>NC_051264.2:14946343-15246343 GCF_015237465.2 Chelonia mydas
GGGGCTGTATGGGGATAGATAGATAGATAGATAGATAGATAGATAGATAGATAGTAGATAGATAGCTTTATGGGGATAGATAGATAGGTAGATAGATAGATAGATAGATAGATAGATAGATAGGCTGTATGGGGATAGATTGATAGATAGATTGATAAATAGATTAATAGATAGATAGAGGGGCTGTATGGGGATAGATAGATAGATAGATAGATAGATAGATAGATAGATAGATAGATAGATAGATAGAAAGAGGGGCTGTATCGGGATAGATAGATAGATAGATAGGTAGATAGATAGATAGCTGTATGGGGATAGATAGACAGATAGGTAGATAGATAGATAGATAGATAGATAGATAGATAGATAGGCTGTAGGGGGATAGATTGATAGATAGATTGATAGATAGATAGAGGGGCTGTATGGGGATAGATAGATAGATAGATAGATAGATAGATAGATAGAGGGGCTGTATCGGGATAGATAGATAGACGGATAGATAGATACAGGGGGTGTATGGAGATAGAGAGATAGATAGATAGGCTGTGTGGGGACTGCTCGATAGATAGTTAGATAGAGGATGTGTATAGGGATATTGTGACACTGTGTACCTCAGAGCAGCACCCTTTAGCCCCCATATTCACGACTGTCTGATAATTATGATCTGTTTTGTACAATGCATGCCTTGTGACGTGTCCTTTTCAAATCTTGTTCAGTTGAACATTAATCTCCTGTTGGACTGGATCTGCTAGCATTGTAGGTGAGGTTATGGGGTATTGCAAGATGTGCTACTGAAATAGGTGGTGAAGTTGGGAGACACCCGCCTTTCAGTTACAACAAAGGAGTAGCCATCAATAGCCAGACAGCGTTAATGGCTCATCAATACCCAATCCACTATCCTTGAGACTTCTCAGAGAAGGCACATATGCCATAGCGGCGGATTATAACACATGTCACAGCAAAAATCTTTCCAGCAAGCTGGGAGAAAGTATAAAAGAGAGACAGTGACATCATCATTGCCCTCCCCCCCCGACCCCCAACTCAACACCCAGGAGAACGTCTGGAGGACAAAGGCTATGAACTGGGGAAGTTTGGTCCTGGTCTGGAAGGCAGCCCCAGCCTGTGTATTGAGGAACTGTTGCCTGCTTTACTCCTGGGGGAATTCTGCGCCACTGCGCAATGCAGAATTTTTCAGAAATTAACAATGTGTGTGGAGAATTTCCTCCACCTCCCGCAGAAATGGGCTGCAGTGCTGTTGGCCACCGCTAGGGGCCACTGGACCCCTCAGAGCCCAGCTCACAAATAGAAGACAAGGCCAGGAGGAGGGGGAGGGAACTAGAGGGTTCCCAACAGTTGCAGTTCCCAGCACCCCCTGAAGGAAGGAGGTGGCATTGGGCAGGAAACTCCATGCAAGCCTGGGACCCAGCATCAGGCTGTTTCTCTCTGGATCCCTGGGCTCTAGGAGGGTTGGGGTATGAGTGTCTGGGCTGGGGGGGGGCGTGGCTAGGGTTATCAGGTGTCCAATTTTCAACAGAACACTTGGTCAAAAAGGGACCCTCCCCAGCCCTCTGAAAATGAGTGAGTAAGTGACGGTGGAGGAAAGTGAGTGACAGAGGGAGGGGGGGATGGAGTGAGCAGAGCGGGGCCTCAGGGCAGGGGCCGGGCGACGGTGTTCGGTTTTGTTTGGTCAGAAAGTTGGCAACCGGCATGGCTGGGCTCTGGAGGGGAGGAGGTGTGAGTTTCTGGCTCCACTGCTAGGCTCTCGAGGGGGACAGGGCAGAGAAACAGGAACTGGGCTGTCATAGTGGTTTCTTTAACTCTACTCCTGGGGAAATTTTTGTGTGTGTCTGTATTGTTACAGACATACTTGCTGACAATATTTTGAAGTAAATTACCAAAATAATTGAAACTGGCACGATTATATAGTGTTATTTTGACAAATAAAATGTGCAGAATTTTAAAATATTGTGCGCAGAATTTCTACTGTTTTGGTGCAGAATTCCCCCAGGAGTACTGCTTGTACCATCTGCCATGGTGAGAAAAGCTGTTTGATTCATCTTGTGCGTAGACTAAGCGTTTAGGCTTTAGAATGTGCGTTTACATTTTTACTTCCTTAAGGTAACTATCTCTGATCTTTACGACTACCACTTAGAATCACTTACAATCAATCTCTCCGTAGTTAATAAACTTATTTAAACGTTTGATCCTTACCAGAGAGTTTGTCTAAAGTGCTTGGGAAATCTGGTAGGGGTACAAAAGCAGGGGCATGTCCACTTTCCTTTGACCAAGTGGCTAACTAAGTACTGAGCTTACACTGGCCCGGCTTCTGACCCATGCAAGATGGTACCGTCCTGGGATGCAAGGCTGGAGTGGGGGCAATTGGCTGGAGCCTCCCTATTGGTCGTTCATAAGCGGCTGGGAGACCATTCATGTAACTCAGTTGGGTGTGTCCCAGCCTGTGGATGGCTGTGTAAGTCCAGTGCCTGTCAGAGGTTCATAGCTTGATATCAATATCACTGTGAGAGGCAGCTCAGGCTGGTGGGCCCGAGGGCAGGTTGCATCCTGGGATCCCCATCACAGATAGATAAAATTACTCAAGATAGTTAAGTCCAAAGCTGACTGCAAAGAGTTATAAAGGGATCTCACAAAACTGGGTGACTGGGCAACAAAATGGCAAATAAAATCCATTTGATTAGTGAAAAGAAATGCACATTGGAAAACATAGTCCCAGCTCTACATACAAAGTGATGGGATCTAAAATAGCTGTTACCAATCAAGAGAGCGATCTTAGAGTCATGGTGGATAGTTCCCGGAAAACATCCACTCAGCGTGCAGCGGCAGCCAAAAAAGTGAACAGAACGCTAGGAACCATTAGGAAAGGGAGAGATAATAAGACAGAAAATATCTTAATGCCATTGTATAAATCCATGGTACGCCCACACCTTGAATGCTGCCTGCTGGGCTGGTCACCCCATTTGACAAAAAGATAGATTGGAATTGTAAAAAGTACAGAGAAGGGCAACAAAAATGATGAGGGGTGTGGAACAGCTTCCGTACGAGGAGGGATGAAAAGGACTTGGATTTTTCAGCTTGGAAATGAGACGGCTAAGGGGGGATCTGGTCGAGGGCTATAAAATCGTAACTGGTGTTTAGAAAGTGAAGAAGGAAGTGTTATTTACCTCGTTACATAACACACAGACCCGGGGTCACCCAATGAAATTAACAGGCAGTGGGTTGACGACGAACACAAGGAAGGACTTTTTCCCCCAGTGCACTGTCGGCACTGGAACTCACTGCCACTGGATTTGTGAGGGCCAAACCTACAACTGGGGTTAAAAAAGAATGTGACCAGTTCCTGGAGGACAGGCCCTTCACCTGGCTGGGACCTTGGTCACTCCATGACCTGTGGGCTCCTGGAGCCAAGGGGCTGCATTGTCAAGAGGGGCCCAGCCCCAGCCCTCTGCCTCTCCCAAACCAATGGCTCCCCCCCACGCGCAGTCCTTCCCTCTGAGCAAAACCCAGGCCCCTTTACCGTTGTTCTGAGCCCGTTCTATGTCTCAGGCTTCTCCCCGCGAGGGCCAAGCGCTCACCAGCCCCTCATCTGTCGCCTCAAGAGCAGGGATGGCCGTGTCCTAGCTGTATGTCCTGGCGCGGGTGGGAGCTCTCTCGACCTCCTGTGGAGAATCCAGCAGGATGGGTCTGGCTGTATCCTGGAGAGCAGCTCCAGAGGATCTCTCTCTTGTGGTGAGACTGGCCCAGCAATGAGCGGCTGCAAACTCACTCCAAATGTTGCACGGAAGCCTGGCAGAACCAACCCTGGCCCCCTTTCCTGCCCCCCGTGAAGCTCTCCTACCTCTTCTCTGGGTGGTGCTGCTTTTAACTGCACTGCGCCCCATCACCGCCTCCCCCCTGGGGCAGCTGGGTGGCTTTATGGGTGAGGCGACGCCTTTGTTGCCATTCTTAATTGCCTCCTAATGATGAGTTGTTGGCTATTTCCCTCCTCTTTAATTAACCTTATGAGAGTATTGCTCCAGTTGGCTAGAGTCACAGATTGAGCAAGTGCTACGAACTGCTGGGAGAAAGAAAGAAAGAAAGAAAGAAAGAAAGAAAGAAAGAAAGAAAGAAAGAAAGAAAGAGGCCATGTCTACACTACGGAGGCTCATGCTGCTGTAGTGTAGACACTTCCCAGATCGACGGAAGGGTGTTTTCTGTTGATACAGGTAATCCACCTCCCCGACCGGAGGTAGCTAGGTTGAGGGAGGAATTCTTCCATTGGCCTTGCCCCATCTACATCGGGGTTTAAATTGGCTTAACTACTGATCAGGGGTGTGAATTTTTCTATATCCCTGAGTGATGTAGCTGGGTTGATCTAAATTTTAAATGTAGACTAGGGCGAAGAAAGAAAGAAAGATCCACGACCAGTTGTTTACCACAGTGCTATTTCAACAGCAGCCATTCCACCCCAATCCCGCCACCGGCCATTGGCTCTCTTCAGCACCCCATTATTATTTGCTTAGTGCTGATCCTGGGCCATACACTGCACTAAGGGTGAGGCCCAAGAGAGCCCTCCCCAGACACATGCCATTAGGATTGTGTCTTATTTCATTCACCCATAGAGAAATCAGCATCCCATGGGACAAAAAACCCGGACGGTCCTTGCCCGCGAGTTAGCCTGTCGTTTGGCTGGGGTAATCCGATATTTATTTTGTATAATTTTGGTGGGTGACATCGAGGTTTCTTTTCCAGCTTTTTTTTAGAAATGATGTTGAGCAATGTAAATGTTCCCCGTTGCGGGAAGGCAGGGGAGGATGAGGGGGTCGTGATTTACCGACAGTAGACGTTGGGACTTCAAGAGTTAAAGTCATAACTGTTAAAACACCACCCGGCCCCAGCGCATACCAAACTAGACAAAGGCACTAGCCTTAAACTCAATTCCGATGTCTCCTCAAGCCAGATTTTTCTTATCTGTACATTGCTGTTATTATCAAAGGCAGTGTGTTTTCATAGGTCTCAGTGTGTTTGGGGAAGTCGAGGTTTTTACAGACATTTACTGGTAAAAATCCGATACTTCCAGGCCTAGCTGTAGTCTATCATTACTGACAGGTTTCAGAGTAGCAGCCATGTTAGTCTGTATTCGCAAAAAGAAAAGGAGGACTTGTGGCACCTTAGAGACTAACAAATTTCCCCGTGTTTATTCTCCCCCTACACCCGCCACTGTTCCTCAGACATTCTTGTCAACTGCTGGAAATGGCCCACCTTGGTTATCACTGCAAAAGGTCCCCCCCCTCCCCCGCACTCTCCTGCTGGTAATAGCTCACCTTAAGTGATCACTCTGGTTACAGTGTGTAGGGTAACACCCATTGTTTCATGTTCTCTGTGTATATAAATCTCCCCATTGTATTTTCCACTGAATGCATCTGATGAAGTGAGCTGTAGCTCACAAAAGCTTATGCTCAAAAAGATTTGTTAGTCTCTAAGTTGCCACAAGTCCTCCTTTTCTATCATTACTGTTATTGTACACAAAAACACTATGTGATGCATTAATTATGATATACATAGCTGTTGGGGGTAAAGAACAAAGACACAATAATGTCACACTGTTGTGTCTATTGCTCTTCACAAAACAAAACAAAAGGAAGAAACCCCCAGATAAGCCTGTTCACGAAGTACACACAAAGTGGACTGCCCTAGCTACATGTGCAGAGGCTTCTAAACCCGAGGGCATGGTGAGTACCACTAGAGGGCTCACAAACTATTCACTGCATGGGTCCGATGAAGTGAGCTGTAGCTCACGAAAGCTTATGCTCAAATAAATTTGTTGGTCTCTAAGGTGCCACAAGTCCTGTTCTTTTTGCAAATACGGACTAACACGGCTGCTACTCTGAAAACTATTTAAAGGGCTGCCTACGCCTACCTAACTCATAAACAAGGAAATAAAAAGTTCAGATATCCAACATGGTATATGTTTCACACCTCTGCCCAGAGGCGCATCCTTCCTGGCTGCAGTGACTATCACACAACACAGACATCTAGTGCTGGGTGAAAAATTTGGAAGAGCGGTTTCCCCTGGAAATGCTGTTTTATTGAAATCCAGACGTTTCACGGGAATGATTCCCTTCTGATGTAATTTTCAATGGGGGAAAAGTCTAAACGACTTGTGCTGACGTTCTGGTTTTGTTCTGATAAGGTGAAAATGTTGCATTTTGGTAATTGCGTCTGTTTTGCTTTGACTGTGTCATTTCAGTGAATTTCTCCTGAAGAAGAGCTCTGTGGGGCTCGAAAGCTTGGCTCTCTTCCCAACAGAAGTTGGTCCAATAAAAGACATTACCTCGCCCACCTTGTCTCTCTGAAATCCTGAGACCACCACAGCTACAACAATATGACATACAATTTAATTCAGTCTTTTATATGATAGTTAATATTCATTTTAATATAATATCATATAAAACAAAACCATTTTGAGCATACATTTTATTATAGTTATCTGTTGTACTTAATATTATATATATGACATTTACTATCTTATGTTTCAACATGATGGGACTGTAACACTGTTGTTTTATGAAATGATTCAACACCACAGAAACCAAACGTTTTACTTTCGCACACTGACAATTTGCCATTGTCAAAGTGAAACGTTTAGAGGGTTCAACATACAAACTGTTCGGAATCTTTCCTCCGGGGGAAATCTCACGCTTTTGTTCCCGTTCAGAATTGCAGTGGGGTGGTCATCCCGCTCCGGCCCTGAAGGGGTTAAAAGCGGCTGGGAAAAGCTGAGGGAGTAGCTGACCACAGGTGTGGCCAGCTCAGTCAGGGCCGGGCTGGCCCTTATAGGAGGGCTGGGGGCCAGGAGCTGAAGGAGTCTCACTCTAGCCCTGGAGTGGGAAGGACCTGGCTGCCTGGGAGCAAGATACCTGAAGTAGAGCAGTGCTGGGGAAGGGCAAAGGGAGCTGGGGAGCTCCAGCCTGGTAAACCCCCAGGCTGCAGGCCTTGGTGAAGGCCTACAAAGGTACTGGGGCGGGCTGCAGAGGCAGCTGGTCCTAACCCCTTGCCAGTTATGAGTGGCCATTACACTGTGGTCTGCCCCAGGGAGCAGGGGCTAGATGATGACTGGCAGTAGCCACTGAGGCAAGGTGGGTTTAGAGGGTTGGGGGGTCCCCTGGGAGGGGAGACCCAGAGTGTGGAGGCAGCCAGGGGGCAGGACCCCAAGGTAAAGGGGCACCGGGTGAAGGTCAAGGTCAGCTCCCAGACTACTGCACTGGGCAGCACAGCATGGGGAGGAGGTGACCAGCCCTCTGTGGAGAAAGAAGTGGTTCGGGACTATTTAGAAAAGCTGGACGAGCACAAGTCCATGGGGCCGGATGCGCTGCGTCCGAGAGTGCTAAGGGAATTGGCGGATGTGATTATAGAGCCATTGGCCATTATCGTTGAAAACTCATGTCAATCGGGGGAAGACCCGGACAACTGGAAAAAGGCTAATGTAGTGCCCATCTTTAAAAAAGAGAAGACAGAGGATCCGGGGAACTACAGGCCAGTCAGCCTCACCTCAGTCCCTGGAAAAATCATGGAGCAGGTCCTCAAGGAATCAATTCTGAAGCACTGAGAGGAGAGGAAAGTGATCAGGAACAGTCAGCATGGATTCACCAAGGGCAAGTCATGCCTGACTAATCTAATTGCCTTCTATGACGAGATAACTGGCTCTGTGGATGAGGGGAAAGCGGTGGACGTGTTGTTCCTTGACTTTAGCAAAGCTTTTGACACGGTCTCCCACAGTATTCTTGCCAGCAAGTTAAAGAAGTATGGGCTGGATGAATGGACTATAAGGTGGATAGAAAGCTGGCTAGATTGTCGGGCTCAACGGGTAGTGATCAATGGCTCCGTGTCTAGCTGACAGCCGATATGAAGTGGAGTGCCCCAAGGGTCGGTCCTGGAGCCGGTTTTGTTCAATATCTTCATAAATGATCTGGAGGATGGCGTGGATTGCACCCTCAGCAAGTTTGCAGATGACACTAAACTGGGAGGAGAGGTAGATATGCTGGAGGGTAGGGATAGGATACAGAGGGCCCTAGACAAATTGGAGGATTGGGCCAAAAGAAATCTGATGAGGTTCAACAAGGACAAGTGCAGAGTCCTGCACTTAGGACGGAAGAATCCCATGCACCGCTACAGACTAGGGACCGAATGGCTCTGCAGCAGTTCTGCAGAAAAGGACCTAGGGGTTACAGTGGACGAGAAGTTGGATATGAGTCAACAGTGTGCCCTTGTTGCCAAGAAGGCCAATGGCATTTTGGGATGTATAAGTAGGGGCATTGCCAGCAGATCGAGGGACGTGATCGTTCCCCTCTATTCGACATTGGTGAGGCCTCATCTGGAGTACTGTGTCCAGTTTTGGGCCCCACACTACAAGAAGGATGTGGAAAAATTGGAAAACGTCCAGCGGAGGGCAACAAAAATGATTAGGGGACTGGAACACATGAGTTATGAGGAGAGGCTGAGAGAACTGGGATTGTTTAGTCTGCGGAAGAGAAGAATGATGAGGTTCAATAAGGAAGATGAGGTTCAAACAGGAAGGATGTGGATAAATTGAAGAGAGTCCAGCGAAGGGCAACAAAAATGATTAGGGGTCTAGAGCACATGACTTATGAGGAGAGGCTGAGGGAGCTGGGATTGTTTAGTCTGCAGAAGAGAAGAATGAGGGGGGATTTGATAGCTGCTTTCAACTACCTGAAAGGGGGTTCCAAAGAGGATGGCTCTAGACTGTTCTCAATGGTAGCAGATGACAGAACGAGGAGTAATGGTCTCAAGTTGCAATGGGGGAGGTTTAGATTGGATATTAGGAAAAACTTTTTCACTAAGAGGGTGGTGAAACACTGGAATGCGTTACCTAGGGAGGTGGTAGAATCTCCTTCCTTAGAGGTTTTTAAGGTCAGGCTTGACAAAGCCCTGGCTGGGATGATTTAACTGGGAATTGGTCCTGCTTTGAGCAGGGGGTTGGACTAGATGACCTCCTGAAGTCCCTTCCAACCCTGATATTCTATGCTTCCAAGGTCCGGGAGGGACACGAGGCCAGCAGCAGGCAAGAGAGCACTCTGAAGGCTGGAAAGAGCTAATTCCCAGACGACCAGCAGGAGGCGCTGCACCGGTGAGTTGTAGCATCGCTACAAGAATGAAAACAAAATTCAAAAGTTTGGAATTCTCCACGCAAGAGAAATTCCAGTTTCTGGCCAGAAAACCTTAACTCTGCTCCAGGAGAGAGACCAGCTGTCCAGAGCTTCCTTTGTAAAACTCTCTGCATCACAAACAGCTAGGGTTATCCAAGCTGAGTGCTGATCTTCACCAGCTAAATGCGACATAAACCAAACATTTATGACATAAAAATGTACGATTTTTTCCTTTTTGTTATTTAACAAAATAATCACAGAACCCCAGAGACCTCCTTGAAATCTCACTAATTACAATATTTTTGACTTTCTACAGTTGGTAGTTTGTAAGCTAGAGGGGTCGGAAAAAACCCACCAACTGCTCAGAATGTGAATCTGGGGAAGGAAGGTCAGTATTTAAAAACTGGATACTAATTACCTGATATTCTTTAAACTCCTAAGAGCACTCCAGCTTCACTCGGCCAGTCTGTCCTGAAACGAGTGGGGTGATCAGGTGTGTGTTGCGTACACAACAGAGAGTTCAGACTCCAATTTTCTTTACAAAGGGGAACTCATCCTTCATTGTGGCGAGGCACTCGTACAGCAATGAATAAATAAAGTGAATGCGTGAGATGTAATATCAGAGAATCTCAGGGTTGGAAGTGACCTCAGGAGGTATCTAGTCCAACCCCCTGCTCAAAGCAGGACCAACCCCCAATTTTTGCCCCAGATCCCTAAATGGCCCCCTCAAGGATTGAACTCACAACCCTGTTATTATTAATAAGAATAATAATTATTGTTATTAAGAGAAGTGGAGTCAATGGGGCCAGGGAGCTGGGGTCAATGGGTCGTAGCTCCATTGGAATCAATGGGGCCACATCCCAGCTGGGGTCAATCAGCCGTAGCTCCACTGGAGTGAATGGGGCCAGACCCCCAGCTGGGGTCAATCGGCCATCCCTCCATTGGACTCCATACAACAGGTGGGGATCTGGCCCCTAAAACAGCCTAAGAGAGAGGACAGAATGTGATTGGGAGCCATCGTAGAGCGGGCACTGGGGAGGGGGGTCTGGAGGAGCTAACAGGGTCTTTGCCTTGTGTGTTTCCTTTAACTGTTCAGTGCCTGGACATGTATCTCAGTGTGCTAGAGCTGGCAGATAGATAGATACAGGGGGTGTATGGAGATAGAGAGATCGATCTCTAGGTCACAACCCCACACAGCAGATACTTAGCCCCTGGTCTCCAGATGCCCTGTAAGAGGCTGAGTTCTCCGGTCACTCCTCAGGAGGGCAGGTTTGTAGAAATTTTGGTGGTGCCCAGAACCCGCACCCCCCAACTCCGCCCCCCACCTGCCTAAGGCTCTGGGAGGGAGTTTGGGTGGGGGGAGGAGGTCTGGGGTGCAGGCCCTGGGCTGGGGCAGGGGATTTGGTTGCAGGAGGGGTGCAGGCTCTGGGAGGGAGTTTGGGTGCAGGATCTGGGCTGGGGGTGTAGGAGGGGTGAGAGGTGCAGGCTCTGGGAGGGAGTTTGGGGATGGGAGGGGGTGCGGAGGGAGGGGGTGCAAGCTCTGGGAGGGCATAGGGGGTGCAGGGATGAGGGGTTTGGGGTGTGGGAGGCAGCTCAGGGCTAGGGTAGAGGGTTGGGGTGAGGGCTGGGGGGTTCATGATGCAGGAGGGGGCTCAGGGCTGGGGCAGAGGGTTAAGGTACTTGGGGAGGAGGGCTCTGGCTGGGGCCAGGGATGAGGGGTTTGGGTTGTGGGAGGGGCTCAGGGCTAGGGCAGAGGGTTGGGGTGAGGGCGCTGGCTGGGGGTGCAGGTTCTGGGGTGGGGCGGGGTTGGGGATGAAGAGTTTGGGGTGTTGGAGAGGCTCAGGGCTGGGGCAGAGGGTTGGGGTGCATGGGGGGTGAGGGCTCTGGCTGGGGGTGCAGGCTCTGGGGTGGGGCAGGGCTGGGGCTGAGGGGTTCGGGGTGCAGACAGGCTGCCCCAGGGCTGGGGCCAGAGAGGAGGACTCCCCCCAGCCCTCTCCCCGCTGGCAGTAGCGACTCAGGGGAGGGGCCCCCCTCTCCCCCCTGGCAGCACACTCACCTCGCACCACTGTCACTGCACGTGCTCCATGGGCCCCTCTCAGGTCCAGGAAGCCCCCTCGCCTCCTCTGTGGTGCGTACCGCAGGGGTGGGGGGGCTGCCATCACATATGCCCCTCCTCCCCTGCTGCTGCCCCTCACTCTAGCCTCTATGGGGGTGAGGGATGGGGCTGCCCCTTGCCCAGCGTGGGGCAGGAGCGGTGACTGCGGGCAGAGGCCCCCTGTGCTGGTGGAGGGTCCCGCCGGAAAAGGGAAGGGTCTGAGGGGGAAGGGCAGGGTAAGGGCAGGGCAGGCTGAATGGGGAGTGCTAGGACCCTGCGGTGGCTGCAGAGTGGAGGCAGCAGAGCAGAGCCGGGTGGAGCTGCAGGGGAGAGGCAGGGACGCTCTGGCCTCCAGGGGAGGCATGCAGGGGCAGCAAGTGGGGGTTGGAGGACACATGGGAGAGGTGCGGTGGGGTGGCAGGCGGGGCCAGGGGAAGAGACCCGGGCCCTGAATATTGTGGGAGCCTGGGCACCACGGGCCCATACAACTCGACGCCCCTGCTACTCCCTGGTTACCTACGGGTTTGGCTGAGATCAGTGGCTGAGCCCGTGTGGAGGACTGGTTGGGAACAGGAGGCTGTGGAGTGGGTGCTCGTCCCACCCTTCCTTTGGCATAGGGCAGGCACTCATGCTGGGAGCCGTGTGGGGTGAGGGAGCTCCCTGGTTGCAGTAGCAGGGGTGAGGCGATCTGGGGGCAGGAGTTGCGATGGAGACCCCAGGAGGAAGCGAGAGATGCAGCTCTTTGGGCATAGGGCCTCTCAAGGGGTAGGTGTGTGGATTTCCGAGCTAGGGAATGGCCTACTGCGCTCAGGGAAGCAGGTCTGTGGGGATGGTCTTTGGGGAATGAACCAGATTCCCCCAAGAACTGACACGGCAGCAATTCCTCCTGTCGGGCACAAGTGTGCCAGGCCCCAGATCTGGGTGTGCCACTCGGGCCAAAGAGGTGACACCGCAATGGGTGTGCCAGTGGAGCTCCCCGCAGCCGGTTCCACAAGCACGGGGTGAGCTGAGTGTGACACAACAGAGGCCCAGCTACACACGCTGCCATCCCAAACCCTCAACATTTCAATCTGGCCAAGATCCCATAATGATGGGGCGCGGCTGGGAGGGATGAGAAAAGAAGCATGAGGAAGGTATCATTTCAAGACACACAGTCACACCCAAAAAGCTCAAATTAATCCTCTCTTAGCAAAATCTTGTGGCATATAGAAAACTGTGTTCAGGTGACAACTGATTGTTTTAATTTGCAAGGGGTTTTCCTGGTCCTGCTGGCAGGCTAGGTGGCTCAGTAGGAAAGCTTGCAATCTGAGTAGGTCTGCAAAGAGCCAGCCTAGAGCAAGGTGGTGATGAGTTGGGCCTCTCCACCTCCGGGAGCAGCCTGCTTTGTCTCACTCTGTTTTGGGGCCTTGTGTGGTATCGTTCTGGATTCTAAAAAATAAAGTTGTGTGATGTTGCAACCAGCCAGTGAGAGGATTTTATGCTTAGATCTAGTGTGCGAGCATGGGTGCCACAAACGGATCAGATCAAGGCTTTGACAACAGCTAGCTGGAAAGGGGGATGGTGCAATAGTCCAATGGTTAGAGTAGCTGTCAGGAATCAAAGCCAGTCTCCGGGTGACTTAACAAGTGAGTGCAGCTGGTCTGCTTGGTGGGAAGGGTCAGCAGACAGCTCCTTGCCTGCTTGTTCCCAGCCCTGACTGCCTCAATTTGGGTAGCTCATTCTCACCCTCGGCTCCGATTCCTGACTTTGGCTCTGCACCGTGCCTCTGTCCGCCCTCTATCTCCGGTCGCAGCCCAGCCATGGTAAGAGCCATGTGGGCAGCTGTGGGGAGCTGTGTCATGGACCCTCTAGTTGCCCTGGGTGGGAGGTCCAGGGGGCAGGGACACCGGGGGAAGAGGAGGGGAAGGGGGCGGGGACCCGGGGTCCGCCGTGGCGAAAGGTGGACGGGCCAGGCCCTGTTTTGACACCACTGGAGCATGTTCCAATGGCGAACCACCCTCCCTGTTACGAATTGGTGCCTTTTGTCTAACTGGATTTTGCTTGCCTTTAACTTCCAGCCATTGGTTCTTGTTCTTTCTCCACTCGATTACAGAGCCCTTTGGTACCACAGGTTTTCTCCCCGTGAGGTGATCAAGTCACCTCTCGATCTTCTCTTTGATCAGCTGAGCAGATCAAGCTCTTCCAGTCCTTCACGGTAAGGTGTTCTGCCCCCCTGCCCCGCCAGCCCTTGGATCATTTCCATGGGTCTTCTCTGCACCGCCACCCCCCCCCCCCGCAATTTTTTAACAGTCTTAAAAATGCCGACGCTAGAACTGGACGCAGCATTCCGGTGTGGGGCTCCCCAGCTCTGTTCACACAGACTCTCCGCACCTAATCACTGTCAGACAGGCGTCCATGCTCGGCTGGTTCCCACCCAGTCTCCCGAGTCCTTTTCAGAGGCCAGGACAGAGACTCCCAGCCCGTACGTACGACCGATGTCCTTGGTTCCTAGATTTAATAGGCAGCAGGTTTAAAACAAAGGTAAGGAGGTACTTCTTCACCCAATGCACAGTCAACCAGTGGAAAGTGTCACCAGGAGATGTTGTGAAGGACAGAAGTCTAACAGGCTTCAAAAAAGAATTAAATAAGTTCCTGGAGATAGGTCCATCAATGACTATTAGCCAAGATGCTCAGGGATGCAGCTCCGTGTTCTGGATGTCCCTTAGCCTCAGACTTCCTTAAGGTGGGACTGGACAAGGAGAGAGCGGGAGAGGGGGCAGGGCCTGGGGGGAAGGGCTGGTGTGGGGGGTCTTTGCTATCCGTGCAACATTCACTCCAGGGGGAAACAACTGGCTCCCCAGAGCCACCTTCCCTCACTGTAGCCGCTGTACATTTCTCAGGAAAGGAGGCTGGAAGAATTTTGCTTGTTTCAGCCAGATTGATCAGGTTATTGAATGGTGTTGGACAGAGAATGGCTGTCCAGGGCTTGCCGCCGCGCCCAGAGCCATGGAAATGCTACCTCTGAATAACACACAGATGCGCCAATAAACCTCTCAAAAAGTCCTTCCGCGCAACCTTGCGGAGAGCTGCATCTTTCCAGCCACAACCACCTACAACTAATGAATGTTCTGACGGGGATGATTAGAGGGCATAATTAGCACAGAAAACAATTTATCTGCTCATTCATCTTTTTCCAGCCTCGTTTCCTCACCACAGCACATTTCCAAATCTCCCAGGGTAATGCCAGTTTTCCGTTAGCAACACAGGGTTGTATCCAATTTACATGGCCGCTCCTGGGTGCAAATCCTGAAGGGACCCATGGCATGGCTGGTAGGAAAAATGGAAAAGGAAGCTTGTGATCCTCCCCCGCTCCCAACGTTTTGACAAGTGTTTCCGTTTTGTGGGCTCAAACGTGAACGGATTTTGGGGAGCGGTGTTTGAAAAACTTTTGCTCGCTGTTTTTGGTTAAGAAAATCCCACTTTATACAAATTGGACCATGTCCCTTTAAATAGTCTGTTAGCGTTCTGGTGACGCTCACCGTGTTCTGCTGTAAGTGCCACCGGAACCTAACAAAGCAGCAGTGGCCCCCCCCTGCCGGGATCCACAGAGTTTAAGAGGGATCACCAGACAGTCTAATTCTGTGTAGCACAGGCCTCCCGCAGCCCCACCCAGCACCCCCACACTAAACTCACCGACCAAAGTGAGACCAGGAGGCTAAGCTGTGATATGCCACAGGAGGAGACTAGGAGGGACCGAGGTGCCGCAGGGAAAAGCGGTACACCCCCAATAATCCACACCCACATACTGCAGAGGCAGGAGAAAAAAACCCCAAGGTTCCTGCCAATCTGACCTGGAGGAAAATTCCTTCCCTGCCCCACATTTGCTGAGTAGCTAGACCCTGAGTTTGGGAACAGGAACCAGCCAGCCAAGTGCCTGAGAGAGATCAGGCTCGGTGCCACCGCAGAGCCCTGGCCCCTGCCCAGCATCCCATCTCCAGAGATGGCCACTCCTCATGCTTCGGAAGAAGATTAAAAATAAAAACTATTTTGGGGCACAAAATCCCTTCCTGACCCCTGCCGGTGGTCAGCTGAAGCCCTGAAGCATGAGTGTTAGGAACATAAGAGCTAAACCACAAGTGGCCCCTAGCCCCCACCATCACAAGCAATCCCGTCATATAAGCGTGCTCCTAAATCTGTCCAATTCTTGTGCCAGCATCATCCTGTAGCTTAAATTGCCCTTCACCCTGCTGTGTGCCCCCCCCTCCCCCCGCCGGCCACAGTGTGTTCACGGGGAGCCGTCCCATCCTGGTTCAGTCTTGGCTTTGCTGGCTGAAACGAGCAAAATTCATCCAGCCTCCTTTCATGAGAAATGTACAGCGGCTACAGTGAGGGAAGGTGGCTCTGGGGAGCCAGTTGTTTCCCATGGAGTGAATGTTGCACAGAGAGCAAAGACCCCCACACCAGCCCTTCTCCCCAAGGCCCCGCCCCTGCCCATCCCTTCCCCCCAGGCCCTGCCCCCTCTTCCGCTCTCTCCTCTCTGCCCCTTCCCCCTGTTGCTCACCCTTACGGCTGGTGAAAAGTAGGGGGACAAAGCCCTCCCACGTTTCAAAGTGATGGGGCCATGGCCCCCTGATCCCCCCTTGTTCTGGCGCCTCTGGCGAAGACCCAAGAGAAAATGTCTGAATTTTTCCATGCCCCTCCCCCTTTTTCTCAGTGAGCGCAGTGAAATTAATAATCCAATTTCCCCCATGCTTGGGTCTCCGCTCCTGACCCCGTGCCCAGGGGCTCTGCTCCTGGCCCTGCTCTGTGGAGGGGTCTTCGGGCAGGCAGGGGCCACTGGGCAAATGGGTCTGTGTGTGGGGGTCTCTGGACAAGGGAGCGCTGGGCATGGGGATCTGGGCGTGGGAGTCTCTGGACAGGTGAGCTCTGGGCACGGGGATCTGGGTGTGGGGGTCTCTGGACGGGGGAGTGCTGGGCATGGAGATCTGGGTGTGGAGGTCTCTGGATGGGGGAGCGCTGGACACGGGGGTCTGGGTGTGGGGGTCCCTGGATGAGGGAGCACTGGGCATGGGGGTCTGTGAGTGGGGGTCTCTGGACAAGGGAGCGCTGGGCACGGGGGTCTGGGTGTGGGGGGTCTCTGGACGGGGGAGCGCTGGACATGGGAGTCTGGGCATGGGGGTCTCTGGACAGGGGAGTGCTGGGCATAGGGAGTCAAGAGGGCGCTGGGCAGGGGTTGGTGTGGTGCGGGTCTGTCCCCGAGGGGAAGGGGCACGCTGGCAGCGCAGGGCTGGGCGGGCCAGTGTGTGTCTGGCTCAGTGGTTCTCAACCTGTGGCCCACAATGGGAAATAGGTTGAATCACTACTGTGAAGTGCTACAGAGTTTCATTTCTCCTTCAGTGGCTTGGTCCCTTTGCTGAAGCAGGGGAGGTTTCGGAGAGTCCCAGAGCAGGAAAGGGGAAAACCAGAGAAAGGAAAGAGTGCAAAGGAAAAGGAACCACTTCCCGGGCATGGCTGTTACCGCAGCTGGACAGACACAATGCTTGGAGTGCCAAACTACCAGAGGGCAGCACTGCCTACACGCGGGGTCCTTGAAGTTGTGCTCCAGAGAGCTGGGAGAGATGTTGGAGCCTGGAGGTGGAGGGAATCTATTTGTGGTGCAATTGAAATCAGGAGGTGATGGGTGTTTGTGGGAGACAGTGACGGGTTGGGAGATGCAGATGAGACTGGAATAGGGCACTGGGAGTCAGTCAGTCTGTCTGTCTATTTATGCCCACACATCCCATCTATCTATCTATCTATGTATCTATCTATCTATCTATCTATCCCCAGATGCACCCATCTCTCTGTCTGTGGGTCTGGACTGAGGTGCCCTGGCTGGCAGAGCTGGGGGAGAGGGGGGAGCCCAGGGCTTGGTTAGCAGGGGCTGTGGGGCAGGAGTGAGGGGTGCCAGCAGATCTGGGGGAGGGCATGGCTAGCATAGCAGGGGGCTGAGGGGCCGGATTGAGGGACCCCAGTGGAGTCGATTGCACCCTGGTGTAAATCAGGAGTAAACCCCACTGGAGCGAGCGTGGCTGATTCCCCCCTTGCTCATCCCACCACCCCGCATGCCTCCCAGCGGGAGGAGGAACCGGCCTGCCTTGTTGACATGGGAGATTTCGGCAGAAGACGTGCCCGCACTTCGCCAGCTCTCGGCGTGTGAGCTCAAGACAGGGATCTTGCGATCAGTCCCCACTCACACTCCCACAGGCCGACACCTTCTTTGATCGAAAGCTGCTAGGCCAAGCTCTGAAATCGTCCAGGCCCCGCCAAGGGAATTGTCCTTCCGTGTGGAATTCCCCACCCTGGGGATCAGGGTAAGTGAGGGGCCGGGGACAGGAGGGTGTGTTTGTGTGTGTGTGTGTGGGGGGGCGGAATCTGCTGAGATTTGCAATGGTATCCTGTGCCATCTGCAGTGACTCCTGTACCGACAAGTCAGTAATTAGGCTGACCGTGCTGCTGAGCAGAGCCTGAGGGATGAGTAATGCAACCCTCTTGCCTCAGCATGGGTTTGGAAATCACGTGCAATTAAAAAGGAATTAACCCTGGGAACAACAGCCCCAGGAATGGGGTGGATTCGCCGTCACTTGGAGCCTTCCCAGCTCTCTCTGAAAAGCTCTGCTCTAGCTCAGCCACAAGATATGGGCTTGAAATCTCTGAAGGGGTGGAGTGAAGGACACACATGCAAAGTGGCAGAGTTAAGGGCCCTCTAGTTCGGTGCTTTTCAACCTTTTTGATTTGCAGACCCCTAAAAACTTCCGAGTGGAGGTGCAGACCCCTTTGGAAATCATAGACGCAGTCTGTGGACCCCCAGGAGCCCATGGAGCACAGGCTGAACACCACTGCTCTAGCCCAACCCCCAAATCTGGGCTGGAGGCAGGAATCGCTGGGGGAGGTTCTCCGGCATGGGCTAGGCAGGAGGGCCAACTGGATAGGCAGAAGGGTCCCTTCTGGCCCTTGAAATCTGCAAATGCCAAATCCCAGCTCTGCAGTAGTGTTTGATCCCCTAGTGTTTACACCACCATGGAACAGCCAGAGTGGTGTTAATCAGGTTTTTTTCCCTATGCCGATCTCAAGCAAGGGGAGATGCTAGCTGCTGGGAGAAGGGGTTAAAGACATAGCAACAGAAAAAAGAGAAGTGGGGGTGTCAGACAGGCGATCCCTGCCTCCCCTGTATTCTACAGGTAGCTGTGCAGCACCGTGCCTCAGTTTCCCAGTTGAAACCCACAATGGCCCATGCTCTCCCCTGGTGTCAGGTGCACAGACCCCTACCGAGATCAGGTCCCCATTGTGCCGGGCGCTGCACAGACTCCAACTGAGATCAAGTCCCTGTTCTGCCAGACGCTGCACAGACACGTAGGGGAAGTGATGGTCCCTGCCCCGAAGCTCTTACAATCTAAGTAGACAAAAGAACCTTCCCATTTTACATACTGCACATTCATCTAATCATTGCCTCACCTCCTGACGGTTGGGAGGGGAAACTGAGGCAAAGAGCAGGGAAATGGCTTTGCTCAAGGTCACACAGCTAAGGCAGGAACACATCTAAGTCCCAGTCGTGGGCTCCTTCCATGGGGCACTGCTGCTGCTTGTTGAATCTGCAGGCCACAACATCCCTCAGTCAGTGCCTCAGTTTCCCCTTCTGAACAGCGGGGATAACAGCTCGGGCTCGTCTTGCAGCTACAAATAAACACCTTAAAGATTGTGAGGTGCTCAGATTGGATGCTAATGGGGGCCATGCAGGTACCTAAGGCAGAATCCATGTGGTTAGTTCCTCTAGACTGGGGCTCTCAAACTCAATTTACCTTAGGGCCAGTGCCAGTCCTCAAATCCTCCCAGTGGGCCAATTATGTCACTGAAAATGGTGTTCAGAAAAGAAAACGTTTATATTGTACTTTTTATTTCAAATTTCTTAGAAATAATAAAACTGTCATACAACTTTATACAATTCTTTGCCTGCCAGAGAGCTTTTAGTGTTTGCCAGACACCTGGCATCGCTGCAGTTTTGTCAGTTTGTTGACGTTTGGCCCCCGTGACTGAGCGGTTGAAACCTTCAGGATTGCAGCGAGGTGGGCGTCAGAGAGTTGTGTTCGGTATTTTGACTTGTTTATATTCATTATGGCAAAAAGTGACCCTGCCTCCATGGCTGACTCTGCCCGGCGACTAGTGACGGTATCGCTGTCCCTCTCCCCCAGCCAATGGGAGCTGGGGTGGCGGACATTGCCGGCAGCGTGTCTGCCTGCCTCTCTCCTCCGCGGGCCGCAGCGGGGAGGTTCTTGGTCCGCAAATGGCCCGTGGGCCGGGACTTTGAGACCCCTGCTCTAGAAACTGTGTCAGTTAAACAACAATGCCCTTTAGCCAGGGTAGTATTAAAATAATCATGATTCGGATCCTGGAAAATCAGGAGATTTTGCTTAAAAAGCATGAGCTTTTTTTAAAAAAAGAAATGTTTTGTTCCTTCATGATTCTGACCCTTTCTGGGCGGGGGGTCAGGTCTCATTTCCCCTGCTTTTCTCCTCAAACACCAGGTCAAAGAATGTTCTTGTGTCTTTTGTAGTAGCCGCCGAGTTAGTCTGTATTCACAAAAAGAAAAGGAGGACTTGTGGCATCTTAGAGACGAAAACATTTATTTGAGTTTAAGCTTTTGTGAGCTACAGCTCACTTCATCGGATGCATACAGTGGAAAATATATATTTTCCACTGTATATTTTCCACTGAATGCATCTGATGAAGTGAGCTGTAGCTCACAAAAGCTTATGCTCAAATAAATTGGTTAGTCTCTAAGGTGCCACAAGTCCTCCTTTTCTTTTTGTTTTACAATGAAAGCTGAGCATCCCTCCAAATCACCTGACTGCCCCCAACAGGGGCTCCTAGCAAGACACCTAAAATCAGGAGAGTGACAATAGAAGCATGAGAATTGGGCAGTGCTGGTCCCCCAGCAGGGCCCGTGTGTGATGAGCCACAGGGCCACTCTTGCACGGAGTTGCTTTCGTCTCGGGCAGAGTTTTGCTCCAGCTATCCCATGCCATTGAGGGGACACCTGCGTTTGCAAGGCTTTAAGGAGACAATCCAACCTGGTCTCCGAGCTGTCTGCTTGACTGAGAGACAAAGGAGGGCGGGGGAATATGTTTTATTGGCCCAACTTCTGTTGGTGAAAGAGGCAAGCTTTCGAGCCCCACAGAGCTCCTCTTCTCATTGCTCGATGCCATATGTGCCGGGCAGTGCTGTGAGTGGCACATGAAAAGCAGGAGCTGTGGAGCACCGTTGCCGGCTCACTGCCCCCACCCCCCCCAAATCATGAGATTGGCAGACTGTGACGAAACGGGACTGTTCTTAATGTTTCCTCTGAATAGTGTGGAGGTGCCTCAGTTTCCTCTATGCAGTTCTTAAGTCTCAAGGGGGTGGGATAAGGGTGTATGATCATTGCAGAGCCCTAGAGGGCAGGTGTGTGTAGGGGTCTGGACACAGAGAATGGCCGACACCCTGTTTCCTGGCAACTGATGGCCTGGCCCTTCCCCCCTGCAAGGTGAGAGCTAAAGGGTTGGAGAACAAAGGAATCCGGTGCCCTCCTGGCCCGGGAAAGGAACAAAGCCATCTGACTGCGGAGTTGTGGGGCAGGACCCTCTGGCTTCCCCAGGAGCCCCGCCTGAGCGGACTCGCTGTGGGAAGCACACGGAGGGGCAGAGGATGCTGAATGCTCCGAGGTCAGACCCAGGAAGGTGGAAGCTGTGTGAGCTTTGTGTCCTGAAGACAGTCTGCTCCCAGAGAGGAGACTTCCCCAGAGTCCTGCCTGGCTTCATGGGGAGCAGTTCCAGAGCATCGCCCATGGACTCCGTGACAACTGGTGGCAGCGGTGGGATGTACTGCACCCCATGGATGGCACTTCCTGCAGTAAGTGGTTGGGGAGCAGTAAAATGAAGGGGGATTGACGAGGACCAGGCGTGCTCAGAGAGGAGCGGTTTCGGGGGGCGGTTAATCCCTGGGAGTGTGTGACCACCGAGAAGGACTGTGCACTAATGGGGTCCCCCGGGGGACTGCGGTGAGCAGTCTCAGGGGCAGAGGAACCTGTGGCTTGGCCCTGGGAGAGAGAAGGACTTTTGCAGTAACAGGGTTCCCCTGGGGATTGCAGCGAGCAGTCCAAGGGGCGGAGGAGTCTGCCGCTCGACCCTGGCAAAGAGGTGGTGACCTCGAGAAGGGCTGGCACACTAGGGGTTCTCCCTGGAAACCGTGGGAAGCTGAGAGCACACAGGCCTGTGAGTCCACAACAACTTGGGAAGAGCAGAGTGATGGCCTGTCACCGTCTCCTGAAGAAGGACATTGTAACCCTGTGCAGAAAGAGAGGGTTGAGCATTGGAAAGTTCACCAAAGCACAGTTCATAGTGCAGCTGGAGGAGGATGACCACTCTAAGGACCCCAAATGGGGCTATAGCAGGATCTGGGAGCAGCTGGAGTGGTAGCCAGGCATCCCCAAGACTCCTGTCCCCGACCAGACGAGGGTCTTCACGACCGGGTTCCCCATCCGGGGATCGGAGACGGACGGGATTGGAGCTGAGTCCGAGAGAGCAAGAGGACTGTGAGAGACAGCGAGAGTCCGAGAAAGAGCTGCAGAAGCAGCGGCAGCATGAACTGGCGATGGTGGAGCAGAGAGGCCTAGGGGACCTCCCAGGGGTGAGTGGGGATAGACCCGGGGTGCCAGTTCCTCAGGGAACCTCGAGACTAAATTGCTGCCCCTGGTTAAAGGGAGGGGATGTGGATGCCACCTCACTGCCTTTGAGCAGGCTGGAGATTTGGACCAGGGGGACCCTGCGGAAAAGCCCCGGTGTCTAGCTCCCTTGCTGGGTCCCAAGGCCATAGACTCCGTCAGCCAGATGGGTGGGGAGGTGGACAGGCTCCCACTCCTGACCCCAACCTATATGTCTGTGTGGAGTTTCCTGGGGCCAGGCCCCTTGGACCCCCAGTGGGAGCGGAAGGTGATGGTCGATGGGGAGACATTCCTGGGGTGGCGAGATCCTGGGACAGAGAGAACTGTTGTCAGGCCCTGGGTGGTGCAGCCTCAGATGCTGAGGGGCTGTGTGAGCTGAGTGAGGGTCCCAGGGATGAAGCCCCTCGCCCTGCCTATGGCCCAGATCCCGGTACAGACCCAGGAGGGGTGGGGCTGGCTGGCCGTTGGGGTTCTCCAGGATACCAGCTGCGAGACCCTGTTGTGGGGTGACTGTGTCTCTTTGGGACAGGATCCAGGCCCTGCCCCTGTAACTGCCAAGGGTTTGAATTTGAATCCAGGGAACCAATCGGCGGAGAGGGAAATGGTCAGTGAAAATGCAGATGACCTGGCTGGCAACAGGGAGGAGCGGCTAGGCTCAGGCTACCTGCCTGCCTGTAACCAGACCCCTGGGGCTCCCCGCCCCCCTTGCACACCGGAGAGGGGGCTCACGCTGGCTCTGATGCTGTGAGGAAAGCAGCGAGCTCGCTGCCAACCCCACTGGGACAGCAAGGGCAGCGCTGAGCACAGTGGGAGCTGAGACCCCAGCTGAGTGCGGGGAGACACAGGCAGGGCAGGGGATCTGTTGGGAGTGGCAAGGTGCTTGGTAAGGAAAGTTTGGATGAGCCTAGACAGCCTTGTGTGCTGATGGCTGTGTCTAGTCAGCAGTTGGGGAGGGCCAGGAGAGTGGAAGACGAGTGTCCCTGGACCTTACCTGTTATCTGGGTGGAGAAGTGTGACAGTGAAGGAAATGTGCCTATGGAGGGAGCTACCCTGGTCTCCAAGCAGTTGTCTGTGACCAGCCTTGTGTGCTGGGACAAGGGGAAAGAGACCCCAAGCTGTGTGTCTGGTAAGGAGAAAGTGTGTCCGGCTCTTCTTTGTCTGTGGAGCAGACAGAAGGGGCCTTTCAGCCTGTGATGGTTGAGGGTCGTGCAGTTGTCTCAGAGTTTGTTCTGGATTCAGCTAAAGCCCAGGAAGGGAATGGTTCTAAGTTTGCATCTGCTCGGGAGAATGGCCCTGTAACTAGGTCGCATCCAGTTAGCGTCTATGTAAAATCCCAGAGACCAGACAATTCTGGTGCTTGTATTTTGCCTGTTGCTAGTGTGTTGCTGGGAAAGGGTGGAGCAACTCTGTCTAATCAGGGTGAGCTCCTAGCCAGGGCACAAGGAGAGCATGAAGGTGGTGTGATTGTGTTACCTACTGAGGGTGTGGAAACCTGTAGCAAGAAGGAAAAGATTCCTGAACTTGAGTGTGGCAAAGGGAAGGAGAAGGCTTCTAGCCTTTTATCTAGGAAGTCTGTAAGTTTGCCTGAAAGGGGATTGTGTAGGAATCTGCCGGATGGGCCAGAGGTAATTCTGGATGTAAGGGAGACCCAGAAAGAGTCTGTTGTTGCTCAGGAAAGTGTTCCTCTAGAGCAAGCCCTAGGTAAAGAGGGTAAGAGCAGAATTTCTGTGAGGGGTGAATTGTTGCATAGAAAAGCCCTAGGGAAAGGAATCCTCATGGAGTCTTTGCAAGCAGTTTACTGCAACTGAAGGGTGTGAGAGTGATTTAATCAAGAAAGTTTCAGTTCCTAACAGCCAGAAATGTTCTGTTATGAATGGATCCACTGACTTTCCTGTTGAAAGATCCAGTGTGGATAGCTTTGAGAAGGTCTCAGATGAAGTGAAAGCTGTTAAGAAAGTTAAACAGTCCTCTAACCAAGTGGCTGTGTTTGGCCAGCTTGTTGGGGAGAAGACCCAATCCCAGTTTGACCCCCTGGGGTTTTGGGGTGGCCAAAGGGCATGGGTCGCATAAATCTTCCCACATGCGGCCTGCGAGTGCTATCGACGACCCCCGACCTAAGGGAGGGCGTGAAACTGGAAGGGCCTGGTGTAACTCCTACCAAGGAATGGGAGAGATGCTGGGGCATCCATGGGAACGTTGGTGGCTTCAGTCTTCCCCAGAACTTCCCCAGGTCACCGGCTAAAGTGACCCCGCTCAGTTCGATCTCAGAGGGGGGAGAGATGTGATGAAGTGGGACTGTTCTTAATGTTTCCTCTGAATAGTGTGGGGGTGCCTCAGTTTCCTCTATGCAGTTCTTAAGTATCTACGTGGTGGGGTAAGGGTGTATGATCATTGCAGAGCCCTAGAGGGCAGGTGTGTGCAGGGGTCTGGACACAGAGAATGGCCGACACCCTGTTTCCTGGCAACTGATGGCCTGGGCCCTTCCCCCCTGCAAGTGAGAGCTAAAGGGTTGGAGAACAAAGGAATCCAGTGCCCTCCTGGCCCGGGAAAGGGACAAAGCCCAGAGGAGGAGGGGCTGGAGTGGGAGTCAGTTTGGGGCTGGCTGGGGACATGGAGTGAAGTGCAGATGGGGTTGTCTGGCTCACGGCCCCCCAAAATGGACCCAGCTGAGGGGTCCTGTTCTCTGCACCTACAAGCTCTGTGTTAGACCATGTTCCTGTCATCTAATAAACCTCTGTTTTACTGGCTGGCTGAGAGTCCCATCTGACTGCGAAGTTGGGGTGCAGGACCCTCTGGCTTCCCCAGGACCCTGCCTGGGCGGACTCGCTGTGGGAAGCGCACGGAGGGGCAGAGGAGGCTGAATGCTCCAAGGTCAGACCCAGGAAGGTGGAAGCCGGGTGAGCTGTGTGTCCTGAAGACAGTCTGCTCCCAGAGAGGAGACTTCCCCAGAGTCCTGCCTGGCTTCATGGGGAGCAGTTCCCGAGCATCGCCCAGGGACTCTGTGACACATACAAAGTCATGAGATTTTTTTCTTTTAAATGTTGGGCTCTTTTTATTTGCCTCTGGCTCCTGAACTGTCAGGGCAGTGGTCCCCAAACTTTTACATCTCACCCTCCCTTACCCCTCTCTGTGCCCCCCCTCAAACTGTGGTTGGAGGGGGTGTGTGGACAGAGGTAAGGGGGTTGAGGCTGGGGCCAGAGCTGTGGCTAGGCTGGAAGCCAGGAGCTGAGGCAGGGGCCACAGCTGATGGTGGGTCTGGAGCTGGGGGCAGAGCTGTGGCTGGGGGCGGGGCCACGGCTAGGTTGGGAGCCAGGGCCTGAGGGGCTGAGGCCAGGGCCGCAGCTGGGAGTCGGAGTTGCAGATGGGGGCAGAGTAGGACTGGGTGGCTCGACTTCCCCAACCCCTGTGTGGGCTGGCGTGGACCCCACTGTGCCCCCCCCGAACATCCCTTCCCCCGCCCAGGGGGCACACCCCACAGTTTGGGGTCCACTGCATCAGGGCCATCATTGGGTTCGCATTTCCATGACTCTGGTAGCTTGTGATTGAAGAAAAATATATTTTCAGGCTTTTATTTGCAGTTGTGAGGGCTAGAGTTGTATGGTTTTATTTATTTTTTCCTACAGAAAAGCTAAGAGCCTCATGCATTGTTATAATTAGCGCTAGCTGACATTTTTCAGATGAATAGATTATTTGCTGAAAAATGCATTCTCCGGGTCGACTATTTTGTGAATTACAGTCGAATTGGGCAAATAGTTTCAGCTGACCAAAATATAAGGTTTTTTTTCCTAAAAAGACAAAACATTTTGTTTAGATGTTTTCCAAATGAAACGCTTCAAACGTCTGTTTCAAAACAATGTTTCCTTTTGCAGTTTAGCTACATTTATTCAAAAACCACCCAAAAAAGAAACAAAACCCCACCTGAAAATGAAACAAAATGAAACAACACAATACCCCACCCCGCAATCATTCCGCATAATTTTTTTTGTTTTTTTTTTGTTTGTTTTTAATTTCAGTTGGAAAAAACAACTAAAATCCATTTTGGGTTGACCTGAAATGATATTTTTTTTTCCGATTTTTTTTTCATTTTGGCCACCGAGCTGAATAATTCATTATTAGCGCCGCTGTAATCATGACACCATCATGATTCAATCTTGCGCGTTGGCAACCCTGTGTGTGTTTGTAGTTTTTAGGTATAAAGTGCGCCATCTACTAGCATGGAGGTATAACAGCATCCTTATACTGCACATAAAAGGGGTTGGAAAACTTGAGTTTTTTCTCCCCATTCGAAATTAAAACGCCTGTCTTGCTTTGACTTAGAACGTTGTTTTGGTTATAAAAGCAAAAAACAAGATTTTAAGTTGAAACTTTTCATGTGTTTTTTCCCTTTGGATGGTTCACACGGGAAAATCAGATTTTCCCCCCACCTCAGAACTCCCATTTTGTCCCCTCGCAAAAAAATCTTGGCTACAACCATATTTTTCGCTGGCAAAACTTTCTCCAGGAAAAAATTTCCACTGGCATGACCTGTTGGTACATAAGAATGGCCACATGGGTCAGACCAATGGTCCATGTAGCCCAGTAATCTGTCTTCTGCTAGTGGCCGGTGCCAGGTGCTTGAGAGGGAACGAACAGCACAGGCAATCAATGAGTTATGCATCCTCTGTCATCTAGTCCGAGGCTTAGGGACACCCAGAGCATGGGGTTGCATCCCCAACCATCCTGGCTATTAGCCACTGGTGGACCTCTCCACCAGGAAAGTATCTAGTTCTTTTCTGAACCCTGTTATAATTTTGACCTCACAACATCCCCTGGCAAAGAGTTCCACAGGTTGACTGGGCAGTGAGTGAAGAAGTACTTCTTCTTGTTTGTTTTATACGTGCTGCCTATTAATGTCATTGGAGGACCTCTAATTCTTGTGCTCTGAGAAGGGGTAAATAACACTTCCTTATTTACTTTCTCTATCCCCGTCATAATTTATAGAGCTCTGCCATATCCCCCCGTAGGTGTCTCTTTTCCAAGTTGAACAATCCCAGTCTTTTAAATCTCTCCTCAGATGGAAGCTGTTCCATCCTCCTCATCATTTTTATTGCTCTTCTCTTCACCTTGTCCCATTCTAATATATCTGTTCTCAGATAGGGCAACCAGAACTACACGTAGTATTCAAGGTGTGGGCATACCATGGATTTATATAGAGGCATTATGATATTTTCTGTCTTATTATCTATTCCTTTCCTAATGGTTCATAGAATCATAGAATATCAGGGTTGGAAGGGACCCCAGGAGGTCATCTAGTCCAACCCCCTGCTCAAAGCAGGACCAATCCCCAATTAAATCATCCCAGCCATGGCTTTGTCAAGCCTGACCTTAAAAACTTCTAAGGAAGGAATCATAGAATCATAGAATCATAGAATATCAGGGTTGGAAGGGACCCCAGAAGGTCATCTAGTCCAACCCCCTGCTCAAAGCAGGACCAAGTCCCAGTTATATCATCCCAGCCAGGGCTTTGTCAAGCCTGACCTTAAAAACCTGTAAGGAAGGAGATTCTACCACCTCCCTAGGTAACGCATTCCAGTGTTTCACCACCCTCTTAGTGAAAAAGTTTTTCCTAATATCCAACCTAAACCTCCCCCACTGCAACTTGAGACCATTACTCCTTGTCCTGTCATCTGCTACCATTGAGAACAGTCTAGAGCCATCCTCTTTGGAACCACCTCTCAGGTAGTTGAAAGCAGCTATCAAATCCCCCCTCATTCTTCTCTTCTGCAGACTAAACAATCCCAGTGCCCTCAGCCTCTCCTCATAAGTCACGTGTTCCAGTCCCCTAATCATTTTTGTTGCCCTTCGCTGGACTCTCTCCAATTTTTCCACATCCTTCTTGTAGTGTGGGGCCCAAAACTGGACACAGTACTCCAGATGAGGCCTCACCAATGTCGAATAGAGGGGAACGATCACGTCCCTCGCATTCTATTAGATTTTTTTAACTGCTGCTGGACATTGAGTGGACGTTTTCAGAGAACTATCCACCATGACTCCAAGCTCCCTTTCTTGCATGGTAATGGCTAATTTAGACCCAATCATTTTATATGGATAGTTGGGATTATGTTTTCCAACACACACTACTTTGCCCTTATGAGTGTCGAATTTCATCTGCCATTTTGTTGCCCAGTCACCCCCAGTTTTGTGAGATCCCTTTGCCACTCTTCGCAGTCTGCTTTGGACTAGCTTGAGTCATTTTGGATCGTCTGCAAACTTTGCCACCTCGCTGTTTACCCGTTTTTCCAGATCATTTAGCTAAAGCCGTTGCCGCGGTTATGTATGGCACGCCCACTCGGTGTTTAAGCCACACCCACTCAGTGTGGTGCTCTGTCCCCCTCTTCTGGGGGCTGGGGATGCATCTAGAAGTTGATAAGCCTTCGAACAGAGCTGGTTCTTTTAGCTCAGGCGGCAGCGGCCCAGGATTTTAGATGCAGAGGTCATGGGTTCGAGCCCCACTGTCAACCTCCCACATGGGTGCATCGACAGCAAGGCTTCCTATGGGGAGGGGAAAGAGGGGCTATGTCTCAGATGGAGGAAGAGAGCAGATGCAGACAAGAAAGTGACAGAGGCTGGTAGATCCGGTCCTAGGTGCAAAGGAGACAATGAGCCACGGGTGTTTTTTCACACTGTTTATTACAGGAATCTCAGTTCCCTGGGGAAGAGGCAGTGGCAGCTGTGGCTTGCTTCTAGCAGGTGATGGAGGCTTAGTTGCTGGAGTTCTCCCTTATAGTGCCCCGGATCCAGCTGGTGAATCTGCAGACTTTGGTGTAGACGCCCGGCTTGCCTTTTGGTGCGCAAACCTGTGATCCCCACGAGACAATGCCCTGGAGTTTCCCATTGCAGACCAGCGGGCCACCAGAGTCACCCTGCATGGGGGAAGGGGGATGGGGAGGTGGGGAGAGACAGAGAAACCATCTCCATGGTAATGATAAGACCACTGAGCTCACCGCATCAGTAGAACTCACAGAACTTTACAAAGGAGATCGGGATCCATTAGTGATCCGGTTGAGATGCATTTCCAATTCCGATGGAAAGTTCCCCAAAGGTGACCTCGGGGGTTTGCTCTCATCTTCCCCTTCCCCACACTGCCCCCCACCCTTACCTGGCAGGAATCCACACCTCCTTCCTTCACACCAGCACATAGCATGTTTTCGGTGATGGCCCCGGGGTAAGATTTATCGCAGTCCGTGTTGTGCTGGATGTAGACTGTCCCACACTGCAGAATGTTGGGGTACTGCACTGGAACAAAAAGTCCCCAGAAGTTCACTGATGAGTTAAAGGGTGAGAGAAAATGCTTTCGCCCGTCTAGACGTAAAGCAGCATCTGTGTCTCAGTGACCACTCAGCACTTTCGTTCCAAGGGGAGCTCCATCTGAGAAAGAACTGGGGCTGTGTGATAAATTCTAACTTATGGGAGTGGAATCTTTCCCTGGGAATTTCAGAGTGGCCTAGGTGAGTTAGGTGCACAAAATCCCAGCCTTCATGGTTAGGGGTTGGTGGCAAAAGGGGAAGAAGGAGAGTGGGGATTGCAAATGTTGTTGTTTCCAAATGTTTTTTTTTCACAGTTGTGTCATTGAAAATAAAAAATGCATCAAACGTTTGAAATTTGGAAATCATGTCAAAATTTCAAAGTTTGGAAATCTCGCCAACTTTTTGAAGTCTGGGGAGCGCATCAACATTTGGAAATTTGGACTCTCGTTGCAATTTCAAAATTTGGAATCTTGTTGAGATTTTGAAACGTGAAATCTTGGTGAAATTTGGCAAGCATGTCAAAAGATCAAAACTGCCTTGCAAATCTCATTGAAATATTGAAATCTGCTAGTCACATTGAAAAACTGAAATTTGGAAATCTTGTCAAAATTTTGAAATTTGAAAATCTCATCAGAATTTCTAAACGTTCAAAATTTGACCAGTCAGTTGAAAAGTAGATGGGAAATGGTCACAAAAATTGTAGATACATGGCAGTGAATATTAGGTAGGGAGGACCCCAGACTGTGGTAAAATGTTGGCTTTGAAATAAAGGGACAAATACAGAAACATCTGATTTGTTACTGTCACAGAATTCAAAGTGCCCTCAGAAAGTATCTATATATCCATCCATCCTTATACACATTCACCTGTCTTTACGCATACCTATCATCCATCCATCTCTCTTCAGACACTTCCATCCATCCATCATGACACACATCTATCTATCTATCTATCTGTCTTGGCCAGGAACACCTATTTAATGGTGTGTCTACCCAGTGCACAGCTGCCATAGTATGTCGGAGGAGCTCCAGAGAGGTCTGAAAGGCCATCGCAAGGGTGTTCAAAGAACTCTCACTGCAGAACATCTGTGGTGCTCGCCCCTGCAGGACCCCATATTCCCTCCACCTCCCTTCCGCCCCCCAGCGCCCCATTGCAGATTGCTCCTGTACCTTTAAGGGTCCGGACCGTGCCCCATCCGGACACCAGGCATTCCGTGTTGGGTTCAGGGCATCTGTCAGGCAGGCGGATGGTTTTGACGTAGTTGTTGAGGTTGGCCGTGCTCTGCAGCTTCAGCAGCATGATGTCGGAGTCGTGCGTGGTGATGTTGTAGCTGGGGTGAGGGAAGGATTGGGTTGATTTGATGCACTGCTCTGTCCCCTCGCTGGTGCTCAGGCTGTACTCCCCCAGGCGAATGGAGATGGGTCTGTAGCAGGGACATGGCACAGGGAGCAAGATAAAAATAGCTGAGACCTCACCTGGGACCTCCCCTCTTCCCACCTTTCCTCCTTCTACAGCTGGGGACTCTCTCCTGGGTAGCAGTGACTCTGAAAAAGATTTGGGGGTCATGGTGGGTAATTGGCGGCACACGAGCCGCAACCCAAACAGCTAATGTGATCCTGGGAGACATAAACAGGGGAATCTTGAGTAGGAGCAGAGGGGTTATTTTACCTTTATATTTGACTCTGGTGTGACTATAGCTGGAATCCTGTGTCCTCAATTCAAGAAGGATTTTGATCAATTGGAGAAGGTTCAGAGAAGAGCCAGGAAAATGATTAAAGGATTAGAAAACCTGATTTATAGTGAGAGCTCAATCTAGTTAGTTTAACAAAGAGAAGGTTAAGGGGTGACTTGATCCCAGTGTATAAATACCTAGATATGGAATAAATATTTAATTACCGGCTCCCCAGTCTAGCAGAGGAAGGTCTAACATAATCCAGTGGCTGGAAGTTGAAGCTAAATAAATTCAGATGGGAAATAAAGCACAAAGTTTGAATGGTGCGAATGATTAACCAGTGGAACAATTTACCAAGGGGTCTGGTGGTTGATTCGTCATCATTGGGAATTTTAAAATCAAGACTGGATATTTTTCTAAAAACTTTGCTCTAGGAATTATTTTGGGGCAGTTCTCTGGTGTGTGGTACCGGGGTGGGGGGTGGGGGGGGGGTGGAAGGGGCGCAGGGAATCACTTTTCCCAAAAATGTTTTTGGTAAACATTTTAAAACCCATTTTTGGTGAAAAACAGTTGCAAAAACAATTAACAGGGTTTTTTAGTTTGTTCTGTTTTCAAATACCCTTTCGGTTAAAAAAAAATCATTTTTTTGAAAACTGTTTTTGATTAAAAAGCCTGTCTTTGAAAACCATTTTCTGTGCAAAAAAATCATTTTGTGAAAATCATTTTTGGTCCAAGTGTATGGTTTTCATTCAAAACCTGAGAAATTTAGCTGCAAATGAGAGTGCTTAAAAATTACATCTGATGAAAATTACCACCTAAAATTACCTTTCAACTGAAAAATGTTGGTTATAGCTACAACCTTCAAGCCACAAGAGCAAGCAATCCCATAACTCTTCACAATGGGAGACTAGTGAATAGCACATATTGAAGAACGCATTTCTGTGATGCTGTGTGTGAAATGCACAACAAAGGACTAACACAAACACCTCCATTTTAGTAATGAAGATGGCTAGCCTTGAGGTTATGGTGAGAGTATGCTGTCTGAGAGACCTAGGTTCTAGTCCCTCCTTGAGCAAGTCACTTAACTTCTTTGTGTCTCAGTTTCCCCATCTCTACACTGCCCTAGTTCAGAGGGCTGTTGTAAAGATAAATACGACTGTGATGCCACAGTGCTGGGGGCCAAGTAAGTACTTTAGAATGATCAACAAAGAGCTGTTTTTAATGCTTCAGTTCTTCCCAGCTCAGCGATTTTTTGCTATTCACCCAACTCTATTCATGATAATTACGCTTAATGGAGTACGGGAATATAATAATTATTATTATTATTATATAATTATAATATAGAGGGCATGTTCCAAACATCGCACATGCATGAACATAGCTCCCTGTGAGAAAGTGAAGCAAATGACATTAACCCCAGATGGGGAAACTGAAGCAGAGACTGATTACAGTCTGAAGTCATTTGCACATAGACTATCAAGGACTATAAGCTATGAAATTCATCTCAGCCCCATAAACCACGAGATTCTTCCAGGCTCCCAACAATATCTTTTCATCCTAGAAGAGCCAATCTAGTATACTGCTTTTGTGAATTTGTTCTGGAGTCCTTGGCTGGGTTTATACTACTGTTAGGGTGAGTTAAAATGTATGTTTTTTTGAGGGAATTTTGGCTCAGTGAAATATTTCACACAAATTTCCCACTGAAAATGCCAATTTTTGTCAAAAAACAAAATGCCCAAAAACTGTCAAAAATTTGGCCATATATAGATAGGTAGGTAGATAGATAGTCTTATTCTGAAATGGCACCGCTGCACCTTGTGAGAGTTATAGCATGGGAACCTTGTGTCCTCCCTGCCACCCTCCATTCTCCTCCACTTTCCAGGGTCTCCAGCTGGACTACATCTCCCATGATGCTCTGCAGATGTCCAACATTTAACCCTAAAAGCACATTGCATCATGGGAGATGCAGACCAATCAGGGAACCCAGCCTATAGAAGAGAATGGGAGCACACTGCAGCCCAACTACACCTCCTGTGATACACTGTGGCTGTGCGATATTAACACTTGTCAGTTGACCCAATGCTAGAGGAGACACTGTGGTGCATCATGGGAGATGTAGTCCGACCAGGAAATCCAGCCTATAGAGAAGAATACAAGCGGAGAGTGTGAGACACCCAGACTATATCTCCCATAAGGCACTGCGGTGACTTTCCATATGGAAATATTTCAGATCTTGGATATTTTGCCAAAAAGCCCTCAAAATTTCCTGTGGAAAATTTGCAAAAAGATGATTTTTTTCCCCCTCCGCTTTCAGTGGAGGAAAAAAACCAACCCATTTTCTCACCAGCCCCAGCTGTACACACCCTTCCAGAGGGAGGGGAAGGGCGGATGAGCGCGGCTCCCTTTGCAAGGTCTCCTAATCCTCTGCCTTTCTACGTCGGATGCTTTTAAGCAGAGACGCCAGCAGCTGGTTATGGCTGGGTGGTGATTCCAACCAGAGACAGACCGCAAAGCCGCCACGTGAGATTTATCATCCCAAGCAATCTGGTGACTAAGGTCTACTCTGCCTAAGAAAAGCTGCCCGATGTAAATAATTACTGAGCTGATTTGACTGAGGGTTAAACCAGTTTCCGTGTGTCCACATTGTGGGGAGCAGGGTGTCCCGCCATTTCATCTAGACCAGTGGTGCCCAAACTTTTCCTCTCACATCCCCCTTACCAGTAATTGGTGTCCATGCCCCCCAGGCTGGGAGCAGAGTCATGACCAGGCCAGGGGCTGTGGGCGGGAGCAGAGCCGGTGTGATAAATGAAGGGGGGAGACACCCAGCCAGCCAGTAGCTATACAATCCTTCTCAGTAGCTGTTCTCTAATTGCTCTACCTGTAAAGGGTTAAAAAGTCTCACTGCGATGCACAGGTAAAAGGAAGTGAGTGGGCACCTGGCCAAAAGAGCCAATGGGAAGGCTAGAACATTTTAAAATTGAAAAAAGACTCCCCTTTTGTCCATCTGTTGTTGTTCTCCCTGGGAGATGCAGACAGGGAAAGAGCGATGCTGTAAGAAGCTTGGGGCCAGGTATGAAAAATCCTCGGTATCATACCTAGAAATGAGTCATTTGAAACCCCAGATATGTAAGCAGACCAGGGGATCGGTGGCCAAGCAAAGGCTGAGAGTGGGGGCCAAGCTGCAGCCAGGAGCAGGGGCCAAGGGCTGAGCTGCAGCTGGAAGCAGGGCCACAGGGCTCAGAATGGAGCCAGGGCCACAGCTGCAGATGAGGGAGGGGCCGTGGGGGCTGGCATGGGCCTCGCTCTGCCCCCCTGGACGTTCCTCCACGCCCCATCCCACCGTTTGGGGACCACTGCTCTAGACGGACCTAAGAACAGTTGAGTTAAAACCAGGGCAGCGTTTCCAGAAGAGGCAAGATTCTAAAATTGAACCTCCCTGGCAAATCTGCTTGGGCCTGTCCTGTATCTTGCTGCACTGCATCTTTTCTATAATCCAATAAATTAGAGCCAGCTGAGATCTGCTTCAGGACATCTGGCAAAGGGGAAACATGGTGGAGTTCCTCAAATGCAATATGCCTAGACTTGGAAGGATATGATTTTTATTAATCAGTGTTGATTGCACTGCACACACACAGACCATGGGGAAAATGTTTCCATGGATGATGATCAAAATGTAGCAAAAGGCAAAGCAAGGAAAATGTGGCTCAAGCCCTTTGGATTTCAGGCTCTTTGTTTTGTCCGATTTGCCACGCGATGCTGGCAATTTGTGTTTCACCGGCTACAAAGCGTTAACTTTTTGACTCCCCACATCTACTGCCGTTAAATAATCGTGTGATCCCTCCCTGTTGTTTGCCCCCTGCGATGACGAAAATTTAAATAACTAAGAACAGGGGGGAAAAGATGCTGGAAATATATCATTTTGCACTACTGTGAAAATTTAAAATAATAAAAAAAAGTACAAAGAAGCGTCAATATTGCCCTTCAAAATGATCAAAAAATAAAAGCCAAATTCTGCCAAGCCCAAAGATGCAGGGGGGCAGGCTGGCTGGACCATGGATCTGATATGGGTTGAAGGCTGGGAGATACCTGGCTGGGTGGTCCCCTGTGTCTGAAATGGGGTGAGGAGATGGGGGACGCTGGGCTAACAAACAAACAACAAAACGCCGCCCACAATATATGTATTTTGATGTTATCATTTTCCTTACCTTATCCTCATGTGGCACCACAAGCTGGAATACAGGGGTGTGAACTGGCAAGCGCTCCAACGTGTCCCAGGTTGCGCCACTGGCATATTAAATCTTTGAACTGGCTGAACAAAAACCGGCCAGGACGGTTGAAAACCGGCCAGGTGGCAACCCTAGAAGTGGGGGGAGGGAATACACCGGGCTAGACGGGCCATGCATCTAAGCTAGATTCATAGAGACATAGATTCCAAGGCTGGAATGGTCCACTGTGATCATCTAGTTTCAGCCCCTGCAGAGCTCAGGCCAGAAACCTGCCCCAAAACTAATTCCCAAAGCAGTTCTTTTAGAGAAACAGCCAGTGTTGATTTAAAATCTTTCAGTGATTGAGAACCCACCATGACCCTTGGTAAATTGTTCTCATGTTAATTACGCCATATTTCCCATCTGAATTTGTCTAGCTTCAGCTTCCAGCCGCTGGGTGGTGTTAGACTTACCTCTGTGAGACTGACGAGCCCATTAGCAAATACTTGTTCCTCATGTAGGTGCTTATAGACGGGGGTCACATCACCCATGACCCTTGTCTTTGTTAAGCTTTGTTAAGGCAGATGAAATTCAATGTTGATAAATGCAAAGTAATGCACACTGGAAAACATAATCCCAACCATACATGTAAAATGATGGGATCTAAATTAGCTGTTACCACTCAAGAAAGAGATCTTGGAGTCATTGTGGATAGTTCTCTGAAATCATCCACTCAAAAGCAAACAGAATGTTGGGAATCATTAAGAAAGGGAGAGATAATAAGACAGAAAATCTCATATTGCCTCTATATAAATCCATGGTACGCCCACACATTGCATATCACATGCAGATGTGGTCACCTCATCTAAAAAAAGACCTATTGGAATTAGAAAAGGTCCAGAAAAAGGGCAACAAAAATGATTAGGGGTATGGAATGGCTTCCGTATGAGGAAAGATGAATAAGACTGGGACTTTTCAACTTGGAAAAGAGACGACTAAGGGGGGATATGATCGAGATCTATAAAATCATGACTGGTGTGGAGAAAGTAAATAAGGAAGTGTTATTTACTCCTTCTCAGAACACAAGAACTAGGGGTCACCAAATGAAATTAATAGGCAGCAGGTTTAAAACAAATAAAAGGAAATATTTCTTCACACAACGCATAGTCAACTTGTGGAACTTCTTGCTAGAGGATGTTGTGAAGGCCAAGACCATTAGAGAGTTCGAAAAAGAAATCAATAAGTTCCTGGAGGACAGGTCCATCAATGGCTACTAGTCTGGATGGGAAGGGATGGTTTCCCTAGCCTCTGAAGCTGGGAATGGATGACGGGATGGATCACTTGATGGCTCACCTGTTCTGTTCATTCCCTCTGTGGCACCTGGCATTGGCCACTGTCGGAAGATAGGATACTGGGCTAGATGGACCTTTGGTCTGACCCTGTGTGGCCGTTCTTCTGTTCTGATAGACGGAGCTCCTGGATTCTCTCACTCTAAGGCAGGTTTTCTAACCTTTAATCATTCTCATGGCTCTTCTCTCAACCATCTCTGTTTTATGAGCTCATGGATCTGTTCTGGGGTGGGGGACACCCAGTTCGATGAGCCTCTGTAGCTGATCTGGGATGGGGGACACTGAGCTAGACAGACCTGACATGGGAGGGGAGCCTGGGCCAGATGGGTGCATGGGTCTGATTCGGGGGGGGGGGGGTAGGGAAGGGTGGTGGATACCAGTCTGCATCCAGGGCAGCAAGGAGTGGGTGAGGATCCCGGCCTGGACTGGCCCATTGTTCCATCTCTAACGATTCCTGTGTTGCTCTTATATATTCCTCACGTACACCGTGTTGCCCTGATACCGTTGGCTGGCATTCACTGTCCTCAGGCGCTTCTGTCAGTAATGCTCATGCCAGTTGGCATAGACGTGCAGGTGTGAAAATCCAGCTGCGTACACAAGGTCTTTAATTGTTTCCCAGATGCCACCGGGAGCAGACTATGGAGATGGCATTCATTCAGAAGAAAAGGCCTAATTCCATGTTTAATGATGGCTGAGGTATAAAATCAGACTTTCAGATTTTGGGTTTCCTACGATTTTCTGCCACTTAAGGCGACAGGGTGAATGGGATCTAAGAGTTTTGTGGACCATTCCCTCTCCCCCTCACATACACATTTTTTTCCTTTTTCTTTGTTTCCTTTTTCCCTTTTCTCCATCAGGGCTGGTCCAAATTTTTCTGGGGAAACTGTTTTTCGATGGAGAATTGTTTTTTGGACAGTGCAAAATTTACTGTGAAAAATGTCTGCTCTCTGGAAGAATTTTAACATTACATCAAAAAGAGAACACCCCCAAACCAGCAAGTTGTATCTAAAAACAGCAAAACGTCAGTTTGGAAATACTGCCTCATGACTCATGGGAACTGCAGTTTAGTTGCCTCATGCCACTGTTTTCTTTTATGGGCTGGACTCCCCATCTGGACTACATCTCCCATGCTGCACTACAGCAACTCACAAGTCACGGTGCATCATGAGAGCTGTAGTATTTTTCAAGCACTGAAAACAAAAGGCACTTAACTCCCAGTCCCCTCGCCCCCACACATTCCGTCCAGCATAAGGATTGGTTATTAAATAGATCACATTGACACTGAAAGGTTTCAGAGTAGCAGCCGTGTTAGTCTGTATTCTCAAAAAGAAAAGGAGTACTTGTGGCACCTTAGAGACCAACCAATTTATTTGAGCATAAGCTTTTGCTCAAATAAATTGGTTAGTCTCTAAGGTGCCACAAGTACTCCTTTTCTTTTTATTGACACTGAAGTGACGCAATTAGATGGATAAAGGGCAAGGGGCGTTTGCTGACCTGATTGTGCTGGGCACTGCACAGACCCCAACCGAGATGAGGACATCACCACACGAGTTATACCCACAGTTATACTCTGCAGCCACGAGGGCTAGAAATTTACCTTTGTTTTTAATGAAAGTTATGAACCTGCAGAATCTGTAGATGTCGTGTTGGCTGCCGGCCAAACATAGTCCAGTGGCCACGTCTGACCTTCCTGCACCACATCAGGCTTTCCTTCCCCAGGGGCTCATGCTTCAAGATCTAAATTCCCCGTTACAAACAGGTTCCCCACTGCCAGTGATAATCTCGTGATTTTTCCTACCAATCGCAGAATTTTTGAATCAATCTTGTGGGTTTTTTTGATGCCTGTCTCAGGACCTGTTTTCTGCCAGTCTCATGGTGTGTTTTTTTTTTTTAAATCACAGTTTCATAATTGTAACCCCAGCTCATTGTAATCTCATGATTTTTAAATCAGTCTTGTGGTTTTCTGATGCCAATCTCATTTCTTGGCATAAAAAGCCAGTCTCAGGGCTTTTCATGCCAACCTGTTGCTTTTTCTCAGGGCTTTGAGGTGAGGACACTGCTGGCTTTGCAGTGAGGCAGACATCTGAAAGCAAGGGACAATCTTTTCCCTGCCTGCATTTGTGCCATTCCAACCCTCTTGATTTCCAGCCCTTCCCGCCCAAGGCTACAGAGATACACCTACACAGGGCGGTTCTGTCTGCATCTCACGCCCCCGCTCAGCATCACCTTTGTGCAATTCAGGGGAGTGAAGGCAGTTCTCAAATCGACAGCTGTGTGGGTAATGGCAGATCCAGGCCTTGAGCCACGGAGCAGAGATTTGTTGGGGAAGGAAGAGAGGTGCTGGGGGCCTGGCCCCATTCACTCCAATGGAGTTACGGTTGATTGTCACCAGCTCGGGATCTGGCCCCATTGACTCCAATGGAGCTACGGCCCATTGACACCAGCTGGGGATCTTGCCCCGTTGTGTTAATGGCCTAGAGGTTGGGGGAAATGTCAGGTGGACGTTGTCCTTGGAGGCTACTGTGCTAAACTCAATGGTGTTTAAAAGAGCCCTGAATCCAGGGAGCTGAGATCAAGGGAATTAGACAGCAGGGCAGAAGCAATCTGGGGGCAGGGCGGACAGCAAATTAGACACAGATTTGCAACTGATCGGACTGCAGCCAAAAATACACGCAAAGGCCATTGCTACTCTGGGCCGCATACTTATTGCAGATTATTCATGTTATTACTGCCTACAGGTGCTGCACAAAGACACACCGAGACGCTGCATGGCTGCGTTCTGCTCTGGGCAGCACATTCGGGGCTAGGTGCTGAGCCCCAGCTCCCTCAAGGTATTTCAGTGCTTAACTGCTGCCCAGCGAGGTACTGAGGCCGAGAGACGCAGGGTGTTCTAGCCAAGAGGCCGGGAAATGATCTAGAAGGCAGAGGGACTGATTTCGGAGGGAAAGGCAAAGGCTGGGCTGGGCTAAGGTAGTTATGGTGCGTCTACGCTGTGACCCGGGGTCATGGGGCTACAAAATTGCAGTGTAGAGGTGTGGGCTCGGGCTGGAGCCCAGGCTCCGAGACCCCAAGAAAGGGAGGGTCTCAGAACCCGGATCCAAACACCCACACTGCAGTTCTTAGCCCCACAGACCAAGTCACCTGAGCCGGCGACTCGGTGCTGTGGGTTTTGTATCACCTGTTTCGATGGGTATAAATTCCTGGGCACCCTTTGGAAAACCTGCCTCTTTAGCTGTGAGGACTATCCTCCCTGTCGCACAGATGGGGAAACCGAAGCATACGGAGGCTAAAGGACTTGCCCAAAGTCACCCAGGAAGTCTGTAGCAGAGCAAGGCCTTGAACACAGCTCTCCCCAAGATTGATCCTTGGAACAACTGCCCCAGGAGCGGGAGCGGGGCCAATTCTTTGTCATTCAGAAGCTTTCCGTCAAGATTGGGCGTCTTTCTCTCAAAGCTCTGCTCTAGCTCAGCCACCAGATATGGGCTTGAAATCTGGAAAGGGATGGTGTTAAGGACACACAAGCAAGAGGGAGCTTGGGCTGCGTGCAGGAATCCTTGGGGGAGGTTCTCTGGCCTGGGCTAGGCAGGAGATCAGGTTGGATGGGCAGAACGGTGACTGCTGGCTTTGGAAACTATGAATTATGATGTGAAACTTTGCAACAGGGCATTTCTCAGTTGGAAAATGCTGATTCCTCAAAAGCAGACGTATCAATTTTGATGAAATTTGGTTCTTTGGGAAGGAGCATTCTGATAGGTTCAAAACTGACGTTTTATAGCCGTTTACCCAGCCTCCCTTACACACCTTAGCCCAGTGGTTTGCGCACTCTTCTGCAGTGTGGGAAACCCATACTCAGATCCCTTCTTCCCATCCAGCAAAGGGGAATTGAACACAGGTGGTCCACATCCAAGTTGAGTGCCCTAACCCATGGGCTAAAGGTTATATCACGTCCACTGGCCATTTTGGGGATGGCACCTAAGACCCCCTAAAAAAAGTTTGGGCCAAATCTATTCACTGAATTTGTGTTCAATTCACAAGTAATTTAAGGGCAACCAAGACTCCATTTTCCCCCAAATCAATTATTCACTGTCCAAAAAATATTTCTCCAGAAAATTTTGTCTTTGTGATTCTTCTCCTGCTTTAGGCAAAGTTAGCATTGTGCTTCTGGTGAATTAGGCCTGTCCTGTGTGTGTATCCCACAACCGGGAGCTCTTTTGCGTTGGTAAATCACTAAATTAAAGTGAACTTTTGGAGGAATTAATTTGTAGATTCCAAGACCAGAAGGCATCATCTGGTCTCCCTCCTGTGTCACACAGACCAGAGAACTGCCCCAAAATAATTCCTGGAAACACATCCACTCTTGATTTAAAAGTTAGCAGTGATGGAGAATCCACCACGACCCATGGTAAATTGTCCCAGTGGTTAATTACCTTCACCGGTAAAAATGAATGCCTTATTAAGCTAGTCTCAGCAGAGCTGCATTAGAAATTTGGACCAGTTAAACTCTTTTTGGGGTGATTTACTTCAACCAGTGCAATTTCAGGCTGGGGTTTGGACTATGAGTAGACTTGGGATAATTCAGTTTGTCCCTGGGATTTGTCGGGTTTCATCTCCCAGCCATCAGATCTTGATCTGCCTGCCTTTGTCTGCTGGGTTACAGAAACCTCGACCCTCTGAAATCTCGTCCCATTGGAGGTGCTGATAGACCAGGATCAAGTCTTTGCCTTCTCTGGGAGAAACTCAATAGATCGAGCTTCAGTGCCTGGCTGTAAGGCAATTTTTTCATCCCTTAGATTGTTTCTGTAGCTCTTCTCTGACCCCACCCTGATCTCCTGACATCCCATAGGCACCATCTTTATGAGTTGCCGGGGGTTGCTCGACCCCTGCTCTGCCCCAAGCCCTGCCCCCACTCCACCCTTTCCCCCAAACCCCCACCCCGCCGCTTTCCACCCCAGCCCTGCCCTGTTCTGCCCCCTCCCCTGAGTGCACCCTGCCCTCGCTCCTCCCCCTCCACCCCAGTGCCTCCTGCATAGCGCTGAACAGCTGATTGCTGATGGGAGGCACTGGGAGGGAGGAGGAGGAGCTGATTGGTGGGGCTGCCAGCAGGCAGGAAGTGCTGCAGGGAGGGGGAAGGGGAGGAGCTGATTGTGGGGGGCCGCTGAGCACCCACTATTTTTTCCCGTGGATGCTCCAGCGCTGGAGCACTCACAGGGTCAGCACCTGTGTGACATCCTGTTTCATGAATTCCCCATCCCCACCCCCGAGCCAGGTGTAGTCTCCAGCCACGGTCTCCCTAATGTCTTGTCCAGAGAGGGCCCCACCTCCCGGCTCCTACTTGCCATTCCTCTGGTTCTCCCACCCAGGGTCACGCTCACTGTCAGCCACAGCATTGCCACAGCTCATGGGTGGTTGGTTCCACCAGGACGCCTGGGTCCTTCCCAGGGTCACTGTTTTCCAGGGTACAGCCCCCTGGCTTGGAATTGTGACCCAGATTCTTTGTTCATAGATGTGGGAGCTGGCATAGGCTGGATTAACATGTGTGTTCTAAGAAGGAAACTTTTCCAAGGGAAATCTCTGTGGTCAAAAAATCTCGCAAGAAAACTCTGATGCCAACATTTTTGATGTGATTTTCTTGTTTCATTTTGACAATCCTATGAAATGTTTGATTTTGAATTTACCATTTCAATGCATTTTGATTATATTATATTATATTATAAAAATCAAAATGAAATGAGTGGACATTATTGAAATCAAACATTTATTACCTTATTTCAACAAGGCAATTTGGCATTCTCAAAATGAAACAGTCTGACAGTTCCAAACCTAAATTCTTCAGAATTTTTGTTCTATGGAAGATTTAGAAATGTCACTTTTTTGATCCGGTTCAGGAAAAATAACTCTCAATTTCTGAATTTGCTGCAGAATCAAACTCTCTGTTTCTAACCAGCTCTACACAGGAGTTTGTATCCATTTAACTAAATTGATTTAAAAACACAACTGTAGTTAAACCAGTGCCTCTTGTAAAATGAACTGTGGAGCAAAGGGAGATACACACACGTGAGGGATTTGAAAATGAACTGAGAATGGAGAGAAAGGCATAAAAGGGACATTGCCTATGTAATATTTTTGTTTGACGTGACTCCTTTCTAGAGCTGAGCAAATCATTTGCAACACATAATTTTTCTGACATACATGGGTGGTGCGTATCATAGCCTGGGCAAAGCTGGGCCTCCCCAAACAGCCCTGCATGGCCCCGCCCATGCTCTGCCCAGAGGACACCCGCCCCTGCTTGCTGCTTCCCCCTTGGCCCCAGCCCAGGCAGGCTGCTCCTCTTCCGGGAAGAGCCCTGGGGCTGGGGCTAGGGCAGCCGGCCTGGAGCTGGGACTTGGAGTGGCTGGGGCTTTGCAGCGCTGGGGGGGCCCTGTGCGCTAGGGCCACGGCGCCGGGTGCTGCAGGGCTGGGGGTGCTGTGGCTGCTGGTGTTGTGGCTACCTGCCCTGTGCTGGGGAGGGTTGGGGGCATTGGGGCTGGGGCCCTGGCCCCCGGCTCTCCAGGGCTGGGGGTCCTGGGGGCCACGCTGCCCACCTGGCACTCCAGGGTGGGGGCTGCGTGCTGCCCACCTGCCTGGCGCTTGGGGGCTGGGGGCCACATGCTGCCCACCCGCCTGGTGCTTGGGGGCTGGGGGCCGCATGCTGCCCGCCTGCCTGGCACTCTGGGGCTGGAGGCATTCGAGCAGCCCGGAGCTGGGGGAGGGGGAAGGAGGGGCTCTGGACTTCAGCGGGGGCAGAGGGGTGGGCCTCGGGCAGAAGGGGTGGACTGAGCTGGGGGCTAGCCTCCCCAAGTCTGTGGTTCACCCACCACCCATGCTCACATATTGCATTTGTCTTTCTCCCTTGAGCGGAGTACAAACACTGCAAGTATACACAAGCTTCTCCACGAGGAGAAATTTCCCAGTCATCAGCCCGAAGTGTTCAAAAATCGCGAGTCAGGCCCCAAAATCATTAGATGAGCTGGGCAAAGAAAGGATCTGTCGTTCACTGGCAATTCTGAATAAGCGGAAAAAAAATTATTGAACCGAAAATGATTTTTTTCTAAATTTCCAGAGAATCCAAAAGCTAAAAAATTAATCACAGGCTAAACACAATGTTTCATTTGCCCTGAAACAAAATATTTCATTTCAATCCTTTCGTGACATTTTTAATTAAAAAAAAAATCCTGCAGGAAATTGCTGAACAAAGACGTCCTTTCGAATTGAAAAATTAAAACGTGTCATTTCAAAAATGTCAGAATGCAATATTTAGATTTTTTTTCCTGAATTTTTATCTTTTAGGATTTTTCCCCGTGAAGCAATTGGGTGAAATCAACATGAATTAATGAAATCTGCATTTTTAGCTGAAAAATATCTGCATTGTTCACCAAAATTAAAAAAAGGGTTTAGTCAAAAGAATTGCCCGAGTCTAGTCAAAATAGGACTAAAATAGGACGTGGGATTCAACTCTCATCCCCGATTTGTTATAGACAATAAATCATTCCACCAGAAGAGGATGCCACGTGGCCTACTGCAGGGGCGGGCAAACGTTTTGGCCTGAGAGCCACATCGGGTTTCCAAAATTGTATGGAGGACCGGTTAGGGGAGGCTGTGCCTCTCCAAACAGCCAGGCGTGGCCCAGGCCCTGACCCCTATCCGACCCCCCTGATTCTCACCCCCTGACAGCCCCCCCCGGGACTCCTACCCCATCCAACTCCCTCTGTTCCCTGTCCCCTGGTGGGCCCCTGGGACCCTTGCCCCATCCACCCCCCCCCCGCTCCCTGTCCCCTGACCGCCCCTGGACCCCCCCCCCCCGACTGCCCCCCGCCGCCCCATCCAACCCCTCCTCTCATTCCTGACTGCCCCCCCACAGGACCCCTGCCCCATCCAACCACCCCTTCTCCCTGTCCCCTGACTGCCCCCGGAACCCCTGCCCCTGACTGCCTCCCCCATCGCTCCATCCACCCCCCCTTCCTGACTGCCCCCCCAGGACCCCTGCCCCATCTAACCACCCCTTCTCCCTGTCCCCTGACTGCCCCCGGAACCCCAGCCCCTGACTGCCTCCCCCATCGCTCCATCCACCCCCCCTTCCTGACTGCCCCCCCAGGACCCCTGCCCCATCCAACCACCCCTTCTCCTTGTCCCCTGACTGCCCCCCCCGGAACCCCTGCCCCTGACTGGCCCCTGCCGCCCCATCCAACCCCTGCTCTCCTTCCTGACTGCCCCCCTGAGACCCCTGCCCCCATTCAACGCCCCTGTTCCCTGCCCTCTGACCGCCCTGCTCCCTATCCACACCCCTGCTCCCTGACCACCACCCCGAACTCCCCAGCCCTCTCTCCAACCCCCCCGCTCCCTGTCCCCTTACCGCGCTGCCTGGAGGACCGATGGCTGGCGGTGCTACAGCCATGCCGCCCGGCTGGAGCCAGCCACCCACCGCGCAGCACAGAGCCGGGTCAGGCTGCGGCTCTGCAGCCCCCGTGCCCAGAGCATTGCGCTGGCGGGGCAGTCAGCTGAGGCTGCCGGGGAGGGAGAACAGCAGGGAAGGGGCCGGAGGTGAGCCTCCCGGGCCAGGAGCTCAGGGGCCAGGCAGGAGGGTCACGCTGGCCGGATGTGGCCTGCGGGCCATAGTTTGCCCACCTCTGGCCTATTGTTTCTAGCCATAATGATGCAAACTACGAATGCTGGCTGATAACTTCAAAGCCATTTAAAGCATTGGGATGTCCAATTCCCAGACAAATAAATGGGAACTGGGCATCAAAATCCAGTGGCTGGCTTTCAAATCCCAGCCTAACTCCAGATCTTCATTATAGTGTTTTGCTGGTACAGTAAAGGGCTTAAATGTTGCGGAAATCAGGGTTGGTAATACGCTAGAAATGACATTTATCATGACTGGAGCTAGGCAATATTTTTCAGCCAGACCTTTTTTTCTGGTGAAAAATCCAAATTCGGCAACACTGACTATTTTACGAATTCGTATTGGTTTCCAAATTGTTCATTTAAAACCAAAATATGAGAAAATCCAAAATGTTTCTTGTCGACAGTTGGAAATTTTGATTCAAAATTTCCTTTCATTTGATTTTGAAAAAACATTAAAAAACGCTCCGTGTCAAAATGAAATCTTTCATTTCAGGTCAAACAAAACGTTCCATCCCGCCTGAAACAAAAAAGTGTTGTTATACTTTTCAATTTGCTGTACATTGTGAAAAATGTCAACCCCACATAATTTCCACCCGATTTTTCAGCATTGCCAGTGGACCGAAAAATCGATTCTTTGCTCAGCCGTATTTCAAGGCATCAAAACCGATATCGAGGGAGAAATTTCCCTTCTGCTTCCAGAACTGCCAACCCCACACATTCCAAAGTCGTGAGTCCAGCCCCCCAAAATCACGAGATTGGCTTAAAAATCAGGAAATTACTCGTAATTTTTTAAAACTACAGATCAAATACAGCAAGGAGCGCAGATTGTTATTATTTGTTTAAATTTACCATCTGGTTTCAGACTCTTTAGATTTCTCAAATTTTCCAGCTTTTCTCCCCAACTAGGAAGGTGGAAACTTACTTTTCTTATTATAATGGAAGCCGAGATACTCTCATAGTCCCTGGACTCCAGGGGCTGGGGCTTGGAGAAAAGCGCCACTAACTACTGGGGGACTAGTGATAAAATAGCAACACTGGGCCTGAACCCCAGCTGGTGTCAATTGGTTGTAACCCCACTAGAGCCAATTTATGCCATCTGAGGATCTAGTTCACATTTCCAAGTACCTTATACAGATCAGGGCCCCATTGTGCTGGGCATTGCACAGACACACAGTCAGGGACAGTCCCTGCCCCAGGTGGGATCAGGGCCCCGTTGTGCTGGGCGCTGCCCAGACACAGCCAGAGACAGGTCCTGCCTGGAAGCTCTTATACTCTACAAAACCAAGGCCCCAACAGAGAGCAGGAGAAGGATCATAGAATCATAGAATCTCAGGGCTGGAAGGGACCTCAGGAGGTCATCTAGTCCAACCCCCTGCTCAAAGCAGGACCAACACCAACTAAATCATCCCAGCCAGGGCTTTGTCAAGCCTGACCTTAAAAACCTCAAAGGAAGGAGATTCCACCACCTCCCTAGGGAATCGATTCCAGTGCTTCACCACCCTCCGAGTGAAAAAGTTTTTCCTAATATCCAACCTAAACCTCCCCCACTGCAACTTGAGACCATTACTCCTCGTTCTGTCATCTGCCACCACTGAGAACAGTCTAGATCCATCCTCTTTGGAACCCCCTTTCAGGTAGTTGAAAGCAGCTATCAAATCCCCCCTCATTCTTCTCTTCCGCAGACTAAACAATCCCAGTTCCCTCAGCCTCTCCTCATAAGTCATGTGCTCGCTGAACTCTTTCCAATTTTTCCACATCCTTCTTGTAGTGTGGGGCCCAAAACTGGACACAGGACTCCAGATGTGGCCACACCAATGTCGAATAGAGGGGAATGATCACGTCCCTCAATCTGCTGGCAATGCCCCTACTTATACAGTCCAATGAGCCTTCTTCACAACAAGGGCACACTGAAAAACTTGGTTAGATGCCACAAAGTACGTGGCAATGCCTTAACCATATGCATGTTGTAAAGGTCACTAGGACCTCTCCCATCCTTATCAAGGGGAGTGCGAACCTTCTCACCTTTCTTACTACACGTATGGCAAAACGTGTTCTGAATCTCCCACCTCACACATCCAGGACAACTAGCTAGGGTCCTTATACAGCTCCCATTTCCATAGCTTCTAGGCCTCTTTCCCCTCATCAGCCCCCCTGTGAAGCAGGGCAGGGCTGTTATCCCCATTGTCCAGATGGGGGAAACTGAGGCACAGGCCGGCTCAGTGATCTGCCCAAGGGAAGTCGGCGTCAAGCAGGGAATGGAAGCTGGGTGTCCTGAGCACCCGGCTCAAGCTCTAGCTGACGGGCCCCCACTCTCTGCGTCCCCCCTCCTGGTCCTGGGCTACTTACCGCGCAGTGTCGCAGTGGGCGGCCGTCAGCACCCAGCCGGGGTCGATCAACACCCCCCCACAGCGCACGATGTTGGCGGAGCCCATCAGGGCCACCTGGTAGCCTTGCTGTTGCCGGTCACAGGAATCTCCCCCAATGATCCGCTCGTCCTCAGCAGCCACTAAAGTGTGTGTGTGGGGGGGGAAATTTCCGTGTCCGAGCTAGGGTTGCCAACTGTCTAATTGCACCAACCCAAACACCCTTGCCCTGCCCCTGTCCCGCCCCTTCCCCAGGCCATGCACCTGCCCCGTCCTTTCTCCAAGGCCCTGCCCCCACTCATTCCAGCCCTGCCCCCACTCATTCCAGCCCCCCTCCTTCCGTCACTCGCTCTCCCCCATCCTCACTCACTTTCACCAGGCTGGGGCAGGGGATTGGGGTGCGGTAGGGGGTGCGGGCTCTGGGTTGGGGAGTGGGTCTGAGGGGTTCGGAGCACGGGAGGGGGCTCCGGGGTGATCCTGGGGCAAGGGGTTGGGGTGCAAAAGGGGGCTCCCGGCTGAGCCTGGGGCAGGGGATTGGGGTGTGGGAGGGGGCTCAGGGCGAAGACTCTGGCTGGAGGGCGCTTAACCATGGGTGGCTCCTGGAAGCGGTAGCATGTCTGGCAACGTCTCCTAGCTCAGGGGCGGCCAGGCGGCTTTGCACGCTGGTTCTGCCTGCAGGCACTGCCCCTGCAACTCCCATTGACTGCAGTTCCCCGTTCCAGGCCAATGGGAGCTGCAGAGTTGGCGCTCAGGGCGGGGGCAGAGTGTGGAGACCCCCCTGTCCGCGCCTTCTCCTAGGAGCCGCTGCTGAGCCAGGCAGGGGTCCCTGGGGCTGGGCCAGGACCTGGAATGCTGCAGGGGGAGAGGGCAGAGGGATGGGGGGAGCTGGGATCATGGGGGATGTATGGGGGAGTGTAGGGGTTCAGGGATTGGGGGACATTGTTTGAAGATGTACGGACATGTGCGGACCATTTTAAACGGTTGGTGGAGACTCCTGCTCATGGCAGCGTAGGCTCGAGGGCAGGGGATGTGGGGAGCACAGGGGGAGGCGCAGGGGAGTACATGGGGTGGGGAGCTCAGGGGGGTGGGGTGAGGGAATACGTGGGATGGGGGAGTACATGGGGTGAGGATCACAGTGATTGGGGTGGGGGAGTATGTGGGGTGGGGATCACAGGGGGTGGGGCAGGGGAATACATGGGGTGGGATCACAGGGGATGGGGTGGGGGAGTATGTGGGGTGGTGTGGTGTGGGGAATTACGTGGGGTGGGGAGCTCAGGGGGTGGGTGGGGCAGGGGAGTATGTGGGGTGGAGAGCTCAGGGGGTGGGTGGGGCAGGGGAGTACGCAGGGTGGGGAGCACAGGGGGTGAGGTGGGGCGGGGGAGTACGTTGGGGGTGCACAAACATTCTTCCTGAGCCATTAACCGTCCTTGCCCAGCCATCCCCTCGTGTCTGACCCCCCATGCTTCCCCCAGAGCCAGCCCCCGAGCTGTCCCTCCTAGCTCCGCTCTGCTACCACCCTGGGTCACCCACTGGGTGCTCGGCAATGGCGGGGCCTCCTGCCGCGTCTCACAGACAGACAGACACGCTGGCATACACAGACGCATGCACGCACACGCAGTAACACACGCACGGTAACACACACGCACATACAGTAACGCACACAGATAGACGCAGTAACGCACACACATACACAGGGACACACACATGCACACACACAGCAACACACACATGGTAACACACACATGCATATACCGTAACACACACACACAGTAACACACATACGCAGTAATGCACAAACACTTGCATGCACATACACAGTAACACACACACAGAGTTACACACACACACTGTAACACACGCGCACACAGTAGCCAACGCACACACATATACAGTAAAACATACGCACAGACCCAGTAACACACACATGCATGTGCACATGCCCCCCGCACTCATGTGTACACTTTTAACATGTACACACAGCCCTGTGGCTACACACACAGACACAGAAACACTCACAGAATCATAGAATCATAGAATATCAGGGTTGGAAGGGACCTCAGGAGGTCATCTAGTCCAACCCCCTGCTCAAAGCAGGACCGAACCCCGACTAAATCATCCCAGCCAGGGCTTTGTCAAGCCTGACCTTAAAAACTTCTAAGGAAGGAGATTCCACCACCTCCCTAGGTAACCCATTCCAGTGCTTCACCACCCTCCGAGTGAAAAAGTTTTTCCTAATATCCAACCTAAACCTCCCCCACTGCAACTTGAGACCATTACTCCTTGTCCTGTCATCTGCTATCACTGAGAATAGTCTAGATCCATCCTCTTTGGATCCCCCTTTCAGGTATTTAAAAGCAGCTATCAAATCCCCCCTCATTCTTCTTTTCCGCAGACTAAACAATCCCAGTTCCCTCAGCCTCTCCTCATAAGTCATGTGTTCCAGTCCCCTAATCATTTTTGTTGCCCTTCGCTGGACTCTCTCCAATTTTTCCACATCCTTCTTGTAGTGTGAGGCCCAAAACTGGACACAGTACTCCAGATGAGGCCTCACCAATGTCGAATAGAGGGGAACGATCACATCCCTCGATCTGCTGGCAATGCCCCTACTTATACAGCCCAAAATGCCATTGGCCTTCTTGGCAACAAGGGCACACTGTTGACTCCTATCCAGCTTCTCGTCCACCGTCACCCCTAGGTCCTTCTCTGCAGAACTGCTGCCGAGCCATTCGGTCCCTAGTCTGTAGCGGTGCATGGGATTCTTCCGTCCTCATGCACAAACATACACAATTACTTTACTCATGTATACGCACATGTGCACACACAGAGACACACACACATCCCTGCACACGCTGACACACGCACTCAGACACAGACACTTACACACTTGCCTGTGCCATCTACAGACGCTCACGCACACCCCCTCATGCACACGGACGCTCGCCCAGTCACCCACACTCACGCCCACACCCACAAAGGCACAGCCACTCCCCCGCACACACACAGACAAAGACTCGCCCTCCAGCCCCCTTTCACCTGAAGCCAGCAGCAGCATCGCCGTGGCCAGCAGCATCATGTCTCGGGTGGGCAGGCGGCTCGGTGCCCTGGCCTCCTGGCTGCTCGAGGCTGGGTGGCACAGCTTGGCGGGGAGCCGATGGTTTATTAGCAGAGAAATTCATCACCCTTAAATCCCTGCCGGCCCCGCCTTCCCTTGTCACCGGTCCAGGAAAAGCTGAAGCTTGTTTGGCGGGGAATACGCCCTACCGATGGGTGCCTTGCCCCAGAGGCAGCGCGGAAACTGACCTCGCTTGCCACGGCCTTCCTGGGACCCCCCGATCCGTGACTCAGAGGCCACTGGAGTGGGCACCACGAGGCTTGGACACAGGGCTGGCCTTACGGGTGGGAGATGTGGGCCACCGCCCAGGGTGCCATGGTTGGCGGGGTGGGCGCCGTCAGAGTGCCACAAGCTGGAGGGCCTGGGTGGAGTGCGGGCGAGCCGGGGGGGGCTGGATCCCCTGGCCAGCCAGACTGGGGGAGCCACCAGTCTGGCAGGGAGGCGCAGACAGAGGGGCCCTCCCCTTGCTAGGTGGTTGTGTGGGGGGGTATGGCTGGGAGAGCCCCCAGGCTCAGAAACTCCTCCCTGGGCAGCTTAGCTGGGCTTTGGGTCCAGGAGCTGCTCCTCACGCCCTGTGCCCCATGCTGTTGGTCTCAAACACAAAGAAAGGGAGCCAAAAAACAAGTTTGCCCAGGGCGCCATGTTCCCTCAGGCCGGCCCAGCTCGCACAGCAGTGGCTGTGTGGAACCAGCAGCCGGCAGGCCGGGCATTAGGGCCCTCATGCAGGGCTGCGTTTAATGCCCTCCTCTGCCCCTGAATCCTCGAGAAGGTCACTGAGTTGCTCCATGCCTCAGTTTCCCCAGCTGCCTCCCGGAATAATAGCCCTGCCTCCCACAAGTGGTGAGGGCTGATAAATGCATTAGAGATTGCAAGGGGCCCAGGTGATGGGGGGGAGGGCAGGGAAATATCTGAAGACGGGTAGGATCTAGGAAAAAAAAAAAGGGGGGTTGAAGCATGTCTGTACATATGCTATTTTGGTCATGGGTGTCACACATTGGTCTACAGATGTCTGTCCCCCGCCCTCCCCTCCCATCCTCACGCCTCAAAGAATCCCAGCACCTCACAAACATTAGTGGACTTTATCATTACAATGCCCCCCCACCCCACATGCTTGTTTTAGACATAGGGAAACTGAGGCACAATGACTTGCCCTCAGTAACTTGCCCCCACAGTCTGAGGTGGGAGTCAGGATTTGAACCAGGGTCCTAGATTGGTGTCTTAATGGCAAAAAAATGGCCTTTCCTTGTGCCAAAACCAAAGCTGCCCACCTGCAAACCACCCACAAAACTTTGCGGCCCACTCAAAATTACCCATGATCCTTCGCTGCCCACAGGCAAATCACTCACAATCCTTTACTGCTCGCCTGCAGCTCTGGCATGACGGGGCCCTGATCTCAGCTGGGGCAGGGCCTGTCACTGTGTGTCTGGGCAGCGTCTAGTTACTTAAAGCAGCCTGGATTTCTGACGATGGACATTCAACTGCTCTGAAACCTGGGCCCCTTTATGGTGTCCCAGAATCAGATCTTAGTTGTGGAAACCTTGGGTGTGTGGATTTTCTCCTTGACGATGGTCTAGCCTGGTTTCAATTAAACCTGGTTCTAATCAACTTAAGCTAGGTAAGTGCTTAGTGTAATCATTTTTATTATTAGCAATAATAAGGCAAACAAATACGGGCATTCACCCTGGCACTGGCGTTATTTTTAAGTAAAGCAGTGCTATTATCCCCATTGTACAGAGGGGAAACTGAGGCACAGAGCAGGGCAGGGATGGGGCCAAGGTCACAGAGAAAATCTGTGGCAGTGTGAAGTATCAAACATAGATCTGTGGAGGGCTAGTTTAGTACCTTTCCCACAAACCAATCCATGCTCTTACATACAACTTGCAAAATAGTAGGATTTGCAATTTCCCCTTCCCTTTAGGGTCCAGAGAAGTGGGCTGGAAGCCTTCATAACTGAACAATTAACCAAGACCACTCTCTTCCCAAGAGTTTAGATGGCATTTGAGTTAAATAGCTATCCCAAACGTTTGGAATCATCCAGCTTGAAAAAAAAAAAAGTTACTCCAGTCATGCTGGATTGGGTATAAAACCTTGCGTCTAGCTTTCCGGCCAGGGGAAAGGAAGACAAGCCCAGAGCTGACTGTGAAATGCATGAAGGCTGAAGGTTCAAATCCCACTGGCAGTGTGTGCAATAGGTTCCGAAAATAGCTCTGTATGTGTCATCCCAGGAGCTGCTTGGCTTTGTCCTACCCCCTGTTAGCTACTCACCCACAGTGGGAGTGTTGCTTTTCTGGCTGCCAGGTTCCCAGACAAGGCGACAGCCCATGCCAGAGATTAAACCAGCAGCATTTAGGGGGAGTTGATGCAAAGAGGAGGCAGTGAGGTCTAAAGGAGAGAGCACTGGCTTGGGAGCCAGTCTGCTGCTGGGCAAAACACGTCCCCTCCCTGTGCCTCTGTTTCCCCATCTTTAAAATGGGGCTAATGTAAAGTGCGTTGAGACCCTGGCTGAAAAGGGCGATGGAAGAACTAGGGATTAATATTTACTCAGTGTTTGGGAGAACGGCTGAGCTAGCAGGGGCGTGGATGTGGGCGGGGTGACCGACTCTCTCTATATCAGCGCCACATTTGGAGTTCCCCTCAAAGTGCCAGCTCCTGGAGTCCTGGGATAATAGGGAAAATCTCCCTTTTCAATTTCTAGCCCCGGTGGTTGGGTAGAAAAGCAGGACAATGCAATCCCCCAAGGCACAGAAAGCCAGAGGCAAATAATGCACTATTCCTCACTGTGTTCTTACTTTGCCTCCTTCCTGACTTCCCCATTCCCATATTAATTTGAGGTCAGTGACTGGTACCCAGCCGTGCCCCTGAACCGAGGGCTGACGTGGCCTCAGAGGCAGATCTAGTCATATCTTTCACCACCAACCGGTACGAAATTAGTTACTCCTGATTTATGCCACGGTGAGTGAACAGGGAATCGGGTTACGAGCAGCGTCTAGAAATAGCCTGGAGAGCTGTTGTACAGCAGGGAGCCAGGCGCGCTGGACTCCCACCTCCCAGAGACAGATCGGAACGGGCCGGAGCTGAATTATGCTTGGGCTGGGTGGGTCGAATGTGTCACGCTCAGCAGCTTGCAAGAGGGGTGCGGCAATCCGTCAGCACCCAGGCCTGGCCCTGGGCTGCTCTGAGAGCCGGTAATGACAGGGCAAGGCCCCTAATCACAGATCCCTGGATGCGGAGGGACTGATGCTAACGCCAGTCACACCCAGCAGTGTCAGGACGATTGCATGGATGTGCAGAAAGGCGCTCGGCTTGCACAGATTCCCAAGGCCTAGGGGAAGGGGAGTGGGTCACGCTTATAGCCAGCCTGGGGAGCAAAATAAAGCACATAAGAGCTTACTGTTTGCAGCCAGCCGGAGCCCATCGCTCTGAGAGGCGGGAGCCACTGGAAGTGTAACTGACTCTGCTTGGGTCTGCAGAGAGCCTGAGCCTGTTGCTGGAGAGGGAGCGGGGAGGGATAGCTCAGTGGTTTGAGCATTGGCCTGCTAAACCCAGGGTTGTGAGTTCAATCCTTGAGGGAGCCATTTAGGGATCGGGGCAAAAATTGTGGATTGGTCCTGCTTTGAGCAGGGGGTTGGACTAGATGACCTCCTGAGGTCCCTTCCAACCCTGATATTCTATGATTCTAAGGGAGCTGCTCTGAGCGTGACTGACCCAGCCATCCTGCCGGGGTCTGCTGAGAGCCTGAGCCTGTTGCTGGAGAGGAAGGGAGTTGCTCTGAGCGTGACTGACCCAGCGATCCTGCCGGGGTCTGCTGAGAGCCTGAGCTATCTTCTTTCCAAGGGGAAAATGGAGCAGATTCTATTCAGGGGAACAATTTAATCTGAATAGAAATTAGGTAGTGTGACGGGGGTCAGGCCAGACGGCTACAGGAGCGTTTTGGAAAGCAGCCCCAGGATAAGCAGGTCCCTTTTCCCTTGGTCATTGAACAGGGGCTACTCCAAGTTAATTAGGACACCTGGGGCCAATCAAGGGCCTGCCAGAACCTATTAAGAGCCTCCCCTCGAGCTAGATAGGGGCTCTGGGAGGAAGGCGAGCTACTGGAGAGCTGGGCGGTGCAGACGCTGACAAGCTCCAGGAGGGAAACACCGCAGGCCCAGGGGTGAAGGGTAGGGGAAATCCTGCCCAACAGGGTGAACAGCGCTTTTGGGCCCCGGAAGTCTGAGGGAAGAGACCCCACCAGAGGGGAGAAACTGAACTGGGTGTCTGGCCTGTCGCCACTACGCCCGGAGGGGCTACCAGAGACTAAGAGGCTCTCCTTCCCCTCCCCCCCGTCAAGGAGGCTGGGAGGAAGCCCTCTCAGGAAAGGTGCGGACAGCAAGCAAGAGGAATACCCCGGCCTGCCGCTGAATGGAAGTGAGGAACCCACGGAGGCAGAGAAGGAACTCTGTCACACAGTTATTTAAAAAACCTCTGGGCTAGATTGATCTAATATAAGAGGGGATATTTCTGGTTTCTAAGGCAGTTATCACTTATTTATTAATTATTTATCCTTGTATTATGGTGGAAGTGCCTCTGAGCCCCAGTCATGGAGCAGGACCCCCACTGCGCCAGGCGCTGTACAAAAAGATGGTCCTTGCCTCCAAAGAGGTTCCATTCTTAGTAAGTTACTTAGAAGGTGGTGGACTATAGCCTGGAGATTGGTGATGCTGGGAAGGACCCAGGAGACCTGATTGGGCCAAAGGCCCATGAGCTCCCTGGGAGATGCTCTGGCTAAGAGGCTGAGCACAACCCTGGGCTGCAGAAGCAGGGGAATAGCGAGTAGTAGCTGGGATCCCTCTCTGGATACAGAATTGAGGAGATCATGACTGGAGATTTCCCCCAATGCTGGGGGCCTGCACATCAAACAAGATGTCAGGAAATTGGGGAGGGTTCAGAGAAGAGTGACGGGAGAGATCCAAGGGCTGGAAAACCTGCCTGAGCGCCAGAGACTGAAGAAGCTCGATCTGTGGAGTTTTGCGCAGAGAAGGCAGAGTTTAAGCTAACGAGAGTGAGAAAAAGAAGAAAGTAAGGTCAGAATCAAAACATAACATTTTGAAATGATCGAAACGGAATGTTTCCATTGACCCAAAATGGAGACAAAACAATCCTATTTTCAGTTCATGAATATTTTCAGGATTTTGACTTTGTGTCCCAATTCGACACAGGAAAACATTTTGAACTTCCCCAAAATATTCATGGGAGAGGAACTGCCCCCTAATTCATAGATTCATAGACATTGTGATCATCTGGTCTGGCTGCCTGTATAACACAGGCCAGAGAACTGTCCCCAAATAATTCCTAGAGCCTAGCTTTTAGAAAACCATCCAGTCTGGATTTAAAAATGGTCAGTGATGGAGAATCCACCACAACCCTTGGTAACTGTTCCAATGGTTAAATTACTTTCACCATTAAAAATGTCTGCCTTATTTCCTGTCAGAATTTGTCTAGCTTCAACTTCCCTAGCCATTGTTAGACCTATCTCTGCTAGATGGAAGAGCCCATTATTAAATATTTGTTCCCCATCTAGACTGGGATCAAGTCCCTCCTGAACCTTCTCTTTGCTACACTATATAGATTGAGCTCTTTGGTTTATCACTATAAGGCAGGTTTTCAAATCCTTTAATCGTTCTCCTGGCTCTTCTCTGAACCTTCTTCAATTGATCAGCATCCTTCTTGAATTGTTAGCACTAGCACTGGACATGGGATTCCATCAGTGTTTGAACCAGGGCCAAATCCAGAGGGAAAATAACCTCTCTGGTCCTGCCTGAGATTCCCCTGTTCACGCATCCCAGGATCGCATTAGCTCTTTTGGACCCGGTGTCACATTAAGACTTCCTGATCAGCTGATTATTCATCACGCCTTCCAAATCTTTTTCAGAGTCGCTGCTTTCCAGGCTAGAGTCCCCTAGCCTGTAAGTCTGGCTGATGTTCTTCCTTCCTAGATGGATACTTTTACATTTAGCTGCATTAAAATGCATCTTGTTTGCTTGCGCCCACTTTACCAAGCGATCCAGATCACTCTGAATCAGTGACTTGGCCTCTTCGTTATTTACTTCATTAATTTCATTAGTTCAATGGCTCATAGTCTTAAGGCTTCTCTAAGCTGGAGGTGTGCTACACAGTGAGTTGTCACTCACTAGCTGGTGCACTGTAGAGAAGCCACAGTGATCGTGTACCCATGGCCAGCGGTGTCCCATTTCAATCCCTTTCCAGTCTGTATCGTTGTGTTTATATGACAAGGACTTTCTGCACAGTAAGCACAGGGCATTCTGGGCAGATATCCCCTGATCCTATGCCTTGCCTTTGCTGTTGGCCTTCATGCATTCTGGGATTTTTCTCACGGTGCATGATGGGAAGCCAGTGGACTTCTGGGAGTTGGGGGTCCAAAACTCCCATGGTTCCTCTCATTCCTGGCAGATGAGCGCCATCTGGAGAGAAAGAGCAATTTTCAAACTGCTGATCCGCCATCACAGAGGGTGAAACTGATGACCACTAAAGAGAAGGGCTCCTAAGATGATCCAAGGAATGGAAAACCTACCTTATGAGAGGAGATTCAAAGAGCTTGGCTTGTTTAGCCTAACCAAATGAAGGCCGGGGGAGATATGACTACTGTCTATAAATACATCAGAGGGATAAACACCAGGCAGGGAGAGGAATTATTTAAGTGCCAATGTGGCCACAAGAACAAATGGCTATAAACTGGCCATCAGCAAGTTTAGGCTTGAAATTAGCTGAAGGTTTCTAACCCTCAGAGGAGTGAAATTTTGGAACAGCCTACCAAGGGGAGCAGTGAGGGCAAAAAACTGAACTTGTTTCAAGACTGAACTGGATAAGTTTATGGAGGGGGTGGTATGATGGGGCTGCTGACAATGGCATGTAGCCGATCTGTGACTGGTAGCAGCAAAAAGAAAAGGAGTACTTTTGGCACCTTAGAGACTAACCAATTTATTTGAGCATGAGCTTTCGTGACACACACACACAAACTCACTCTCCTGCTGGTAATAGCTTATCCAAAGTGACCACTCTCCCTACAATGTGCATGATAATCAAGGTGGGCCATTTCCAGCACAAATCCAGGTTTTCTCATCCCCCCACCCCCATACACACACAAACTCACTCTCCTGCTGGTAATAGCTTATCCAAAGTGACCACTCTCCCTACAATGTGCATGATAATCAAGGTGGGCCATTTCCAGCACAAATCCAGGTTTTCTCATCCCCCCACCCCCATACACACACAAACTCACTCTCCTGCTGGTAATAGCTTATCCAAAGTGACCACTCTTCCTACAATGTGCATGATAATCAAGGTGGGCCATTTCCAGCACAAATCCAGGTTTTCTCATCCCCCCACCCCCATACACACACAAACTCACTCTCCTGCTGGTTATAGCTCATCCAAAGTAACCACTCTCCCTATAATGTGCATGATAATCAAGGTGGGCCATTTCCAGCACAAATCCAGGTTTTCTCACCCCCCGCCCCCAAAACCACACAGAAACTCACTCTCCTGCTGGCAATAGCTCATCCAAACTGACCACTCTCCTTACAATGTGTATGACAATCAAGGTGGGCCATTTCCAGCATAAATCCAAGTTTAACCAGAACGTCTGGGGGGGGGGGGGGGGGGGGGTAGGAAAAAACAAGGGGAAATAGGCTACCTTGCATAATGACTTAGCCACTCCCAGTCTCTATTTAAGCCTAAATTAATAGTATCCAATTTGCAAATGAATTCGAATTCAGCAGTTTCTCGCTGGAGTCTGGATTTGAAGTTTTTTTGTTGTAAGATAGCGACCTTCATGTCTGTGATTGCATGAGCAGAGAGATTGAAGTGTTCTCCGACTGGTTTATGAATGTTATGATGCTTGACATCTGATTTGTGTCCATTTATTCTTTTACGTAGAGACTGTCCAGTTTGACCAATGTACATGGCAGAGGGGCATTGCTGGCACATGATGGCATATATCACATTGGTGGATGTGCAGGTGAACAAGCCTCTGATAGTGTGGCTGATGTTATTAGGCCCTGTGATGGTGTCCCCTGAATAGATATGTGGGCACAGTTGGCAACGGGCTTTGTTGCAAGGATAGGTTCCTGGGTTAGTGGTTCTGTTGTGTGGTATGTGGTTGTTGGTGAGTATTTGCTTCAGGTTGGGGGGCTGTCTGTAGGCAAGGACTGGCCTGTCTCCCAAGATTTGTGAGAGTGTTGGGTCATCCTTCAGGATAGGTTGTAGATCCTTAATAATGCGTTGGAGGGGTTTTAGTTGGGGGCTGAAGGTGACGGCTAGTGGCGTTCTGTTATTTTCTTTGTTAGGCCTGTCCTGTAGTAGGTGACTTCTGGGAACTCTTCTGGCTCTATCAATCTGTTTCTTCACTTCCGCAGGTGGGTATTGTAGTTGTAAGAATGCTTGATAGAGATCTTGTAGGTGTTTGTCTCTGTCTGAGGGGTTGGAGCAAATGCGGTTGTATCGCAGAGCTTGGCTGTAGACGATGGATCGTGTGGTGTGGTCAGGGTGAAAGCTGGAGGCATGTAGGTAGGAATAGCGGTCAGTAGGTTTCCGGTATAGGGTGGTGTTTATGTGACCATCGTTATCTCTAACAGCCAGTGATGGGACACTAGGTGGGGAGGGCTCTGAGTTATGACAGCAAATTCTTTCCCAAGTATCTGCCTGATGGTTCTTGCCCATATGCTCAGGGTCTAACTAATCACCATGTCTGGAGTTGGGAAGGAATTTCCCCCCAAGTCAGTTTGGCAGAGACCTTGGGGTTTTTTTTCGCCTTCCTCTGCAGCATGGGGCGTAGGTCACTAGTGTAATGGTGGATTCTCTGTAACTTGAAGTCTTTACATCATGATTTGAGGACATCAATAACTCAGACAGAGGTTAGGAGTCGGTTAGACGAGTGGGTGGGCAAGATTCTGTGGTCTGCAATGTGTGGGAGGTCAGACTAGATGATCATGATGGTCCCTTCTGGCTGAAAAGTCTATAAGTCTATGAGGACTGCCAGGGGGGATGCAACAAGAGGGTCTGGATTTGGGATTTTGGAACTAGCTCAGCTCAACATAGACCATCGCTAAGCAGCTCCGATCTCTGCTCCTTATTACCGTCAGCCATTGTGACACGATTACCCCCTTCTCCAAACGATTTAGATGTGAACTTTGCCTCAGCATCCCTTTTCTCTGCCTCGGTGCCGCCCTGCATGTGGGAAGGGGAAAATCTACACTGCAGACTCACTCTGTGGGCAAAGGGGTTGGGAAAAAGAGTCAGTTTAGGGGACCGCAGGGGCTGACGAGGGGCGGGGAATGAGAACAGTACCAGGGCCCCAAGTTCAAGGGGGTCCCCAAAATGCTTCGAATGGCGGGAGGAGAAAGGTGGCTGAAATGGGAGGGTGTGGGGCCAGCGAACATGATGTAGCAGGGGTCCAAATGTCTCCAGGGGGGCCTAGGGGACAGGCATGGTAAGGCCTGTCTGGAAAACAAAGGAATTCCACTTTAGGAACAATTCTGATGCATCCACATTTGTTTTCAGTCCAGAATGAAACTGAAGACTGTTGACATTTTCAGGAAAAGCAGAGCAAGCCACCCAGGCCTACCCCGCAGCCCAGTGGTGATGGCCCTGCCCTGCCCCAGCGACGATCTGATTCCTTAGACAAAGGGGATGAGCACCAACAGCTCGCTGACCAGACGCGGCTTCGGGTCGATGTGTTTTAAGCTTGGTTGGGTTTTTTAACCCAGTGGCGGCCTGGGGGGTTTGTTTGCTGAACTCTGCTGGGCACTTCCGCTTCTTCAGGGGGTGTTTTCTTTTCTTTGGCCCTGCCCTCTCCCCAGCACGCCTGTGATGAATGACACCCCCCGCTGCTCTCTGACCCCACCACCACACTGCTCTCTGCCCCTGCCCCCACACGGCTCTCTGACCCCGCCCCCATACTCCTGTCTGACCCCTCCCCTGCATGGCTCTCTGCCCCTGCCCCTGCACTGCTGTCTGACTCCACCCCTGCACTGCTCTCTGACCCCGCCCCCTCACCGCCGCTGCTCTCTGACCCCGCCCCCATGCAGTCCTCTAACCCCGGCTCCTCACCTCGACTGCTCTCTGATCCCGCTTCCTCACCCCTCTGACATTGCACCCCCATAATGCTTTATAGAATTATGCTTATGAGTGTAAATATGACATAACTGGAGTATGTTCTATGCTAGATATGCCATGTAACATATCTCTGCAAAAGTTATGATCTACTGAATATATTCATCCTATTTGTATGCATGTATCATTTTTTTTATTCAAAGTTACAAATATTGGCTATGTACTTGTTTGATTTTAAGTAGTCTCAGTAAAGCATTTGGTCAGCTTCTTGAGAAAAGACTATTCTCAGTAAGTGTCCAATCAAGAAACACTTAAGCTGACAATGGACTTTGAGAGACGCCACTCCACATCTGAGCTTTCCTGGGAACATTCAAACTAGCGTCAGCCTGTAAAGAACTGTGTCATGCATGGACATGTGACTTGCCCATGTGACTCCAAAACTCCATCTTGTAGCTGTGATTCTGCATAGGAAAGCATAAGGGGTTTCCACCCACAAGAGAGATTATATAAGGCCCTGAGAAACCCCTCCATTTTGTCTTCAGCTGGCTCAAGAGATAGTCTCTCCACCCCAAAGAGATGCCTGAAAGAAACTGGAACAAAGGACAGTAACTACAGGGGTGTGAGTGACTGCTGGACCCAGACTAGGAGGAAATCTAGTCTGTAAAAGAAGCTTATTGGAACATCGCTGAGGGTGAGATTTACTGCATTTAGTTTCTTACTGTATTAGGCTTAGACTTGCCTGTTTTTGTTTTATTTTGCTTGGTAATTCATTTTGTTCTGTCTGTTATTACTTGAAACCACTTAAATCCTACTTTTTGTATTTAATAGAATCACTGTTTACTTATTAATTAACCCAGAACAAGTATTAATACCTGGGGGAGCAAACAGCTGTGTTATAGAGGGCGAACAATTTATGAGTTTACCCTATATGAGCTTTATACAGAGTAAAATGGATTTATTTGGGATTTGGATCCCATTGGGAACTGGGTATCTGGATGTTGGAGACAGGAGCACTTCTTAGGCTGTATTCAGTTAAGCCTGCAGATTTTGGGGATGTGGTTCAGACCTGGGTCTGTGTTTGTAACAGGCTAGTGTGTCTGGCACCGCCAGGAAAGGTGCTGAAGTCCCAAGCTGCCAGGGAAAATGGGCTCAGAAGTAGTCCCAGCACATCAGGTGGCAGTTCCCAAGGGAGTTTCTGTGACCTAACCCATCACAACCCCGACTTAGGGTTGCCAGGTGTCTGGTTTTCGACTGGAATGCCTGGTCGAAAAGGGACCCTAGCAGCTCCGGCCAGCACAGCTGACCAGGTTGTTAAAAGTCCTGTTGGCAAAGCAGTGGGACTAAGGCAGGCTCCCTGCCTGCCATGGCTCCGTGTGGCTCCCAGAAGCAGTGGCATGTCCTCCCTCTGGCTTCTATGTGTAGGGGCAATCAGGGGGCTTTGCACGCTGCCCGTGCCCCAAGTGCTGGCTACTCAGCTCCCAAGGGCCGGGAACTGGGCCAATGGGAGATGTGGGGGCGGTGTCTGCAGATGGAGCAGTGCAGAGAGCCATCTGACCTAGCCTAGGTGCCGACTACATGGGTGCTCCTGGGCTGGAGCACCCACAGGGAAAAATTGGCAGCTCCCCCCCTGCCCTCCCACCCCCGCTCACCTCTGCTTCTGCTCCGCTTCCACCTCCTCCCCTGAGCGTGCCACGGCTCCACTTCTCCCCCTAGCTCCCAGCACTTGCTGCCATGAAAGAGATGTTTCCTGGCGGCAAGTACTGGGAGGGAGTGGAGGGGAGGGGGAATGCAGCGAGACTGGGAATGAGGGATTTGGGGTGCAGAAGTTTCGGTTTTGTGGAATCAGCATTTTCCCAGTGGAAAAAAAAAATAAAACAACACTCCACTAGCTCTACAGGCCAATGTCTCCCATGAGCCCTGTTCAAACATACATGATACATGCAGCATTTGAGGTGTCCCCCATGCACATCAGCAGCTAAGGCAGGGCGTGCCTGAACTTTGGTTCCTCAAAGTGTCATGGTTCCACCCTGATTTACAGCCCAGCTGCTCCCTGAAAATTAGTGGGTGGGTTGTTTTGCCCGTCATTATCTGCGGGGGTGCAATTTCTGGTCACTTAACAATTTAACGAGCTGATAAGCGGATGCATTCAGGTATGTGAGTGGCTTTTATGTGCAGCCACAATTAATGGCATCTGAAAAAAAATCTCGCCCTGTATGTTTTGTTTCAAACAGCTCCACCCAGGAAAGAGCTCTGGTTTTGACCCTTGAACCCCGGTGTTTCTCTCTGCTCCAGGAAGGAGATGTACTCTGAGCTCGTCACATGCATCCGTCTCCCAGAACCAAGGAAGGCTCCCAACACATCTGCCTGGGACACTGTCAGAACCTGAATGTCTGGAGTCGACCTGCAATCACGTAAGGGTGTGTCTGAAACCCACTGGGACAGAGGACAAGCCCGAGCATGTGGCGTGGGGTGTTTGTAAATGTACTGACACCACACGCACAGGGGTTTCAAAGAAGGCTCATGGCGGAATGCAAGCGAGCGAGAGCTCCTGGAGCGATGCTGTGTCTTACGTCTTGTCTACACAATGATATGGAGCGGGGCAAGCTGGGGCCAGGGGTGTGAGATCCTGAGCTCCAGCCTGACCTTGCAATATCCCTGCTGCCTAGGGTGACCAGACAGCAAGTGTATATAGGCTCCCATTACCCCGGGGGTGGGGGGTAATAGGAGCCTATATAAGAAAAAGCCCCGAATATTGGGATTGTCCCTATAAAATTGGGACATCTGGTCACCCTACCACTGCCAGAGATGCCCAGCTGCAGTGTAGACATACCCAAAGACAAGCCAGTAGGGTCATCATTGGTGGTTTTAAGAACAGGTTGGACAAGTGCCTGTCAGGGATGATCTAGGTTTCCTTGGTCCTGGGTCATTGGAGGGGGCTGGACTTGATGCCCTCTCAAGGTCCCTTCCAGCCCGACATTTTGAAGATTCTACATGGGGAAATTGTCCAGATCTGCTGTCCATGTGGATACACTTATTCCAGGATAAAAGTGCCTTTTCCAGATTTAGCTTCATCATCTTGGAAATAGAGCTGGGCAAAAAACTCCATATCTGATCTCTCCATCCTTGTCGTCAAAGGAAACCTGCACACCACCTTCAAAAGATGAGCCGGGGAGCTTCAATTCATAACTTTGCTAGAACCTACAGCTCATGGGCTCAGCCCTGGTCTACACTACAGAGTTAGGTCAGCTCACGTCGACCTAACTCTGCAAGTGTATTCGCTCAAATTTCGCTCCGGCCGATGTAACTGCCCTGCTACGCTGACTTAATAACTCCGCCTCCATGAGTGGCATAGAGTCATAGTCCACATAGTTAGGTCGACACAGTGCCACTGTAGGCATTGCATCACTTATGTCGACAGTTACTGGCTTTCAGAATCCATCCCACAATGCCCCACTCTCACAGTTCAGTCAGTTTTCTTCTTCGGACAGCTGATATAAATATAGAGCAACCACTAGATGTTTACATGTACCTATTGGGTTCCGGGAAGTGGGCGGGCAGAAGCTCCTGCCTAAGGGGAGGATCTACAGGACCTGGAAACTAAATGATTCTGCGGGACAACTAATGAAATAACAGGGACAGGAGTGCAGTCAAAGGGTCAAAAGAAGGGAGCCTGATGGGGATACTGAGCAGAGAACCCCGGACAGCGCCCACTGCTCCTCGAAGGTGTCAAGGGAGCCAGTGGACGCCACCCAGAAGAACTCTGCCCAGATACATGAACGGACAGAGGATTGGAAACAGGCCCCACAGTCACAGGAGTCTCCATCGGCCAACCTCCTCTCCCTGGTTTTATAGATGGCTGGTTTAGCCAGGGCCAGGAGGAGGCTGACCAGGAGGTCCCGTGACTTTCTGGGGCCATGGATAGGGAGTGCGTAGAGAAGGAGGTGAGGGGAAAAGTGCAGCCAGGAACGTAACAGAATATTCGTGAGGAGCCGGTATAGGGGCTGCAACCTGGCGCACTCCAAGTAAACATGCGCCAGAGTCTCTCTCACGCCGCAGAAGGGACAGGTGTCCAGGACAGGGGTAAACCACACCAAATACACACCGGTGCTCATGGCCCCATGAAGGAGCAGCCAGCTGATGTCCCAAGCAGGCCTCGGGACCAGGGTGGAATATAGGCTGGCCCACCGGGGCTTCTCACCCTCTAGAGATGGTTAAGCCAAATGGAACATGTAGATGGTTAAGCCAAATAATCACATCTGGAGTAGCAGACTGAGGAGGCGTACCACCAACACAAGGAGGAAAGTGTGGATCCACATAAGCGATGTAATTACTGTTGCGGCTGTCTGCCAATGTAAGTTAGGTTGACTCAATTGTGTTTCGACATGGCCTCAGTAAAGACACTGGATGTCTGGCTCATTACAACAATCTGTAACCCACTGACCCGCCTTTCTCCTATGACTGCAAAGGGCTTAGCTGTCTACTTCACCTTAAATGGTCTCTTGCAATGTGTGTTAACTGCTTAGGCTAAACAATCTGGTCCATCTCGTATTTAGCAGTGACTTTCTGAGGGGCCTTTCCCAGCTCTCAAGAAGGAAGGCTCTGTGTAAGCTCGAACACTTGTCTCTTTCATCAACAGAGGTTGGTCAAATAAAAGATATAACCTCAGCCACCTCGTCTCTGTAGTTGTTATCACTATAATCAGCAGAAATGGTAAAACTTCCCATGTTTCCTTTGAACACAGCTATCCAGTTGGGGGAGGCAGAGAGGACTGTGTTTAGGTTAGGGCACCTTTTCCAGCCTGATGTTAGCAGCTTGAGCCCAGGTCCTCAGGGGTCTCTGGTGCTAGCAGATTCCAACTTGCCACCAAGGGACCTGCTAAGAACGCTCAGATTAGGAGCTGAAGTTACAGGGTTCCAATCCTGGGAGCTGATTGGCAAAACATTGGGGAGCCCTGATTGGTTCACGGCCCCTATTTAAACCCAGCACAGGAACAGGAAGATGTCCATGCAGCTGGGATCCATCCTGCTCTGGAGTGTGTGCCTTCCTCTAGCTCATCCTCTTCCTCTTCCTTGTCCTCACCCTCTTCCTGTTCTTGGTATCCTGACCCAGCCTGACTCTGCATGTTGATCCCTGGTTCTGCTCTCAAGTTTGGCTCCTACCTCTGATCTCCTGGTAACTAGACCCTGCCTCCCAACACTCCACTCTGGGTTTGCCCTCGGGCCTGCATCAGACTCTGACCTCCTGGTACATGGGCTTGCCTGATTTCCCAACTCCTGCTTTGAGCACTAGGTCAGATTGCTCATGTCCTGCTCGTGACCCGCCCTCCCCATGCAGGGGAGCGAGTGGGCCCTAAAAGGGATGCTCAGTCACAGTTCCAGCTGCCAAGTTGCATGCTGCCTCTGTCCAAATGCAAAAATGGCCCTCTGACAGCCGCCACCTGCATTCTGGTCAGTGACTAGGAGTTTCCAGTCATCGCTGTCCCGCTCCCTTCACCAATCACCTCAGGACTTGGATGTGAATATGGAAGACACTTGTGAGTGATTTCTTTTAACATGGAGATTCCGTTGCACATCAATGTCCACACGGTGCTTGGCAGGATGAGGGTCTTCATCCAAGCACCCGGAAACCGAGGTGATTGGAGATCGCCAACCTGCTGCAGCCTTCATCCGTCTCTACAGACATCGAGAGAAATTGTCTCTTTGTCCACCTGCTCTGCCATTGAGGAGTTAGGGAAACCCAAGCCCTCCACACACTGAAATGGAGAAGGACCTTTTGGGAAGGATCCCAGCGTTACGATACCCAATGAAGAAAACAGGAAATGGAGAAATGGGAAAGGAGGAAAGAACACCATGCAGCCCGACTCAATAATCCAGATCCGACCCTTCCACTGGGAGCCATCTGCCCCACCGTGATAAGATCTGTGGATCCGATATTGGTATTGTTATGGGATAAGAGGGAAGGTTCTCTCATGGATTGGTAACTGGTTAAAAGATAGGAAACAAAGGGTAGGAATAAGCGGTCAGTTTTCAGGGGTCTGTACTGGGACCAGTCCTGTTCAACATATTGATAAACAATCTGGAAAAAGGGGTAAACAGTGAGTTGGCAAAATTTGCAGATGATACAAAACTACTCAAGATAGTTAAGATCCAAGCAGACTGCGAAGAGCGACAAAAGGATCTCACAAAACCGGGTGACTGGGCAACAAAATGGCAGATGAAATTCAGTGTTGATATATGCAAAGTAATGCACACTGGAAAACATAATCCCAACTACACATATAAAACGATGGGATATAAATTAGCTGTTACCAATCAAGAAAGAGATCTTGGAGTCATGGTGGATAGTTCTCTGAAAACATCTACTCAATGTGCAGCGGCAGTCAAGAAAGCAAACAGAATGTTGGGAATCATTAAGAAAGGGATAAATAATAAGACAGAAAATATCATGTTGCCTCTATATAAATCCATGGTACGCCCACATCTTGAATACTGCATGCAGATGTGGTCACCTCATCTCAAAAAAGATATATTGGAATTAGAAAAGGTCCAGAAAAGAGCAACACAAATTATTAGGGGGTATGGAACGGCTGCCGTATGAGGAGAGATTAATAAGACTGGGACTTTTCAACTTGGAAAAGAGACGACTAAGGGGGGATATGATCGAGATCTATAAAATCCTGATGGGTGTGGAGAGAATAAATCAGGAAATGTTATGTACTCCTTCTCATAACACAACAGCAAATGAAATTAATAGGCAGCAGGTTTAAAACAAACACAATGCACAGTCAACATATGGAACTTCTTGCTAGAGGATGTTGTGAAGGCCAAGACTATGAACTAGATAAGTTCCTGGAGGACAGGTCCATCAATGGCTATTAGATAGGATGGGTAAGGATGGTGTCCTTAGCCTTTGATTGTCAGAAGCTGGGAATGGGTGACAGGGGATGAATCGCTTGATGATCACCTGTTCTGTTCATTCCCTCTGCGGCACGTGGTACTGGCCACTGTCAGAAGACAGGATACTGGGCTCGATGAACCTTTGGGTCTGACCCAGTATGGCCATTCTTGTATTCTTATTAGCCACCTGCGGATCCACCAGCAGTAACTGGCCATCATTTCATGCAGGACTATAGAAATGACATGCTTTTATGATAGAAACGTAATATTTCAACATGAGCAAAACATTTTGGGGGCATTTTTTCCACATTGGGCATTAAGAAATTTCAGCTTTGCCATCCCTGCACAACGGATTCTTCCCATGACCTTGAAATGTCTGAATTCCCCTTGGAATGGGAGTCCCAGCCATGGTTTATGAATCATAGAATAGAATCATAGAATATCAGGGTTGGAAGGGACCTCAGGAGGTCATCTAGTCCAACCCCCTGCTCAAAGCAGGGCCGATCCCCAATTAAATCATCCCAGCCAGGGCTTTGTCAAGCCTGACCTTAAAAACTTCTAAGGAAGGAGATTCCACCACCTCTCTAGGTAATGCATTCCAGTGTTTCACCACCCTCCTAGTGAAAAAGTTTTTCCTAATATCCAACCTAAACCTCCCCCACTGCAACTTGAGACCATTAGTCCTTGTTCTGTCATCTGCTACCACTGAGAACAGTCTAGATCCATCCTCTTTGGAACACCCTTTCAGGTAGTTGAAAGCAGCTATCAAATCCCCCCTCATTCTTCTCTTCCGTAGAATAAACATCCCCAGTTCCCTCAGCCTCTCCTCATAACTCATGTGTTCCAGTCCCCTAATCATTTTTCTTGCCCTCCGCTGGACTCTTTCCAATTTTTCCACATCCTTCTTGTAATGTGGGGCCCAAAACTGGACACAGTACTCCAGAGGAGGCCTCACCAGTGTCGAATAGAGCGGAACGATCACGTCCCTCGATCTGCTGGCAATGCCCCTACTTATACATCCCAAAATACCATTGGCCTTCTTGGCAACAAGGGCACACTGTTGACTCATATTCAGCTTCTCGTCCACTGTAACCACTAGGTCCTTTTCTGCAGAACTGCTGCAGAGCCATTCGGTCCCTAGTCTGTAGCGGTGCGTGGGATTCTTCCGTCCCAAGTGCAGGACTCTGCACTTGTCCTTGTTGAACCTCATCAGATTTCTTTTGGCCCAATCCTCCAACTTGTCTAGGTCCCTCTGTATCCTATCCCTACCCTCCAGGGTATCCACCTCTCCTCCCAGTTTAGTGTCATCTGCAAACTTGCTGAGGGTGCAGTCCACACCATCCTCCAGATCATTTATGAAGATATTGAACAAAACCGGCCCCAGGACCGACGCCTGGGACACTCCACTTGATACCAGCTGCCAACTAGACGTGGAGCCATTGATCACTACCCATTGAGCCCGACAATCTAGCCAGCTTTCTATCCACCTTATAGTCCATTCATCCAGCCCATACTTCTTTAACTTGCTGGCAAGAATACTGTGGGAGACCATGTCAAAAGCTTTGCTAAAGTCAAGGAACAACACGTCCACTGCTTTCCCTTCATCCACAGAACCAGTTATCTCGTCATAGAAGGCAATTAGATTACTCAGGCATGACTTGCCCTTGGTGAATCCATGCTAACTGTTTCTGATCACTTTCCTCTCCTCTAAGTGCTTCAGAATTGATTCCTTGAGGACCTGCTCCATGATTTTTCCAGGGACTGAGGGGAAGCTGACTGGCCTGTAGTTCCCCGGATCCTCCGTGTTCCCTTTTTGAAAGATGGGCACTACATTAGCCTTTTTCCAGTCATCTGGGACTTCCCCCGATCGCCATGAGTTTTCAAAGATAATGGCCAATGGCTCTGCAATCACATCCGCCAACTCCTTTAGCACTCTTGGATGCAACGCATCCGGCCCCATAGACTTGTGGTCGTCCAGCTTTTCTAAATAGTCCCGAACCACTTCTTTCTCCACAGAGGGCTGGTCACCTCCTCCCCATGCTGTGCTGCCCAGTGCAGTAGTCTGGGAGCTGACCTTGTTTGTGAAGACAGAGGCAAAAAAAGCATTGAGTACATTAGCTTTTTCCACATCCTCTGTCACTAGGTTGCCTCCCTCATTCATTAAGGGGCCCACACTTTCCTTCACTTTCTTCTTGTTGCTAACATACCTGAAGAAACCCTTCTTGTTACTCTTAACATCTCTTGCTAGCTGCAACTCCAGGTGTGATTTGGCCTTCCTGATTTCACTCCTGCATGCCCGAGCAATATTTTTATACTCATCCCTGGTCATTTGTCCAATTTCCACTTCTTGTAAGCTTCTTTTATGCAAGGATTTCACTGTTAAGCCAAGCTGGTCGCCTGCCATATTTACTATTCTTTCTACACATCGGGATGGTTTGTCCCTATAACCTCAATAAGGATTCTTTAAAATACAGCCAGCTCTCCTGGACTCCTTTCCCCCTCATGTTATTCTCCCAGGGGATCTTGCCCATCAGTTCCCTGAGGGAGTCAAAGTCTGCTTTTCTGAAGTTCAGGGTCCGTATTCTGCTGCTTTCCTTTCCTCCTTGTCCCAGGATCCTGAACTCGACCATCTCCTGGTCACTGCCTCCCAGGTTCCCATCCACTTTAGCTTCCCCTACTAATTCTTCCCGGTTTGTGAGCAGCAGGTCAAGAAAAGCTCTGCCCCTAGGTGGTTCCTCCAGCACTTGCAACAGGAAATTGTCCCCTACACTTTCCAAAAACTTCCTGGATTGTCTGTGCACCGCTGTATTGCTCTCCCAGCAGATATCAGGGTGATTGACGTCTCCCATGAGAACCAAGGCCTGCGATCTAGTAACTTCTGCGAGTTGCCGGAAGAAAGCCTCGTCCACCTCATCCCCCTGGTCTGGTGGTCTATAGTAGACTCCCACCACGACATCACCCTTGTTGCTCACACTTCTAAACTTAATCCAGAGACTCTCAGAGACTCTCAGGTTTTCCTGCAGGTTTTTCTGCATACCGGAGCTCTGAGCAGTCATACTGCTCTCTTACATACAGTGCAACTCCCCCACCTTTTCTGCCCTGCCTGTCCTTCCTGAACAGCTTATATCCATCCATGACAGTACTCCAGTCATGTGAGTTATCCCACCAAGTCTCTTATTCCAAACACATCATAATTCCTTGACTTTGCCAGGACTTCCAGTTCTCCCTGCTTGTTTCCCGGGCTTTGTGCATTTGTGTATAGGCACTTGAGATAACCCGCTGATTGCCCCTCTTTCTCAGTATGAGGCAGGAGCCCTCCCCTCTCACGCGCTCCTGCTCGTGCTTCCTCCCGGTATCCCAGTTCCCCACTTACCTCAGGGCTTTGGTCTTCTTCTCCCGTTGAACCTAGTTTAAAGCCCTCCTCACTAGGTTAGCCAGCCTGCTTCTGAAGATGCTCTTCCCTCTCTTTGTTAGGTGGAGCCTGTCTCTGCCTAGCACTCCTCCTTCTTGGAACACCATCCCATGGTCAAAGAATCCAGAGCCTTCTCTCCTACACCACCTGCGTAGCCATTCGTTGACTTCCACGATTCGACGGTTTCTACCCAGGCCTTTTCCTTCCACGGGGAGGATGGACGAGAAGACCACTTGCGCCTCAAACTCCTTTATCCTTCTTCCCAGAGCCACGTAGTCTGCAGTGATCTGCTCAAGGTCATTCTTGGCAGTATCATTGGTGCCCACGTGGAGAAGCAGGAAGGGGTAGCAATCCGAGGGCTTGATGAGTCTCGGCAGTCTCTCCGTTACATCACGAATCTTAGCTCCTGGAAAGCAGCAGACTTCTCAGTTTTTCCGGTCGGGGCGGCAAATAGATGACTCAGTCCCCCTGAGGAGAGAGTCCCCGACCACCACCACCTGCCTCCTTCTCTTGGGAGCGGTGGTCGTGGAACCCCCATCCCTAGGACAGTGCATCTCATGCCTTCAATCGGCGGAGTCTCCTGCTCCCTTCCCTCAGACGTATCATCTGGTCCACTCTCCGCATTAGTACCTGTGGAGAGAACATGAAAACGGTTACTTACCTGTATCTGAGTTGCTGGTACATGGATGTTCCCCTTTTTTCTTCTGGAGGTCACATGATGCCAAATTTTGTCACCATCCTCCTGTCCCTGCAGTGCAGCCTGCTCTGAATCTTCAGAACATTGTGCCCGTAGAAGCATATCCTGACGTCTGTCCAGGAAATCTTCAGTTTCTCTTATGCAATGCAGGGTCGATACCTGTTGCTCCAGACCTTGAACCTTCTCTTCCAATATGGCGACCAGCTTGCACTTTGTACAGACAAAGTCGCTTCTGTCCTGTGGAAGAAAGACAAACATGGCACATCCAGTGCAGGTCACAACAGCTGAACACCCCCCATCCATACTACCTTCCTTCTACGACCTTCCTCAGGAGTTGTAGTAATTACTCAGAGACTTCGGCAAGATGTAAGCCTCAGTGGGCTCTCCCCAGGCGAACTCTTTCTGTTAGCTGCTGTGCTGTTTGCTGCTCAGCTGGTTCACAGCTGACTGGCTTTTTATAGTCAGGCCCACTTAAGGCTCACCCGGAACAAAGCACTCCCAGTTCCTGCCCTTTTCAAACAACCAATCAAGCACACGGTCAAATTGCTTCAGCTAGTTGTGATTGCTTCAGCTAGTTTGTGATTGCTTCAGCTAGTTCCTTAAGGACCCCAGGACAAATTACATCAGGCCCTGCTGACTTGAATACATCTAACTTAGCTAAATATTCTTTAACCCGTTCTTTTCTTGTTTTGGTTTGAGTTCCTTCCCCCTGGTTGTTAATATTAATTGTTTTGACTATCTGGACACCATTAACCTTTTTAGTGAAGACTGAAGGAAAATAGGCATTAAACAGCTCATCCTTCTTGATGTCATTGGTTATTAGCTCTCTTTCCCTCCCAAATAAAGGGCCTCCACTTTCCTTGGTCTTTCTCCTGCTCCTAATGTATTTAAAGAACATCTTCTTATTGCTTTTTATATCCCTTGCTAACTCATTTTGTGCCTTAGATCCCTTCATGCTTGTGGCTATTTTTTTGTTTTCCTTCTTAGCAATTTGTCCAGATTTCCACTTTTTGTAGAACTCCTTTCTGATTTTCAGGTCCTTAAATTGCTCCTGATGGAGTCCTATTGGCCTCTTGTTATTCTTCCTATCATTCCTTCTCATCCAGATAATTTGCTGCTGTGTTTTCAATATTGTCCCCTTGGGAAACTCCCAGCACTCCTGAACTCCTTCTTCCCTTAGATTTTCTTCCCATGGGATTTTCCCATGCCTATGTGTCCTTCATGAATAAACTTTAAGATCCTGTTTTTCCCCCTTGAGGATAAATGGAAGCTTAACACACTTCCCTTTGAAGAGAACATTATCCATCACTGCAGGATTCTACAGCATAGTGTTTAGGCATGAAATGCATTTCCCATCCAGGATGTAGAGCATGTATTATTGACTCCAGTGTCTCTTCCTCTGCGGTTGCATCTGCCCATATGTCCTGCATGCAAGACAACACACCATCTGAGTAGGTTGATATGGAGGTCAACCTTGTAACTGGTTTCTGAAGCCTGGCTTTGATGGATCTCGTTTCAGATCTCGGAGAAAGCATCATTATCCCACAATTATTTGACTTCCTGAAGCGAATTCAATGGTGGCATCATAATTCTGAAGTGTGAGTGCTGGGATCTGAGATGGCACACAGCTTTGAAATAGGTTATTTTGATCACAAATGGTCCATAGACACAGTGGGAGAAGCTTGGAGACCAAGAAAAACTTCCCAGCCTTTCCTTCTCAAGCGGTGTGCGTTTGTAGTCTGCATTTGTGAAGACTCTGGGTGCTAATGCTACAGCTCCCCTGCTGCAGTCTTTGCCCCCTAGCCCATCTTGCAAATTTTTTCACAGAAAAGCAGAATATTTACTCGTGGGGGAATCCTCGCCACTGGGAACAAGCAGAATTCATGTGTGCACACATAATTTTTTTCTGCAGAAAATATCTTCTGCCAGAAAGTTGCTGCAGTTCTGCCTTTTGCCCACCAAGGACTGCTGTGGCACTAGAGCAAAGCAGCTGCTCCTGAGCAAGCCCCAGCTGGGACAAGGAAGGAAAGAGGTTGCTTTCTTCACAGCACTGGTGGGACCAGGTCAGGAGAGAGGAGATATGGGGGGAAAGACTGGGTGGACACATGGGGCTGCTGGGGGAGGGGAGTCAGAGACTGGAGTTCATAAGGGGTATTGGGGGAGGACAGACTGGGGCAGGAGCTGAATGGGATTGGAGGTGCAGAGCCACATGGGGATTGGGGGAGGGGGTGCAGGACCACATGGGGGAGGGGGTGGCTGAGTGGGGGCACAGGGACACATGGGGAAGGGGGAAGGGGCTGTCTGAGGGGGTTCTGGGACAGATGGGGACAGGGGGCACAGGGAAACATGGGCATGGGAGAGGGAGTGCAGGGACATATGGGGGTGGCTGAGTGGGATGCAGGGCCACCTGGGGATGGGGGATAGGATGTCTGAGGGGGGATGGAGGGACACATGAGGACAGGGTCAGATGTGCCTGACTGAATGGGAGAGGCTAGGGGTCAGTCAGGGTCTGTATGGGGGTGGCTCCCTAACAATCCCTCCTTGTCGCCCCAAAAAACTTGTTCCATATTTCTCCCACCCACACCCAGAAACCCTACAGCAGTGTTTCCCAAACTTTTTAGGCCACGGAACACCTGGTATATATTTACGGAACACTTCTAATATTATTTTGTAGTCATTTGGTTTTCAAATAAACAATTGCGTTATTTATGCTCAAATATATTTTATTTTACAAAACAAAGCAAAAACAGAAATTTAAAATAACTTGAACTAGCAATTTCTAACTGGAAAGTGCATATAAAGTAGTACAAAAATCAAGTGTAAGACCCTTTTTTTTAATTACGATTCTTTCACGGAACCCCTATTCACATCATGCGGAACACAATTTGGGAAACACTGCCTTATAGGTTCACTTGCAGGCTTCTTCCCTCTCCTTCAGTACCTCCATTATCCCTGACTCCCCCAAGCCTTTGCACTGCTTCTGAGTGGGTAGGGGGGGCAGGAAATATGGTTCTATATTGTAGTTTAAATGAATTACTCAAAGATCTGTATTTATATGGCTTGGAAGGAATCTATTTGACAAAAAAACATTTCCTGAATCTTTTTTTGTTGTCTGTTTTGTTACAGACATACTTGCTGACAGGTATTTTGAAATAAATTACCAAAATAATTGAAACTGATGTGATTATATTGTGTTATTTTGACAAATAAAATATACAGAATTTTAAAATATTGTGTGCAGAATTTTTAATTTTTGGTGCAGAATTTTTATATTTTTTTTGGTGTAGAATTCCCCCAGGAGTAAATATTGTAGCTGATAAACACAGGCCGTACTCTTTTCAGTTCAGATTCATCCTCCATGGCCCGTTTCCCTTCAACATCCAGCAGCAGCAATATTATCCCAAGGGTTGTGTTATCAGAGATGTTGTCAATCAATTTCCCCCAAGACAGTTGGCATATCTAGAGCATGTCACACTAGCACAGGGTCTCTGTCTAATAGCTACACCACAGGTATAAGCTCAGGGGTACAGCTGTTTGGAAAATGTCCAGTGGAAGAGTTTTCCTTCAGAAAACGACATTTTGTTGAAATGGAAACGTTTCACAGGGAATGTGTTGATTTTGTTTGGAAAGAAATTGAGATGATCAGATTTCAGAGTAGCAGGCGTGTTAGTCTGTGTCCGCAAAAAAGAACAGGAGGACTTGTGGCACCTTAGAGACTAACAAATTTATTAGAGCATAAGCTTTCGTGGGCTACAGCCCACTTTGTCGGATGCATAGAATGGAACATATAGTAAGAAGATATATATATATATACACACATCAGAGAAGGTGGAAGTTGCCATACAAACTGTAAGAGGCTAATTAATTAAGATGAGCTATTATCAGCAGGAGAAAAAAACTTGAATTAATATGCAAACTAGATACCATTAACCTGGGTTTGAATAGAGACTGGGAGTGGCTGGGTCATTACACATATTGAATATATTTCCCTAAATCAAGTATCCTCATGCCTTCTTATCAACTGATTAAATGGGCCATCTTGATTATCACTACAAAAGTTTTTTTTCCCTGCTGATAATAGCTCATCTTAACTAATTAGCCTCTTACAGTTTGTATGGCAACTTCCACCTTCTCTGTATGTATATATATATCTTCTTACTATATGTTCCATTCTATGCATCCGATGAAGTGGGCTGTAGCCCATGAAAGCTTATGCGCTAATAAATTTGTTAGTCTCTAAGGTGCCACAAGTCCTCCTGTTCTTTTTGAGATTATCAGAGTGGAACGTTTCAATTTTCATTTTGAAATGACTTTCTGTTTCAATATTTTACAATCTTATTGAATGTATTTTAATTCTTTACAAATTGAAAATGGGAATGAAGCGCCCTGATGGTATCAAAATGAAACATTTCCACTGATGAGAAACAAAGATTTCTTTTTGGGAATATTTCAACTTGCTGGGAATTTCAGAACTCACCAGGGTGGTTCCATTTTGGAATGAAAATAAATTTCACGATCACAGAATGTATTACAAAAGATTCCAGTTCCTGCCCAACTGCCCTCATGAATCTGCAGGTGCATGGAGTTTGATCCTTTCATTCAGAGAGGAAAGGCTCATGGTTTTTCACATGGAGGTCTTGTGTCCTATCCCTGCAGACGAGCTGGCTGGGGCATCATTAACAGGGATGGATAGAAACACCCCAAACCCCAGATTATTTTATTTGGAAATACTGCTGGCATGCGTCTGTGGTATTGCAGTTTGGGTGCCCCATTTTCCTCTATAGGCCGTGCTCCACAGAGGGACTATATTTCCCATGATGCATCACAACCAGGGACTCCCATAACGCCATCAGCTCCCCTCACCATAAGTGATGTATCATGGGAGTTGTAGTCTCACCACAGAATTTGGCCATTGGAGGAGGATGGGGGCCTCAAGCCCACATACTACAACTCCCATGAAGCATTGTGCCAGCTTTTCCAGATCAAAATGTTTCAAATTTCTTTTTTTTTTCCTGAAAAGTCAATATTTTTTTGTGGGGAGAAGTGGAAATAATTTGTTTTTTGGATTGGACAGTCGCAGGGTAGATGGTATTCTCCACTAATGATGTTCTCAATTTCTTTGAGCTGAATATTTGGGCAGGCAGAATTTACATGTAAAACCAACTTCCTTTGGCAGGGATTATAAACTATTGTAGGCCGTGTTGGTAATAACACCTAGAGTCAAGGTTACCGAACACTTTCCATGATCAAACCCTGTTTTCAGTGGCTGAAAGCTTCGCCAAACTTTAACTCTTCAGGCTGAGATTTTCCACACTTGCTCTCTGAATGTGCTTTGGAAAGATCCAGTTCAGCCATTTCCAAGAATGGGGTTCAGGAATGATAGGTCATTTTTGCAATGTTCAAACAATTCTCCAACCACTTTTTGAAGTGCTCTAGTGCCTTGGTAGTAGGGACTTGACATTTTGCAAAGGAATATCCCCGGGGTCAGGGAGGTGCCTTTTGCTGTTCTCATGAAAATTCCCCCAGACTTGGTTAAATTATAAACCTCTGGAAATCACAATGTACACATGCTCACGAGAGCAGGACCTTGCTCAGTGACAGGCATATCTAGGCTTTACCACAATACAAATAATTAAAACTATCAAACTTTTTCAGATGGAACGTTTTCTCATCGGAAAATGGCATTTTGTCAAAGTTTAAAATTTCCACAGGAATGTGTTGATTGTGATGCAAATTCATTTAAAAAAAAGATTGAAATGAAGCGGTCTCCTCTGAGGCCTGGGTTCCACAATCAAACTACATTTCCCATGATGCTTACAGCCAGGGACTCCCATGATGCACTAACTTCTCCTCACCAAAAGGTGCATGGTGCTTCAGGGCATAAGCAGTCTGACCAGAGCGTTGGACATTATCGGAAAGGGCCATTTTGATTTGATTTTCTTTAAATAATTTTTTGTTTTCTCATTTTTCTTAAAAGAATTAACATTATATTAGAAATGATGCTCTCTAAAAGTTATATATTTTATATATGCTTTAAACTCAAAGACATTGAAATCTCAGTGAAGCAGATTTATTTTTTTCCCCCAAAACATTTCATTTTGTGGGAAATTTCAAAATTCTTTCATAGAATCATAGAATCTCTGGGTTGGAAGGGACCTCAGGAGGTCATCTAGTCCAACCCCCTGCTCAAAGCAGGACGAATCCCCAACTAAATCATCCCAGACAGGGCTTTGTCAAGCCTGACCTTAGAAACCTCTAAGGATGGTGTCATAAATGTAAAGGGAAGGGTAATCACTTTTCTGTATACAGTGCTATAAAATCCCTCCTGGCCAGAGGCAAAATCCTTTCACCTGTAAAGGGTTAAGAAGCTAAGGTAACCCTGCTGGCACCTGATCCAAAATGGCCAATAAGGAGACAAGATTCTTTCAAATCTGGAGGGGGGGAACAAAGGGTTTGGTCTGTCTGTGTGATGCTTTTGCCGGGAACAGATCAGGAATGCAGCCTTATAACTCCTGTAAAGTTAGTAAGTAATCTAGCTAGAAAATGCTTTAGATTTTCTTTTGTTTAATGGCTTGCAAACCGAGGTTTGTGAGTTCAATCCTTGAGGGGGCCATTTAGGGATCTGGAGCAAAAAAAATTGGGGATTGGTCCTGCTTTGAGCAGGGGTTTGGACTAGATGATCTCCTGAGGTCCCTTCCAACTCTGATATTCTATGATTCTATGATAATCACACCCAATAAAGAGCAATGCCCTGTCACACCCCATAATCATCCCAATAATAGAGCAATGCCCCCTCGTACCTCATAATCACCTCCAATAACAGAACAGAGCCCCCATTTCATCCCGTCAATACCCCCAAAACAGAGTGATCCCACTGGCAGCCCATAATCACCCCAATAACTGCAAGATGCCCCAAGCCACCACCTTATGTTGCTCCCCAAACCACAGCTATCTCCTTTCCACCCCAGCGCCCTGATGCCCCAGCCAGGCATCCTGAGCACAGGGACTGGACTGGCCCTGCTTCACCTGTAGCTCCTGGCGGGGGGCCCTCGGGAGCAGGAGAGGCTCCAGCGGTTGTGTCTTGGACAAAACTAAGGATCCTCCAGGATGGGCCACTTTATATGCTGGAGAAATAGTCTGTCCTTGTGAGTCAACGTGATTGCCGTATTTGGGGAGCTGCCCCACATATCGGCATCTAGGCGACTCTCTCTGCCCTCAAACACCTGGCTTCAGTAGGTTGGATCCCAGGGAATTGTGGAAGCAAGCCAGCCTTTGTTCCCGCCTCTGTCCTCTGCAGGGGAACCCGGCAGGATTTAGCCCTTGGAACGGCACCTTCTCCATTGCCGAAAGTGACTCCCTGAACCTTCCACCCTGCTGTGGAGTGTGTGCCTTCCTCTTCCTCACCCTCATCCTCTTCCTCTTTCTGGTATCCTGACCTGGCGTAACTCTGGGTATTGATCCCTGGTTTTGCTCTCAAGTTTGGCTCCTACCTCTGATCTCCTGGTAACCAGAACCTGCCTCCCAACACTCCACTCTGGGTTTGCTCTTGGGCCTGCCTCGGACTCTGACCTCCCGATACGTAGCCTGGCCTGATTTCCCAACTCCTGCTTTGAGCTCTAGGTCAGACTGCCCACGTCCTGCTCATGCAGGGGAGCGGAGTGGGCCGTAAAAACAGCTGCTCAGTTGCTTTCCGGCTGCTGAGTTGCAGGCCTGCCTCCATTCAAATGCAAAAATGGCCCTCTGACAGCTGCCGCCTGTGTGCCGGTTGCTGACTAGGAGCTTCTGTTCATCGCTGTCCCGCTCCCTTCACCGATCACCACAGGACTTGGACATGGATGTGAATGTGGAATACTACAGCTGTGCGCTGTAGTAAGAGGAGGGCCTGAAACATAAGCCCATGTATCAGAGGCCTGGTATGAGGCCTGAGACCTGGGCTAAAGTAATCAGAACTTTACTGATATAAAACAATGTTAAGTTGTGAGCAAGAGGCAGGCCCCGCTCACAGAGTCTGGCAAGACCAGGGCTGATATTGCAAAAAGACACATTCCTAAGTAATGTTAGGCATAAGAAAATATCCGCAAACACATGCGAGAAAGGTGATCCCAGAACACCTTTATACCAAACACATTCTCCAAAGATAACAAGAACACCCTGATCCATCTGAAGGATAAGGTCAGGATGACAGCATGATGGATCGAGATGTTTTGATCAAACCAACATGTACAAGGTAATGGTTGGCGCCCTAATACACCAGAGGGTGGCACCCTGATACGTCAGGGGCAATAAGTTTTTTGTTTGTATCTGTGTATAAAGATGTATCTCAGAGGCAGTGTCTTTGGCCAGCCAAGGGGGCAGTGGAAGGTCCTACCACTGACTGAGCTGCATCCATTGTCAAGGGCATACACGTCTTAGTATCCTCATAGAGTCTGCCAGGTGCTGTTACCATGCTTTGTCGACAATAAACCTGGCTGGGCGCGTTCGCTGAAAACCGAGTCTTGTGGTCTCACTGGGAAGTTTGATCGGAGCCTGCTGTATGGGCTATCTGGCCAGAGCCAGTGCAGCACGCAGAGAGAACACACCCACACAGCCGAACATCTGATGACGTACGCGATTTCTTTTAATGTGGAGACAGGGGCAACGGAAGCTCCCTAAAAGTGGGGGCCACCCATGTCTCAACAGTGGCCCCGCCCTTGCGCCTCCCCTTCCACCTGAGGCCCCTCCCCTGTGCCGCCCCTTCCCCTGATCTCCCTCCCGCTTACCACCCCTTCCCCCAATCTCCCGGCCTAGTCCTGCTCCTTCCCCCTGAGGCCTCGCCTTCGCACCACCTCTTCTCCCCATAAATCCCAACACTCTCTCATTCCTCTCTGTTGCTCACCATTGTTGCTCGCCCTTACGGCCAGTAAAAAGTGGGAGGGCATAGCCTCATGGCCCCCCGCCCCCCCCACCCCGGGGACCCTGTGTGGAAATGCCGTTCCACACCAGTGTCCACACAGTGCTTGGCAGGATGAGGGTCTTCATCCAAACACCAGGAAACCAAGAGATCGCCATCCTTCTGTAGCCTTCATCTGTCTTCTCAGCCATTGAGAGAAACTGTCTCTCTGTTTGCCTGCTCTGTTGTTGAGGACATATGGGAAACCCAAACCCTCCACCCACTAAAATGGAGAAGGACCTTGTGGGAAGGATCCCAGCGTTTCAAGACCCAAGTAAGACATCAGGAAACAGAGAAACGGGAAAGGAGGAAAGAATGTGTGGCAGCCTGACTCAATAATCTGGGCTGCTCTTATTGGCCACTGGTGGACCCACCAGTAATAGCTGACTATCATTTCATAGAAGATGAACGTGTCAATTTTGTTGAATTGTTTCCATCAAAAAATAACACACACACCACCCAAAAATCCAAAAAAATCAAAACATTTTGTTTCTAAAATTTCCGAACAAAACAGTTCCCAATTTTCACTTCCAAATGACTGTTTATACATTTCCTTTAACTTTTAATTTGAAAAAAAAATGTTTAAAAATGCTGAATGTCCAAATGAAACGTTTAGTTTCAGATCAAACAAAATGTTTTGGTTGATCCCAAATGATTTTTTTCCCAAAATTGCCAGCGAAGAGAAAAATCCATTTTCTGCCCAATTCTCTGTGTCAATTTTGATATTTTGGATGGGAAAAATCTGTTTTGATGATGTGAAAACGATTCATTTGAATAAGGTTCCAATATTTTGTTTCAACTTGATTATTTTGATTGATTTCTTCTAGACCTTTATGTGACATTGAATACTAATTTTAATAATATATTTAATATTCTATATAGTCAATAGAATCATAGACATGTAGGGATGGAAAAGACCTCCAGTGTCACCTAGCCATTTCCACATGTCCATGCAGGATCTATCTATCCATCCATAAATAAGGAAGCATTATTTATCCTTCTCATAACTCAAGAACTATGGGTCACCCAATGAAATGAATAGGCAGCAGGTTTAAAACAAACACAAGGAAGTATTTCTTCACACAATGCGCAGTCAGCCTGTGGAACTCCTTGCCAGAGGATGTTGTGAAGGCCAAGACTATAACAGGGTTCATAAAAGAGCTAGTTAAATTCACAGAGGATAGGTCCATCAATGGCTATTAACCAGGATAGGCAGGGATGGTGTCCCTAGCCTCTGTTTGCCAGAAGCTGGGAATGGGCAACCGGGGATGGACCCTTTGATGATTTCCTGTTCTGTTCATTCCCTCTGGGGCACCTGGCAGTGGCCACTGTCGGAAGACAGGATACTGGGCTAGATGGACCTTTGGTCTGACTCAGTCTGGCTGTTCTCATTTTCTCATGATTTCATGTTAACCTACCCACTCATCCATCCACTCACCTACCCATCTCTCTCTATTTTGTGCTATCCATAAAGTGATAGAAATGTAGGGATGGAAGGCACCTTGAAAGAGCATCTAGTGAAATCCATGCCCTGTGCTGAGGCAGCATTCGGTACATTTAGACCATCCCTGACAGGTGTATGCCTAACCTGTGCTTACACATCTCCAACGATGAAGATTTCCCCACCATCTCAGGTAACCTCTTCCAGTGCTAAACTCTGCTTACAGTTACAAAGTTTCCCCCAGGATCTTAGATTTCAGATTTTAATGGAATATCAAAGTCAAAGCTCAACAAGTCAAAATGTCTACGCTACGGGCACGGTAGCTCTGTTGCTGTAGCACCGTGTGACAAAGTTTGAACTCCACGGGACGTCAGACTTGGTGACGTCAGAGCAGTTATAGCCGCGTGCGCCACCCGCATCGATGCAAGAGACCAGAACAAAGACCTGGGAGCGATTTGGGGCATTTTAAAACCCGGCTCATAATTTTTAATCCAATCTCAGGATTTTTAGAGCCAACCTCTCGATTTTTGAAACAATCCTGTGAACATCAGGCTGATTCATGAGGTTTTAAAGCAATCTCACAATCTTCAGGCTCATTCATGCTTTTCAAACCAGCTGTGCGTTTTTAACCCAGTCCCAGGATTTTGTCAGGCCTGGCCCAACCGCAGCTCCACCACCCCAATCCCACCCAGGCCAGCTCCCCCCACCCCACTCCGCATCCCCCGGGTGCCGCGGCGAGATGAGGAGAGGCGTGGCTGGGGCGTGTGTTTGGTGGGTTATTGCGGCAGGCGGGACGTGCTGTGAGCTCTCAGTCCAATCTGGCGCACTGCCTCCTTATGGTGTTCTTCACCCACTGGGCAGCTTTGCAGACATTGGCGTAGACTCTGGGCTGTCCCGGCAGGGCACAGACAGACTTCCCCCAGGAGACCACGCCCTGCAGCCGCCCATTGCAGACCAGTGGGCCTCCTGAATCCCCCTGCAAAGACAATGCAAAGCCATTAGCAAAACACAGCCATTCCCCCCCGTGTGCACACACCCCCAGAGGAGGGCCCATCCCCTCCAGCAGGGGGAAGCAGGGTCACACACACACAAGAACACACACATGCACAGAGCTTATCCCTTCCAGCAGGGGGCGGCAGGGACACAAGACAGGAAGGGTTTAAAGAGCAGAAATGGGTTCGGCTGGCTGCACCTGCGCTGGGGATTAGACAGGCCCAGGGGCTGGATGAAGCCCAGCCCTCAGGGCTCGGTGCGGCTGGAGGGCAGATCGGCTGCTCTTCCATGGGACACGAAGGCTGGCTGGGGCCAGGGCCTGAGTGACGACGGCCCCTCAGTCGCAGGCTGAGAAGGGTTTGCAGGTCATAGGGGATAAAGAGTATTGAGCTGTGTGAGCTCCGACCCCTCTCTCCGGGATGCCCCCTTACCTTGCACGTGCTTATGCCGCCCTGTTCCACACCAGCACAGAACATGTTCTCCGTGATCCAGCCCCGGTAAACGTCCTGGCACCCGGTCTGGCTGACGCTATAGAGATCTGCACACTGCAGGATGGCTGGGGACCGCCCTGGGCAATGATGGAAAAACAGGAGCTCATGAGCAGGGAACAAGGTGCAAGAGAGGAAAATTTGGTGTAAGACCCTCAACTGGTATAAACTGGCATAGATCCAGTGACTCCAAAGGAGCGACGGCCGACTGACCCCAGCTGGGATCTGGGCCCATCGACTCCGATTTCCACCAGCTGGGATCTGGCCACATTCATTTTCCGAAAAAGGAAATTTTTGATGAACGGAAAAGCCAGAAAAACAAATTGTTTCATTTAGATCCAGTATTTCATGTCATATTATAATATTTCATTGTGATTTGAAGCACATCTGTAACATTTTAAAATTGTTTTGAATACAAAAGGAAAGGAAATTTCAAAAGGAAATGTTTCAAATAGAACAAAAATCAAGCCACTGTCTTCCTGTGTTTTCAAAATGCAAAGTTTTCACTGTTTTCTGAATTTTTTCTCTGAAATGAATAAAAACGCCCCGAATTTATGGGACACTTTGGTGTTGTCGAAGTTGAGTTGTCCAATAAAAATCATTTTGGATGAAAATTTTCCCCCAGGAGAAGCCAAAGACCCTTGTGAGCCCATTAACAAGGTCTCCTTAAAGAGCTTCCACCCCCTCCCCAAGCTGAGCCCAACCTCAACCCCTCCCTCTACACTCAGCACGCCATACTTTGGGGGGACTTGATGGTGCCCCATCCCGACACTCTGCATCGTGTTCCAGGAAAGGGACAACGGGTAGCCAACTTGATCGTGTTCACATAGCGATTAAGTCGAGCGGGCTCATCCAGCTCCAGAAGCATGAAGTCGTTGTCAAAAGGCAAGAAGTTATATTCGGGGTGCACAAAGAAGCTGCGGATTCTTCGTATCTGTTCTGTGGGTTCTTTCACCCTTATATTATAATCCCCCAGATGCACCCGCAGGGAGCTGCATGGAGAGAGGACAAAGGAAGAGATCAGTGGGCAGCTATTCAAAGGTCATAGCGGGCAAGCAACTAGAATTGGGCCAATAATGGATTTTCGATGCTGGAGTAGCTTCCGAGACCTCATCATCTTAGTTCTCCAAGAACTCAGTTCGACTCCAATCTCGTCTGATCTCATGTTTTTCTTGGCATACACTCCGCAGAATTGATCAGAGTCACTTGTAAGGGGTGGCTATGGGGCATACCACAGATCTGAAGAATACAAGTATTGGTTACTTTACATACAAGTTTAACTCTATTCTGATGCATGCGTCCTCCGTTTTACATGATATCATGCTCTTTATGGTTGGCCTGGTTATTTTCAGGCCCAATCCCTGTACATCTCATGCTTTGTTCTCATGCCACATGTGCACAGCACATTTTGCTGACATTGTTTCTTACACCTGGTTTTACACAGCTGAAATGAACAATTTGATGACTTTGCCCTTAATTTGTGAGACACTTTGGTGTTATCAAAGCTGCAGCTTTCACCAAAATCGTGAATTCCTTCTCCTTGGCTTTTGGGTAGGGTGACCAGACATCCCAATAATATCAGCATTGTCCCAATATTAGGGGCTTTGTCTTATATATGCAAATATACCCCACCCCTGAAATTTTTCACACTTGCTATCTCCTCAACCACTTTTGGGACCAACTTAATTCAGTTATTTTTCCCTTGTCCTGGGTCACTGCGGCCCGCTCATGCCAAATTAAACCAATGTGCAGGAACACTGAGAATTTCAAATCTGGGTCTAAGAGTTTTGTGCTTTCCAGCGAATCGAAAAATCGGGCGGCAATAGTTTGTTTCAGCTGTCGCAAAATATTTCTGAAAATAAACTAACAGGGCACTTTGAAAGAAAAAGTTGCGAATGGAAAAATTGAAAAGTTTCAAAAATGCCAACACGAGACATTGCGATTTTTAACGTATTATTTATACGTTTTAATCAGTTTTTCCAAATACAACAAAGATACCAGCTTCATCGTAACAGCCAAAGAGAGTTAGGAGAAAAGGAGGGGAGGGGAAGGACAGATCTATCCACAGGACCTGCAGAATTACAGCGCTCTAAAGAGCTTACAGAGCTTGCATCCGATGAAGTGAGCTGTAGCTCACGAAAGCTTATGTTCAAATAAATGTGTTCATCTCTAAGGTGCCACAAGTACTCCTTTTCTTCTTAGAGCTCTAAAAAAGCAGCTTGAATTGCTTTCAGTTTTTCAAGCTCTCCCCTTCTGTGGAATGACAGGTGTTTGTTCCAGGGCTTAAATTCCTGGAGGTCCCCACAGCCCCCCTCCATTCGGGGCTCCAGGCTTCCGCTGTGGGATGGGGGCACTTGGGCTTTAGCCCCGCTGGGTGTGCCAGGGCTTGTAGCTTCACTGGTCTGGGAGGCCCCGGGACTCAGGGCTTCAGCCCCGCAGGGTGCACCACGGTTCAGAGCTCCTGGCTTCAGCCATAGGGCCCAATGGACCCCCTGAAACCAGCAGGGGGCCACAGACCCCCTAGTTGAGAACCAACAGCATCGGGTTGGAGTCAAGGGAAAATATTTCCCGGAGCTCCGCTCCATTCCATCAGCTCCTAAAGCACCTGCCCACGAGCTGCCGGTGGGATGCTACAAGGCCTAATGCTGGTGAGCGTGGAGGTGGGTTTCCCTCTGCACACGCTGCTGGGGAGACCGATGCTGGCGTGCTGCGTCCGTGCTGGGATGGGCACCTCTGAACGAGGATGCTGGAAAACAGCAGAGGGTGCAGAGAAGAGCCACAAAAAACGATTTGTGGGCTAGGAAAAAAGGGAGGAGGATGGGGCTGGGGATTCAGGGGTGCAGAGGGAGACCGGGGCATGGATAGGGAACATGAAGAGTGAAGACAAGGGCTGGGGATGTGGGTTATTCCCAGGCATCACCCTCTCTCCCTCCACCCCTGCACTGACTTACCTGACCCCTCGTCTGCCGCAGTGTGCAGCAGTCAGCACCCACTTCGGGGCTATCAGGCTCCCACCACAGACGACACGTCTGTTCCTCAGGAGAGCCGCCTGGTAGGGCCGCGAGCCAAAGTCGCAGTTTCTCCCCCCAACGATCCGGTTTTTCTCTGGGTCTGAGGCTGCCATGGAGAGTGGCAAATGTCAGCTGAAATCAGGGCAGGGGGAGGGGCAAGCATCAGCCATGTCCAAACAGGTTGGCCGGTGGCAGGATGACCATGAGCTGCTGCTCCCACGTGGCCGTGGAAAAACACAAGGCGATCGGAGGTTGTACCAGGCGATGTACCAGGCTCTATTTCCAGTAGGGATAGTTAGGCATTAATGCCACTGCAAAAACCTCCAATTCCCGTCACCCGTGTTCCAGAAAGAGGAATTCCAGCTGGAACAGGTGTTGAGAAGGGTGCTAGGATGGTCAGGGGAACAAAGGGCCGATCTTACAAGGGGAGATGGAAAGAGCTTGGCTGGTTTAACCTAAAAGGAAGCCGAGCCAGCATCTGATTGTTCTCTCTAAATACAGTGTGGCGGGGGGGGAGGGGGGAACACCAGGGAGGGAGAAGATCTACAGGAGGTGGAGATCAGCGTTGGCACAAGAACAAATGGGGACAAGCACCATGGATAAATCTAGGCTGAGATTAGAAGACGGTTACTAACCATCGAAGGAAGGAAGTTGTGGAACAGGAGCAGGGGGGCCGGGATATGGGGGAAGGGATAGCTCAGTGGTTTGAATATTAGCTTGCTAAAGCCACAGTTGTGAATTCAATCCTTAAGGAGGCCATTTAGGGATCTGGGGGGAAAATTAGGGATTGGTCCTGCTTTGAGCAGGGGGTTGGACTAGATGACCTCCTGAGGTCCCTTCCAACCCTGATATTCTATGAAAGCCTCCTGAGTTTGAAGATGGAGCTCAATACATTTCTGCTACTGAGTTGCTCATGGTAGCAGGGACTGGACAGGAGGACCCTTCATTTTTTAAGGGTCAAACAATTTTCCAACCACTTTTTAAAGTGCTCTAATGCCTTGGCAGCAGGGACTTGAAATTTTGCAAGGGAATAGCCCTGGAATCAGGGAGGTGCCTTTTGCTGTTCACATGAAAATTCACCTAGATTTGGTCAAATTATAAACCTCTGGAAAACACAATTTACACATGCTCAGGAGAGCAGGGTTGGTCAGTGACTGCTGTTTCTAGGCTTTACCCCAATCATAGGCACCAACTTCTCCTCTGCCCAGTGTGTGCTCGACCCCCAACACCACCCCCGGCCCCGCCCCATTCCACCCCTTCCCCAAAGTCCCCGTCCCCTTCCAACCCCCATTCCACCCCCTTTCCCTAAGTCCCTGCCCCTGCCCTGCCTTTTCTTTGCTTCCTCCCCTGAGTGCACCGCATCCCCACTGCTCCCCCTCCTTCCCGGAAAGTCCTAAGTGCCGCCAAACAGCTGTTAGGTGGTGGGGCGGGGGGGCAGGAAGCACTGGGAGGGAGGGGGAGAAGCGGGGACACGGCGTGCTTGGCTTGGGAGAAGGAGGCGAGGAGGGGGGAGCTTGGCTGCCAGTGGGTCTGGAGCACTTGCTAATTTTTCCCTGTGGGTGCTCCAGCCCCAGAGAACCCACGGCGTTGGCACCTAAGACCGCAATAGAAATTGTGACAAAGTTCCTCCTCTGCCTTGGTGGGTCGTGCGCTTTCCGGCTGATTTGCTCGCCTCAGAGGGTCATGGCAGCCCTCAGGTTGGTCGGGGACAGGCCAGAGACCTTCCCCTCTGATATGACTCACAGTCCAGGTCAACTCCTCGTGTGTCAAATAGGGAGTTGGGGGAGGGCCTGGGGGGAACCTGGGCCCGCCCTCTATTCCGGGTTCCAGCCCAGGGCCCTGTGGATCACAGCTCTCTACAATGTCTCCTGTAACAGCTATGTGACAACTACAACTCCCTGGGCCACTTCCCCATGACCTCCCCCAGCACCATCTTTGTCCTCACTGCAGGACCTTCTTCCTGATGCCTGATGGCATTTGCATTCCTTAGTCCTCCAGCAGCACGTCCTCCCACTCCCAACTCCTTACGCGCCTCTCCCTAACTGAAAAGAGGTCTTTCTTTCAACCAGGTGCCCTGATTAGCCTACTTGTCTTAACTGGTTCTAGTAGCTTCCTAATTGGCTACAGATGTCCTAATTAGCCTGCTTGCCTTAACTGGTTCTAGCAGGTACCTGATTGTTCTGGAATAATCCCTGTTATTTTACCCAGGGAAAAGGGGCCTGCTTAATCTGGGGGTAATGTATCTACCTTCCACTACTTTCCTGTAGCCATCTGGCCTGACCCTGTCACAAAATATTTAAAACTGTCAAACTTTTTCAGATGGAACATTTTCCAATAGGAAAATGCCATTTTGTCAAAGTTGATAATTTCTGTGGGAATGTGTTGGTTGTGATGCAAATTCTTTAAAAAAAGTTTAAAACAAAGCTGTCTCCTGAATGGACTGGGCTCCACAATCAAACTACATCTCCCATGATGCCTCACAACCAGAGACTTCCATGAGGCATAAACTTCTCCTCACCAAGTGGTGCATGCTGCTTCATGAGATTGGCAGTCTGACCAGAGCACTGAACATTATCAGAAAGGGCCACTTTGATTTGTTTTTATTTTTTTAAATAATTTTTGTTTCCACATTTTTCTTGAAAGAATTAACATTATATTAGAAATGATGCTCTCTAAAAGTTATATATTTTTACATATGCTTTAAATTTAAAGACATTGAAATCTGAGTGAAACAGATTTATTTGTTTCCCCAAAAACCATTTTCTATTGTGGGAAATTTCAAAATTCTTTCCTTCTCTCCTGATTTGGGATGAAAACAGATTGTGAACTCATGGCTACCTGCCTGAACTACAAACAATAAAGAATAATCAGAGACGAGGCCTGAACATATTAATTCCCTTTCGCAACCCATGGAATTGATAACAGGACTGCTGGGAACTTGGCTTTTCATAAGCAGCAACCTGTATTAAGCAAAGTCTCTGAGACATTCCTGGAAGGGCCTGCTGAAACTGCAGAACCTTCTCACCCAACCCAACTTTGGCTTCTCGCTTAACTCTTTTTCCTACCTGCGGCGGCCCCGACTACCAGCATTGCGATGATCAGCAGCTCCATGTCGGTTGTGGCAATGGATATGGTCGTCAGAGTCACTGGCTTTACTGCAGGGAAAGAGATCAAAAGGGAATTGTTGGCCACGGGCGTCTAGAGGAAGACAGATGTCTCGCGGGGAAGGTGCGCCCTTAGGATTCAGAAATGCCAGGCTTGAGTTCCTGTTCTTCCACAGGCTCTCAAAAGCAAGTGGTTTCTCTGCAACTCCGCTACCCTCCCTGTACCAGGAGATGATAGCACTGCCCGACATGGGGAGGGGAAATGCACTGTGATCGTCTGTTGGCAATGGGGGCCCAGTCTCCCCCAACTCAGCTCCATCTTCCACTTTTGCCCGGTCCCAGTCACCCCCAGGGGCATGTTCCATGGAAAGATCTGATCTGGGGAGGGGAGGAGGGGAGGGAACTAAACTCAACCCACATGACAAAAATTTCCATGAGCTGGATTGAGCTCACCCCTCTCCCACTAGTTTCCCTTCTAACGTGTCACCCCAATAACAGAGGAAGGCGAAACCCCCATGACCAGCTTAATAACAGAGAAATTAACTAAAGTGTTATCTGCCCTCATTATGGTAGTATCTGAGCACCTCCCAATCTTTGACCTATTTATCCACACAGCTCCTTGGTGAGGCAGGGCAGGACTATGATCCCCATTGTACGTATGGGGAAAGTGAGGCATAGAGCGGATAAGTGATTGGGCCAAGGTTCTACAGAGATGCAGCAGCAGAACAGAGATTAGAAGCCATGTCTTCCAAGTACCAGCTGAGCAGCCAAACCACCAAACGTCTTCATTAAGTTCCCCATTCCAGCCCGTAATCCCCCCAATAAAAGAGCAATATCCCCTCGTACCTCATAATCACCCCCAATAACAGAGCAGAGCCCTAACTCCCTCCCACCAACATCCCCACAATGGAGCAATGCCCCCTGGCAGCCCATAATAACCCCCATAACAGCATGATGTCCCAATCCAGCACCCTATGTTGCTCCCCAAACCACAGCTATCTCCTTTTCACCCCACCACCATGACCCGCCCCCCAACAAGACATCCCAACAACAGAGGCTGAACTGGCTCTGCTTCACCTGTAGCTCCTGGTGGAGGGCCCTCGGGAGCAGGAGAGGCTCTGGCGGTTGTGTCTTGGAGAAAAGTAAGGATCCTTTGGGATAGGCCATTTTTATGCCGGGGAAATGGGCTGTCCCTGTGAGTCAGTGTGATTGCCATATCTTGGGAGCTGCCCAACATGTCAGCATGCAGGCGACTCCCTCCGCCCTCATGCTCCAGTAGGTTTTATCTGGGGGAATTGCAGGAACAAAGCTTTGTTCCTGACTCTGTCCTGTGCTGGGGATCCCGACAGGAATTAGCCCTTGGAACGGCACCTTCTTCATTGCCGAAAGTGACTCCCTGAACCTTCCACCCTGCTGTGGAGTGTGTGCCTTCTTCGTCCTCTTCCTCTTCCTGGTGTAAGGGGACTGTTGGCCCCTTACTAAAACTCAGTGGGGATTTTGGTTGGCTAGTTCCCAGGACCAAAAGGAAGGAGAAGGGTTGATTGAAATCAGGACCCTGAGATTGACAGGCCAATGAGGGAGTCAGGAGGGTCCCACCCTCCCTGTGAGCTGGAATTGCCTGGGTCAGACAGAGTGGGGCTGAGCTAAGCGGAGAGCAGAGGCCCTAGCTGAGCTGGGGAGCAGGGCCGCGCCGGCCAGAGAAGCAGAGAAGCAGCCCAGGGAGCAGGTCAGTGCTGGGAAGAGAGGTGCAGGAACCAGAGCCAGAGCAGCTGTGTTAGTCTGTATCCGCAAAAAAGAACAGGAGGACTTGTGGCACCTTAGAGACTAACCAATTTATTAGAGCATAAACTTTCGTGGGCTACAGCTCACTTCATCGGATGCATAGAATGGAACATATAGTAAGAAGATATCTATATACATACAGATATATATATGTACTCTTTATTATATACTGCACATTACTGTATACATTATACATTTATATATATTACTGTACAGGGTTGTAGACACAAAACCATGTACAGTATACTGTACTGTATGGGCGATTTAAGGGATTTTCAAGGGTAATTTTGACTTTACGCAATTTTTGCCTTACGCGCTGACTTTAGAACCTAACCCCCGTGTAATATGCGACTCCACTGTATCTCTTAGCCAAAGAGTTCAAAATTGGCAAGTCTGGACCCATGCAAAATTGTGAGATTGGCTTAAAAAAATCACAAGATGTGAAAAACAAAACCAAACCACTAGGGTTTGTTTATTCACTGTTTTTGGAGCCTCTAAGGGTCAGTTCCCCAGTTTTCCTTCCCCAAAGCCTAGGTCTAGAAAGTGACTTTTTTCAATAAAAGCTCAGATTCTCACAGAGTCACGTGACTCAGGAACGTGAGGCTTTAAGAAACAAACCCACCCGCATGAGACGTGTCATAAATTCATGGGAGATTTGGGTCGCTGCGTCTCACCACTGCCAGGTCTTGTAGGTTTCCCCTGAGTCTGGTGGGGATGTAAATGGCGTCTGTCTCAGAACACAGAATGGCCGCCAGACATAGAGGATGGGGGACTCCACCCAGAGAAGCAGTGACTCTCAGAAAGATGTGGGGGCTGTGGTGGATAATCAGCCGAACATGAACCCCCAGGGCTTGTCGATGTTACAGGCGTGCCGTTGCTCTAGCTATTCACGATGAAGCTTGAACTCCACGGGACGTCAGACTTGGTGACGTCCGAGCAGTTATAGCCGCGTGCGCCACCCGCACCAAGGCAAGAGACCAGATCGAAGACCTGGGCGCGATTTAGGGCATTTAAAAACCCGGCTCATAATTTTTAATCCAATCTCACGATTTTGAAAGCCAACCTCTCGATTTTTGACGCACTCCTGTGAACTTCAGGCTGATTCGTGACTTTTCAGCCAATCTCGTGATCTTTTAACGCAGTCTCAGTCATTTAATGCTGATCTCGTGATTTTTAAAGCAATCTCACAATCCTTCAGGCTGATTCATGTTTTTTAAACCAGTCCCACATTTTTAACCCAGTCTCAGGATTTGGTTAGGCCTGGCTCATAACCACTGGCTGCTTTGAGCTGGTCCCACCGTAGTGCCCCCATCCTAGTCTGACCCAGATCAGCACCCCCTGGGTGCCGCGGCGAGATGAGGAGAGGCGTGGCTGGGGCGTGTGTTTGGTGGATTATTGTGGCAGGCGGGACGTGCTGTGAGCTCTCAGTCCAATATGGGGCACCTCCTCCCTATGGTGTTCCTCACCCACTGGACAGCTTTGCAGACATTGGCGTAGACCCCGGGCCGTCCCGGCAGGGCACAGACAGACGACCCCCAGGAGACCACGCCTTGCAGCTGCCCGTTGCAGACCAGTGGGCCTCCTGAATCCCCCTGCGGAGACAACATGGCGCAATCAGCAAAACACAGCCATGCCCCCAGCGCCCACACACACACACACACAGAGCAGGGCCCATCCCCTCCAGCAGGGGGCGGCAGGGACACACAGACAGGAAGGGTTTAAAGAGCAGAAATGGGTTCGGTTGGCTGCACCTGCGCTGGGGATCAGACAGGCCCAGGAACTGGATGAAGCCCAGCCCTTAGGGCTCGGTGCGGCCGGAGGGCAGATCGGCTGCTCTTTCATGGGGCACGAAGGCTGGCTGGGGCCAGGGCCTGAGTGACGACGGCCCCTCAGGAGCAGGCTGAGAAGGGTTTGCAGGTCGTAGGGGATAAAGAGTATTGAGCTGAGTGAGCTCCGACACCCGGCACCGACCCCCTTACCTGGCATGAGTCTACGCCACCCTGTTCCACACCAGCACAGAGCATGTTCTCCGTGATTTCGGCCCCGTAGCCTTCCTGGCACCTGGCCTGGCTGACGCTAGAGACATCTGCACACCGCATGACGTCTGGGAACAAATCTGGGCAACGACAGAAAAACAGCAGTTCATGGGTAGGGTACATAGTGCAAGCGAAGAAAACTTAGGGTAAGACCCTCAACTGATGTAAACTGGCATAGACCCAGTGACTCCAATGGAGCGACGGCCGATTGACTCCCTGCTGGGATCTGGCCCCATTGACTCCACGGAGCGACGGCTGACTGACCCCCGCTGGGATCTGGCCCCATTCACTCCAATGGAGCAATGGCCGACTGACCCCAGCTGGGATCTGGCCCCATTCACTCCAACGGCGCGACGGCCGATTGACCCCGGCTGGGATCTGGCCCCATTCACTCCAATGGAGTGACGGCCGATTGACCCCAATTGGGATCTGGCCCCATTGACTCCAACAGAGCGACGGCCGATTGACCCCTGCTGGGATCTGGCCACATTGACTCCAACGGAGCGACGGCCGATTGACCCCAATTGGGATCTGGCCCCATTCACTCCAATGGAGCGACGGCCAATTGACCCCTGCTGGGATCTGGCCCCATTCACTCCAATGGAGCGATGGCCAATTGACCCGCGCTGGGATCTGGCCACATTCCTTTTCCAAAAAGGGAAATTTTTGATGAACAGAAAAGCCAGAAAAAAATCCTCATCTCAGGTCAAACAAATCCTTCTATTTAAATCCAGTATTTCATGTTATATTATATTTCATTGTGATCTGAAGCACGTCTGTAATGTTTTTAAATTGTTTTGAAAACAAAAGGAAACATCTGAAGGAAACATTTTGAATAGAAAGAAACCCAAGCCATTGTGTCCGTGTGTTTTCAAATGCAAAGTTTTGACTATTTTCAGAATATTTTTTTCTGAAAAGAATCATAGAATATCAGGGTTAGAAGGGACCTCAGGAGGTCATCCAGTCCAACCCCCTGCTCAAAGCAAGACCAATCCACAATTTATGCCCCAGATCCCAAATGGCCCCCTCAAGGATTGAACTCACAACCCTGGGTTTAGCAGGCCAATGCTCAAACCACTGAGCTATGTGTGGGACAGTTTGGTGGTGTCGAAGCTGCATTTCTCACTACAAATCATTTCTGTTGAAAAATTTCTCCCAGGAGAAGCCAAGAACCCTTGACAGCCCATCAACGAGGTCTTCTTAAAGAGCTTCCACCCCCTCACCAAGCTGAGCCCAACCTCAACCCCTCCCCGCTACACCCCAGCATGCCATACTTTGGGGGGACCTGATAGTGCCCCATCCTGACACGACGCATCGTGTTCCAGGAGAGGCACAACGGGTAGCCAGTTTGATCGTGTTCACGTAGCGATTGAGTTGAGCGGGCTCATCCAGCTCCAGAAGCATGAAGTCGTTGTCATGTCGGCGGAAGTTATACTCTGGATGCACGAAGAAGCTGCGGATTCTTCGTATCTGTTCTGTGCCTTCGTTCACTCGTAGATTATAATCCCCCAGATGCACCTGCAGGGAGCTGCATGGAGAGAGGATAGAGGGAGAGATCAGTGGGCGGCAATTCAAAGGTCATATCGGGCAAGCAACTAGAATTGGGCCAATAATGGATTTTTCGATGTTGGGGTAGTCTCCGAGATCTCATCAACTTTGTTCACCAAGAACTCGGTTTCACTCCAATCTCGTCCAATCTAGTGTTTTTCTTGGCATACACTTAGACTTCACAGAGTTGGTCAGAGTCCTGTGTCAAGGGCGGGGAGGGGAGTACAGGGCATACCACAGATCCAAAGAATACAAGTATTGGTTACTTTATATACAAGTTTAACCCTATTCTGATGCATGCATCCTCCATTTTACATATCATGCACTTTATGGTTGGTCCGGTTATTTTCAGGCCCAATTCCTGTACATCTCATGCTTTGTTCTCATGCCACATGTACACAGCACACTTCGTTAGTTTTCTCCGTCTGAATAGTGAGCTTCCACACATTCTTCGCCACTGTCGCTGACACTACTATTTCTTGCACCTGGTTTTACACGCTGAAATGAACAATTTGGTAAACTCGTTCTGAATTTGTGGGACATTTTGATGTTATCAAAACTGCAGTTTTCACCAAAGATCGTGAATTCCTTGTCCTTGGCTTTTGAGTGGGGCTGACCAGTTGTTCCAATAATGTCGAGATCGTCCCAATATAAAAGGTTTGTGCAACTTTACCTCCCTCCCTGAACAAAAGTGTCCTGGTTTTTCACAGTTGCTATCTGCTCATCCTACTTTTGGGACCCACTTAACATGGTTATTTTTACTTTTGCCTTGTCCTGGTGTTACTGTGGCGTGCTCATACCAAGTTAAACCAATGTGTGGGAGCACTGAGAACTGCAAAGAGTAAATCTGGGTCAAAGAGTTTCGAATTTTCCAGTGAATCAAAAAGTCGTGGGAGAAAATTTCATTTCAATCATCACGAGACATTTCTGAAAATAAACTAACAGGGCAGTTTGAAAGAAAAAGTCTCAAATTGAAAATGGAAACGTTTTGAAAATGTCGACATGAGATATTGCAATTTTTAACGTATTATTCATATGTTTTAATTAGTTTTCCAAATACAACTGTAAGCAGAGTCAGGTTGAGCTCTACCCTGACATCTGGAGGGGAGTTGTGGAAAAGGACTTCAGGGGCTGATCTCGTTGGCATGAGCACACCCACCCCGCCTAGCATGCTGGGACTGCTTGCCCATGTGGTCACTTTGGCTGCTGTGGGATCCCCAGTCTCTTTGTTATTGGGGCAGGAGTAATAAAGCATTGTTATTCTGGTTATGTGAATCAAGGACAGTAGAAGGATCACCTTGTGGGTGTTAAGGCATTGTCTTAGACTCTCAAACTCTCAAAGTCCCACACACGATCAGAGGGCCACCACTGTTGGTCGAGTATTCTGGGAGGAAATATTTCTCAGTTTATGGATTCCTGGCCCGAATGCTACTTAGTCGAGGGCAAGTCCCTCCATCATAAAATGCCAGGTACAGTTCTACTGTCCTTGATTCACATAACCAGAATAACAATGCTTTATTACTCCTGCCCCAATAACAAAGAGACTGGGGATCCCACAGCAGCCAAAGTGACCATTTGGGCAAGCAGTCCCAGCATGCTAGGCGGGGTGGGTGTGCTCACGCCAACGAGATCAGCCCCTGAAGTCCTTTTCCACAACTCCCCTCCAGATGTCAGGGTAGAGCTCAACCTGCCTCTGCTTACACAACGAAGATACCAGCTTCATCCTAACACACAAAGAGAGTTAGGAGAAAAGGAGGGGAGGGGAAGGACAGATCTATCTGCAGGATTTGCAGTAATTACAGAGCTCTAAAAAAGCAGCCTGAATTGCTTTCAATTTTTCGGCCACTCCCCTTCTGCAGAACACCAGGGATTCATTCCAGGGATTAAATTCTCACTGAGTATTTTCCGGAGTCCCCCCACCTCCCTCCATTCAGGGCTCCAGTCTTCAGCTGCAGGGTGGGTGTGTGACACTCTGCACCCCATAGTCATCATAGTGATATGATTATGATATGGGTATGACATAATTATGATGCATCTTGTACAACATATGTCATGTGCGGCGTCCATGGAAAATGTATGCTTTGCTAAGTATGATTATCCTGTTTGTAGGCATGTATCATTTTTGTATCTGGAGTTATGAATATTGACTATGTAGCTGTATTTCAAATGTGTTTGTTCCTGGGGTAACACCCTCAAGGCAGTTTGCTTCTAGTCTGGCCAGCACATTGTGAAGGGACTATTCAAGCTGAGTGGCCCATCAAAGAATGCGTAACTCACAATGGACCATGGAAGTAGCCTATCCACACTTGGTGGTCCTTCCTGAAGATGTTCTTGCTAGGATATGGCTAATGGCCCCTGCTATGACTCAGGGAAGCATCGGTGTGACCCCTGCCTGTGGATGTTGGTGTGAGGGCAAGCTTGGAGGGCTTTGCAGCTTGTCACAACATCACAGTGTGAGAGGGAACCCAGACTGGTAAAACAGAGGGCTCATCACAGGGAGACTTGGGGCTTTAGCCCTGCAGGATGTGCCAGGGTTCAGGGCTTCAGCCTTACGGGGTGCACCAGGGCTCAGGGCTTCAGCCACAGGGCTCCGCAGACCCTGTGAAACCAGCAGCGGGCTGCAGACCCCCCCAGTTGAGAACCAAGAGCATCAGGTTGCAGTCAAGGGGAAATATTTCCCGAAGCTCCGCTCCAGTCCATCAGCTCCTAGAGCACCTGCCCACGAGCCGCCGGTGGGATGCTGCAAGGCCTAACACTGGCGAGCGTGGAGGCGGGTTTCCCTCTGCACAGGCGGCTGGGGAGACTGATGCTGGCGTGCTGCGTCCATGCTGGGGTGGGCACATCTGAACAAGGATGCTGGAAAACCGCAGAGGGTGCAGAGAAGAGCCACAAAAACGATTTGCGGGCTGGAAAAAAAAGGGAGGCGGATGGGGCTGGGGATTCGGGGGTGCAGAGGGAGACCTGGGTACGGATGGGGGACACCAAGGAGGAAGATAAGGACTGGGGCCGTGCGTTATTCCCATGCATCACCCTCTCTCCCTCCACCCCCGCACTGACTTACGTGCTCCGTAAGTGGCAGTGTGCAGCAGTCAGCACCCACTTCGGGGCAACCAGGCTCCCGCCACAGTAGATGCGGCCATTCCTCAGGAGAGCCACCTGGTAGGGACGGGAGCCAGTGATGCAGTCTCTCCCTCCAATTATCCGGTGTCCCTGGGGGTCTGGGGCTGCAATGGAGAGTGGCAAACATCAGCTGGAAGCAGGGCAGGGGGTGGGGTGGGCAGCAGCCATGTCCCTACGGATTGGCCCTTGGCAGGATGACCATGAGCCGCCACTCGCAAACTCGCCCAAGGCGATCCGAGGTTGTACCCGGCGAGGTATTTGCAGTAGAGATAGGGATGTATTCATAGGCAACATGTAGGGGGGCGTGCGGGGTCAAGCGCCCTCCCCCCAAGATTTCTGCTTGGCCTGCCAGGAGGGAGGGAGAGAGGCTCCGTTCTTCCCCGATGCGCCTGCCCCCTGGCATGCTCGGCCCCCATCCTGGGTGGGGAGCGGAAGGGGCGGGACCAGCTGCTTCTCATGCCAGCCACTCCGGATCGCTGCCTGAGCGAAAGCCCGGCTGAGGAGGTGGCAGCTTCGGCTGCCAGGGATAGGGGCCAAGTATGCCTCCAATATTTCCCATGAAACAAATTCTAGTCCCGGGGCGGGGAACCCATTTCAGGTTGATCAGAACCTTTTGGTTTTGAGAAGATCGCAGTGTCATAGATATATGGGACTGGAAGGGATCTCCAGAGGTTGTCAAGTCCAATCCCCTGCACTGTGGCAGGACCCCCATAAAAAACCTAGACCATCCCTGACAGGTGTTTGTCCAACCTGGTCTTAAAAACTTCCAATGATGGGGGTTCCTTGGAAGCTGATTCCAGAGCTTAACTATCCTGAGAGTTAGGAAGTTTTTCCTAATATCTACCCTAAATCTGCCTTGCTGCAGATTAAGCCCATTGCTTCTTGTCCTTCCTTCAGCAGACATGGAGATCAATTGATCACCGGCCTCTTGATAACAGCCTTGAACGTGTGTGAAGATTGTTCTTAGGTCCGACATCAGTCTTCCTTTCTCAAGACTAAACATGCCCAGTTATTTTAACCTTTTCTCACAGGTCAGGTTTCCTAAACCTCTGATCATTGTTGTTGCTCTCCTCCGGACTCTCTTCAATTTGTCCACGTCTTTACTAAAGTGTGGTTGCCCAGAAGTGGACACATTTCTCCAACTGAGGCCTCACCAGTGCCAAGTAGAGTGGAACAATTACCTCCCATGTCTTTCATATGGCTCTCCCCTGTTAATACACCCCAGAATGACATTGGGCTTTTTCATAGCTGCATCACACTGCTGACTCGTATTCCATTAGTGATCCACTGTCACCCCCCGATCCTTTTCAGCAGTGCTGCCACCTAGCCAGTTATTCCCCATTTTGCGCATTTGATTTTTCCTTCTGAAGTGAAGTACTTTGCAGTTGTCTTTACTGAATTTCAGACCAATTCTCCAATATGTCGAGGTCATTTTGAAATCTAATCCTGTCCTCCAAAGTGCTTGCAACCCCTCCCAGCTTGGTGTCATCCACAAATTTATCAGCATACTCTCCACTCATTATCCAAATCATTAATTAAAATATTGAATAGTACCAGACCCAGGACTGAGCCCTGTGGGACATGGCTAGATACACCCACCCAGTTTGTCAGTGAACCATTGATAACTACTCTTTGAGTATGGTCTTTCAACCAGTTGCGCACCCACCTTCTAGTAATTTCATCTAGACCACATTGTCCTAGCTTGCTTATGGGGATGTCATGGGGGACTGTGTTGAAAGCTTTTCTAAAATAAAGATATAGTTCATCCACTACTTTCTCCCATCTAATAGGCCAGTAACCCTTTTAAAGAAGGAAATTAGGTTGATTTGGCACAATTCATTCTTGACAAATCCATGCTGGCTATTCCATATAGCCCTATTGTCTTCCAGGGGCTTACAAATGGATTGTTCAATAATTTGTTGCAGTATCTTTTCAGGTATCAAAGTTAGGCTGCCTGATCTGGAATTTTCTGGGTCCTCTTTGTTCCCCTTTTTAAAGAGAGGAATTATGTTTGCCCTTCTCCAGTCTCCTCAGACCTCACCTGTCCTCCAGGAGTGCTCAAAAATAATTGCTAGTGGTTCTGAGATTGCTTCAGCTAATTTCTTAAGTATCTAAGGGTGAATTTCATCAGGCCCTGCTGTCTTGAATACATCTAACTTAGCTAAATATTCTTTAACCTGTTCTTTCCTTGTTTTGGCTTGAGTTTATTCCCCCCGGTTGATAATATTAATTGTGTTGAGTATCTGGTCTCCATTAACCTTTTTAGTGAAGACTGAAGCAAAATAGGCATTAAACAGCTCAGTTTTCTTGATGTCATGAGTTACTAGCTCTCCTTCCCTGCTGAGTAGAGGACCTCCACTTTCCTTCCTCTTTCTCTTGCTCCCAATGTATTTAAAGAACCTCTTCTTATTGCTTTTTATATCCCTTGCTAACTCATTTTGTGCCTTAAATATGCTGATTTTGTCCCTACATACTTGTGCTATTCTTTTGTTCTCCTCCTTAACAATTTGTCAATATTTCCAATTTTTTGTAGAACTCCTTTCTGATTTTCAGGTCATTACATTGCTCCTGATGGAGCCTGATTGGCCCCTTACTATGCTTCCTATCTTTCCTGCTCACTGGGATAGTTTTGCAATTGTGCCTTTAATATTATCTCCTTGAGAAACAGCCTAGTCTCCTGAACTCCTTCGTCCCTTAGATTTTCTTCCCATGGGATCTTACGTACCAGTTCACTGAGCTTCTTAAAGTCTACTTTTTTGAAGTCCATTTTCCTTAGTCTGCTGCCCTCACTCCTTCCTTTCTTTCGTGTCATGAAATTTATCTTTTCGTGATGACTTCTCCCCAAACTGCCTTCCATCTCGAGAGTTGCTACCGATTTCTCCCTGTTGGTAAGGAACCAGTCTAACATGCTCAGAACATCTGTGGATTGGGAGCCTTTAACATACACTCACCATCAACTTAGATTTGCTCGTTCCTTTGGCAATTTCCCATGCCTATGTGTCCTTCATGAATGAAATTTAAGATCCTGTTTTTTTCCCCTAAGGATAAATGGAAGCTTAACATGCTTCCCTTTGAGGAGAACATTATCCACCACTGCAGGCTTATATGTGTCATAAACATACAGCTAAGGGTATCATAAAATCCCTCCTTACCTGTAAAGGGTTAAGAAGCTCAGGTAACCTGGTTGGCACCTGACCAAAAGGACCAATAAGGGGAGAAGATACTTTCAAATCTGTGGGGGAAGGTTTTTGCTTTGTTCTCTTTGTTGGTTCTCTCCGAGTCAGCGAGGAATCAGGACAGGGAAAATACATCTCCCAAAGCCCTACTTGAACTAAGCATCTGGATTACGAAAATTGTAAGTAAAGCAAGGAAATGCATTAGTTTATCTTTTGTTTAGCTTGTGAATTTTCCCTGTGCTAGATGGAGGTTTATCCTGTTTTTTGTAACTTTTAAGTTTTGCCTAGAGGGAAATCCTCTGTGTTTTTAATCTGATTGTCCTGTAAAATTACCTTCCATCCTGATTTTACAGAGGTGCTTCTTTTACTTTTTTTTCTTTATAATAAAGTTCTGTTTTTTAAGAATCTGTTTGTGTTTTTAAAAAAAGAACAGGAGTACTTGTGGCATCTTAGAGACTAACCAATTTATTAGAGCATAAGCTTTCATGAGCTACAGCTCACTTCAACGGATGCATAAAGTGGAAAGTACAGTGAGGAGATTTTATACATACACACAGACCATGAAAAAATATACATTGTAAGGAGAGTGATCACTTAAGATGAGCTATTACCAGCAGGAGAGTGGGGTGGGGGGAGAGAAAACCTTTTGAAGTGATAATCAAGGTGAGCCATTTCCAGCACATTTCCAGGAGTGAACAAGAACGCCTGAGGAACAGTGGGGGGGAGGGGGGGAGGGAGGAATAAACAAGGGGAAATAGTTTAAGAATGTAAAAGAATAAATGGACACAAATCAGATGTCAAGAATTATAACATTCATAAACCAGTCGGAGAACACTTCAATCTCTCTGGACACTCGATTTCTGATCTCAAAGTGACTATCCTTCAACAAAAAAACTTCGAAAACAGACTCCAACGAGAGACTGCTGAATTGGAATTAATTTGCAAATTGGATACAATTAACTTAGGCTTGAATAGAGACTGGGAGTGGTTGAGTCATTATACTAAGTGAAACTATTTCCCCTTGTTTATTCCTTCCCCCCTCCCACCCCCCGCACTGTTCCTCAGACATTCTTCTTAACTCCTGGAAATGTGCTGGAAATGGCCCACCTTGATTATCACTTCAAAAGGTTTTCTCTCCCCCCACCCCACCCTCCTGCTGGTAATAGCTCATCTTAAGTGATCACTCTCCTTACAATGTATATTTTTCATGGTCTGTGTGTATGTATAAAATCTCCTCACTGTACTTTCCACTTTATGCATCCGATGAAGTGAGCTGTAGCTCATGAAAGCTTATGCTCAAATAAATTGGTTAGTCTCTAAGGTGCCACAAGTCCTCCTTTTCTTTTTGCGAATACAGACTAACACGGCTGCTACTCTGAAACCTTTGGGTTTTTAGTGTCCTACAAACCCAAGGGTCTTGTTTGTGCTCACCTTGTTTATTTTTCAAGCCTCCTCAGGCAAAGGGGTATTGCTTGGGGGGATATTTTGTGGGAATAGGAACTCCAAGTGGTCCTTTCCCTGATTCTTTGTCTAAATCACTTGGTGGTGACAGCATATCTCAGTCCAAGGACAAATAGAGATTTGTGCCTTGGGGAAGTTTTTAACCTCAGCTGGTAGAAATAAGCTTAGGGGATCTTTCATGTGGGTCCCCACATCTGTACCCTAGAGTTCAGAGTGGGGACGGAACCCTGACAATATGGCATAATGTTTAGGCATGAAATGTGTTTTCCATCCAGAATGTAGAGTATTCATCATGGACTCCAGTATCTCTGCAGTTGCACTTGATCACATATCCCACATGTGAGATGACACACCATTTGAGTAGGTTGATGTGGAAGTTAACCTTGGAGTTGGCTTCTGGAGCCTGGCCTTGACGGGTCTCATTTAGATCTTGGAAAAAACATCATCCTACAATTATTTGACTTTCTGATACAAATTCAACAGTGGAATCATAATTGTGAAACATGATTTGAGCTGGGATTTGAGATGGCACTCAGCTTTGAAATAGGTTATTTCAATCATGAATGATCCGTAGACACAGCTGGGAGAAGCTTCAAGACCAAGTAAGATTTCCCAGACTTTCTTTCTCAAGTGGTGTGCATTTGGAGACCGCGTCTGTGAAGACGCTGGATGCTAATGATACATATCTCCAGCTGTAGTCTTTGCCCTAGCCCATCTTGCAAATTTTGCAAAAAAAAAAAAAAAAAAAGGCAGAATATTGTAGCTGAGCTGCATAGTCCAATAGTCTTTTCAGTTCTTTAGATTCACCATTTAGGTCCACTTCCATTCCACATCCAACAGCAGCACTATTATCCAGTGCGTTGTGTTCTCACAGATGTCATCAAGCGATTTTCCCCAAGAAAATTGGCATATCTAGTGCATGCCGCACTAGCACAGGGTCCCTACCTAATAGCTACACCGGAGGATAGAAGCTCAGGAGTACAGCTGGTTGGAAAATTTCCAATGGAACAGTTTTTCCTACAGAAAATTTTGTCAAAATGGAGACATTTCATGGGGAACATGTCAATTTCAACGAGATTTCCTTTGGAAAGAAATTGACATGATCAGAATGGAACGTTTCAATTTTCATTTTGAAATGACAATTTGTTTAGCTATTTTACAACCGTATTTAATTTATTTTAATTCCTTACAAATTAAAAATTGGAACTAAACACCTCAAGTGTATCAAAATTAAACATTTTAATTGATCAGAAGTATTTTTTTGAAAATTTCATCTGAAAATGTCAAAATTTGTTGGTGTAGTTCTGATTTGGAATGAAAATAAATTTCAAAATCACAGAATGTCTTACAGAAGATTCTAGTTCCTGCCCAGCTGCACTCACAAATCTATAGGTGCATGGAACCGGATATTTTCATTAGAGAGGAAAGGCTCGTGGATTTACACATTGGGTCCTGGATCTTATCCCTGCAGACGAGCTAGCCAGGGGCATCATTAGCAAGGATGGATAGAAACTGTTTTAATGGACAATCAGGGTTTCAACAAAACAAAGCTTTTCAATTCCTGTGGAAATTTTTGATTTTTTTTATTTGGAAATGCTGCTGGCATGCTTCTGCGGTGCTGCAGTTTGGTGCCCCATTTTCCTCTATAAGCCATGCAACACAGAAGGACTACATTGGTCACTTTGGATAAGCTATTACCAGCAGGAGAGTGAGTTTGTGTGTGTGTGTTTTTGGGCGGGGGGTGAGAAAACCTGGATTTGTGCTGGAAATGGCCCACCTTGATTTTCATACACATTGTAAGGAGAGTGGTCACTTTGGTTAAGCTATTACCAGCAGGAGAGTGAGTGTGTGTGTGTGGTTTTTGGAAAAGTGGGGGGGGTGAGAAAACCTGGATTTGTGCTGGAAATGGCCCACCTTGATTATCATACACATTGTAAAGAGAGTGGTCACTTTGGCTGGGCTATTACCAGCAGGAGAGTGAGTTTGTGTGTGGGGGGACGGAGGGTGAGAAAACCTGGATTTGTGCTGGAAATGGCCCAACTTGATTATCATACACATTGTAAGGAGAGTGATCACTTTAGATAAGCTATTACCAGCAGGAGAGTGGGGTGGGAGGAGGTATTGTTTCATGGTCTCTGTGTATATAATGTCTTCTGCAGTTTCCACAGTATGCATCCGATGAAGTGAGCTGTAGCTCACGAAAGCTTATGCTCAAATAAATTGGTTAGTCTCTAAGGTGCCACAAATACTCCTGTTCTTTTTGCGAATACAGACTAACACGGCTGTTACTCTGAAATCTCCCATGATGCATCACAGCCAGAGACTCCCATAATACCATCACCTTCCCTCTCCATGAGTGGTGTATCATGGGAGATGTAGTCCGACCAAAGAGGTTGCCAGTAGAGAAGGATGGGAGCCTCAAGCACCCATACTACAACTCCCATGAAGCATTGCGGCAGCATTTCCAGATCAGAATGTTTCAGGTTTCAATTACTTTTTTTTTTTTTAAAGTCCAATTATTTAGGGTGGGAGGAGCAGAAATAATTATTTGTTTTTTGGATTGGACAGTCGCAGGCCAGCTGGTGTTCTCCGCTAATGATGTGTACAATTTGCTTGAGCTGAATATTTGGGTAGGCAAAATTTACATATCAAACCAGCTTGCTCAGGCAGGGATGATAATCTATTGTAGGTGGTGTTGGTTACCTAACACTTTCCATGATCAAACCCTGTTTTCAGTGGCTGAAAGCTTTGCCAAACTTTAACTCTTCAGGCTGAGATTTTCCACGCTTGCTCTCTGAACGTGCTCTGGAAAGATCCAGTTCAGCCATTTCCAAGAATGAGGTTCGGGAATGATAGGTCATTTCTGCAATGTTCAAACAATTCTCCAACCACTTTTTGACGTGCTCTAGTGCCTTGATAGCAGGGACTTGAAATTTTGCAAAGGAATAGCCCTGGGGTCAGGGCAGTGCCTTTTGCTGTTCTCATGAAAATTCTCCCAGGCTTGGTGTACGCATGCTCAGGAGAGCAGGGGGTTGGTCAGTGACTGGCATTTCTAGGCTTTACCTCAATACAAATGATTAAAACTGTCAAAAAAGGGCCTGTGGTGAAACTGAAGAACCTTCTCACCCAACCCAACTTTGGCTTCTCGCTTGATTCTTTTTCCTACCTGCGGCTGCCCCGACTACCAGCATCGCGATGACCAGCAGCTCCATGGCAGTTGTGGCAATGGATACGGTCGTCGGAGTCACTGGCTTTACTGCAGGGAAAGAGATCGAAAGGAAATCGTTGGCCATGGGCATCTAGAGGACGACGAATGCCTCGCAGGGAAGGTGCACGCTTAGGATTCAGTAAAGCCAGGCTTGAGTCCCTGTTCTTCCACAGGCTCCCATGAGCAAGTGGTTTCTCTGCACCTAGGCTGCCCTGCCTGTACCAGGAGATGATAGCACTGCCCGACATGGGGAGGGGAAATGCACTGTGATCATCTGTTGGCAATGGGGGCCCAGTCTCCCCCAACTCAGCTCCATCTTCCACTTTCACCCGGTCCCAGTCGCCCCTAGGGACAAGTTCCATGGAAAGATCTGATCTGTTGGGGGAACTAAATCTCAAGCCAGATGACAAAGATTTCCATGAGCTGGACTGAGCTCACCCCCCTCCTCCTAGTTCCCCTTCTAACGTGTCACCCCAATAACAGAAGAGGGAAAACTTCCCATAACCAGCTTAATAACAGAGAAATTAATAGATCTAAGGTGCTATCTGGCCCCCATTACAGTAGTATCCAAGCACTTCCCAATCTTTACCCTATTTATCCCCACAATTTGTTGGTGAGCAGGGCAGAGCTACAATCCCCATTGTACAGATGGGGAAACTAAGGGATTAGGCCAAGGTCCTACAGGGAGGCAGCGGCAGACCAGAGATTAGAAGCCATGTCTTCCAAGCACCAGCTGAGCAGCCGAAGTACCAAGCCCTCTGTCTTCGTTGAGTGCCCCTTGCCATCCCCTATAATCCCCCCAATAATACAGCAATGCTCCTTGGCACCCCATTATCATCCCCAATAACAAAACAATACCCACATGTTACCCTATTGTCCCCTGAAAGCTGAGAGATGCCCCCTGGTACCCCATAATCCCCCCAATAATGGAGTGATGCCCCGGCAGCCCATAATCACCCCAATAACAGTGAAATGCTCCAAGGCACCACCCTACATCAGTTTCCAAACCACAGCTATCTCCTTTCCACCCTGCCACCATGACCCATCCACCCACCCCCCAGCCAGGCATCCCGACAACAGGGGCTGGACTGGCCCTGCTTCACCTGTAGCTCCTGGTGTGGGGCCCTCGGGAGCGGAAGAGGCTCTGGCAGTTGTGTCTTTGACAGAGCTCAGGATCCTCGGGGATGGGCCACTTTTTATGGCAGGGAAATGGGCTGTCCCTGTGAGTCAACGTGATTGCCGTATTTGGGGAACTGCCCTATGTGTTGGCAGCCAGGTGGCTCCCTCCGCCCTCATGCTCCTGCCTTCGGTAGGTTGGATCCCAGGGAGTCCCAGGAACAAGCCAGCCTTTGTTCCCGCCTCTGTCCTCTGCAGGGGAACCCGGCAGGATTTAGCCCTTGGAACGGCTCCTTCTCCATTGCCGAAAGCGACTCCCTGAACCTTCCACTCTGTCTCCTTGCACGAGGACAAGGGGAAAAAAAGGAGGCGGAGAATCGGAGGGGGGGGGGGCAGAGATGAGCCACAAGGACTTGGGGGGAAGAAGGGCCTGACGGCTTGTCTACACTTGAAATGCTCCAGCGAGGGGTCGGCCCATTGGCATAGTCAATCCATCTCCCTGAAAGGCAGGAGCTAGGTAGATGGGAGAATTCTTCCATCAACCTAGAGCTGTCCACATGGAGGGTTAGGTTGGCTTCACTACCTCACTCGGGGGTGTGGATTTTTCACACATCCCTGAACGACATACAGTAACTCCTCACTTTACGTAGTCGTTCTGTTCCTGAAAAACGCAACTTTAAGCGAAACGATGTTAAGCAAATCCAATTTCCCCATAAGAATTAATGTAAATGAGGGGGTTAGGTTCCAGGGAAATTTTTTTTTTGCCAGACAAAAGACTATATCTATCATCTATCTATCTACACACACACACACACACACACACACACACAGTATAAGTTTTAAACAAACAATTTAATACTGCACACAGCAATGATGATTGTGAAGCTTGGTTGAGGCGGTGAAGTCAGAGGGTGGGATATTTCCCAGGGAATGCCTTACTGCCGAATGATGAACTCGCACTCGGCTGAGCCCCCAGGGGTCAACACATTGTTGTTAATGCAGCTTCACACTCAGAACGAAGGGAGGGGAGACAGCATGGCAGACAGAGACACACACCCTGTGTGTGTGAGAGAGATGCGCATTTCCCCTTTAAGTATCCTGACCCCACTCTTAAGTACACTACCTTGTTAAGTTAATCAGCAAGCTGGGACTGCAGGAGCTGCTGCCCGGAAGCTCCCTCCGCCCTGAGCCCTGTCGTGTTTCTATTAGCCCCCCTCTCCTTCCCCTTCCCCCCCCTGCCCAGCAAGCAGGAGGCTCTGGAGAGCAGCTCCCCGGCAGAGGGCAGGGGCAGCAAAGGGCCGTGTGAGGCGGGACGGCTGAACTGCCGGCAATTGGGAGCCTGATGGGCGGCTGCTGCACAGGGAACTTAGGGGAGCGGGCAGCTGATAGGGGGGCTGCCGGTCCACCCTGGTTCCAAGCCCCTGCCCCCCGCCCCACAGCAATGGTGGACAAAGCAGGTCTTAGAAGGGAGCACTGTGCAACTTTAAACGAGCATGTTCCCTGATTGATCAGCAAGGTAACAACAATGTTAACCGGGACGACTTTAAGTGACGAGTTACTGTAATTGGGTTGACCTCATTTTTTAGCATAAACCCCGCCTACACCATGCATGAGGGAGAGAGCTAGATTTGTTCCACTGATCAAAAAGCAGAGCCAGAGGTGACTTGGTCACGGTGTGTACATATCTTCACGAGAAGAAAATCCCAGGTACTGATGGGCTCGTGAAAGAAAGAGAACAAGAACCAGTGGCTAGAAATTAAAGATAGACACATTCCGGTTAGGAACAAGGCACCGATTTTTCTCAGTGCAGGTTGATTAGCCGTTCCCTGATGGATTCTCCATCATTCGATGGCTTCCATTGCTGCCCGGATGCCATCCTGGGAAAATGCTGGCTATGGAATGGACTCCATGCAGGGGGAACTGGGTGAATTTCTCCAACCCGCATTATGCAGGAGGCCAGACTAGATGATCTCTGAGCCCCGTCTGGCCTTAGAATATATGAGTATGCCCACATTGCCATGAAAAACCCCCAGTACGGCCGCTGCTGGCCCGGGTCAGCTGACTCAGGCTCACAGGACTCAGGCTGTGGAGCTAAAAACAGCTATGTAGACATTCAGGCTCGGGCAGGATCCTCCATGTGGGGGGTGGGTCTCAGAGCCAGGGCTCCATCCCAGATGGGAACGTCTGCGTTGCTATTTTTAGCCCCATAGCCCAAGCCCTGTGAGCCCGAGTCCAATGATCCGGGCTCTGAGACGTGATGCCGCTGGGTTTGAATTGCAATGTAGATGTACCCCACAAATCTATGAGTTCAGAGCCCATAAAAGGACTTGTATTTTTCACGCAACGTGCAGTTGACCTGTGGAACCCACTGCCACAGGAAGCTGTTGAAACCAAAACCATAACAAGATTCAAGAAGGGAGTGGAATAACCGGAATTATCACAGTACGTGACTGCAGACAGATTAGTGGCTGGGACTATCAAACTTCCTCTTTCAGGGTTTGATTTCATCTCTAATTATAAGACAGCAGTGTGAGAATTAAGGTGTGTTTTTTTGGGAGAGGCAGATTATCTCCCATCAGCCACCGCAGGGGGTCTCCCACCTTCCACTGAGCGCTGTCAGTGATGAGATTCTGGACTCGATTGTGAGATTGCTTTTTTTCTGTTTCTTTGCCCTCAGGTTTCAATCCGTTCATTTTAGGTCCTTATCTGGCCCCCAGCACTAGGGTATCTGGGCGCCTCACATTCTTTAATCGATTTATCCTTGCACCCCCCTGAGAAGAAGGTAGGGGCTGTTACTCCCTTTGTTCGGGCTAGGGTGACCTAATAGCAAGTGTGAAAAATCAGGGGACTGTTTTTTCTTCATTCGACAAAAGAAAACAAAAACCCATTTTGAGTTGGGTCAGTTGAAACATTTCATTGCGACCATTTCTAAAGCCTCTGTTTTGCTTTTGCCCTTTTCAACGCATTAAAAAACCTCAATAAATTCAGTCACAGCCTCTGTGTGTGGTTTTTGGAGGGGGGTGAGGGGGTGAGAGAACCTGGATTTGTGCAGGAAATGGCCCACCTTGATTATCATACACATTGTGAAGAGAGTGGTCACTTTGGATGGGCTATTACCAGCAGGAGAGTGAGTTTGTGTGTGAGGGGGCAGAGGGTGAGAAAACCTGGATTTGTGCTGGAAATGGCCCAACTTGATGATCACTTTAGATAAGCTATTACCAGCAGGAGAGTGGGGTGGGAGGAGGTATTGTTTCATGGTCTCTGTGTGTATATAATGTCTTCTGCAGTTTCCACAGTATGCATCCGATGAAGTGAGCTGTAGCTCACGAAAGCTCATGCTCAAATAAATCGGTTAGTCTCTAAGGTGCCACAAGTACTCCTTTTCTTTTTGTGAATACAGACTAACACGGCTGTTACTCTGAAACCTGTCGGGATTATTTGACAGTCACACCTTTCCCCCCGCCCCACCTTTTTGGCATTGGGAACGTCACCCAGACAGATCCTGTCCCGGGAGCAGTTTCCGTTTTGACGCCTTGGCATTTTAGGGCAAAAAAAAAAAAATCCCAGCCACTCTATCCATTGTGTTGATAGGGAAACTGAGGCAGAGCGTGAGACTGAGTGCCTTGTTGGGAGTCACACAGGTAGCTGGGGGGTGGAGCAGGTCTCCCCCAGTACTGGATGATGCAAAGCATTGAATCATGCCTTCTCTTGGCTTTTAAGGGGAATGTAGGTAATGTTTTCAAGCTTTCTTTTGGAATCACGAGGTCTTGTTTTGATCCTGGGCCAGTCCCAGGACTCCAGCTGCTGGGGCTTGGAGAACAGCCCCAGCTGTCAGGAGACCTGGCAACCCTGAATGTTGGCTGTTCCCAGACGGGCTGGGTGGAGCCTTCGACTGGCTGCACCCAGCAGCCACATGGGGCAATTTCTCGCCGGTATGACTGCCTGTAATGAGAGGGCCACGCAGGTCTCAGTATTGGGAAGGAGCTGCTCTGAGTAACTCGCACACATCCAGCACCCCAGACTGGTGCTGTGCCAGCCCGGTGTTGACAGTGCTGTGGGCTGATGAAGGGAAGGGTTGGGTTGGTTCTACCGTAATACACCTAATAAATGACAATGTACAGCGCCTAACACAATGGGGTCATGGCCCATGGCTGAGGCTCCTAGGTGCTACCGTAATACACCCAATAAACAATGCACAGCACCTAGCACAATGGGTCCTGGTCCATCTCTGGGGCGCCCTAGGCTTTACCATAATACACCTAATAAATAACAATGTACAGCACCGAGCGCAATGGGTCCCAGCCCAAATATGTGGTTCATGGGCTCTACTGTAATACACCTAACAAATAACAATGTACAGTGCTTAGCAGACTGGGGTCCTGATCTGTGCCTGGCACTCCAAGGTGCTACTGTAATAGGAAATGCTGAGCACGGGGGGGTGGTCTTCGCCCTGCCACTCAGAGGGTCTTAGGCACCTATTTCCATGCATGAGTCTCCTCTATAAGCCATCTTCTGATGTTAGACACTTAAAGCATTTTGTTCCCCGTGGAAGGCTGGTGGGCCATTAGCCCAGTGGTTAGCACTCTCATCTGGGGCATGGGGGCCCAGAGTTCAGTGCCCCCCTCTGCTTTCTGTGAAGAAGGGATTTGAATGTGGGTTTCCCATCTCCTAGGAGACCACCTGGGCTATAGAGATATCCTGACCCGCTTGCAAGCTTCAAGTCAGGCTTCCCACTCTCCGTAACCCATGGCACTTAAAAATGTTTCACTGTGTGAAAGCAAAGAATAAGTTTACGATCAAAGAACAGAGCTCCAAGCGCTAGAGAGTAAGAACTTGGGAGGCAAAGGGTCATAGCGGAAACCAAACTGTAGCTTGCTTCCTGGAGCTGAAACCTCACTCGCAAAACGTTCCCCCATCTCCGGCAAGATGGCTTGCCCCATGTCCTTTCCCCAGCATTTGCAACCAGGTTGGCTGAGATGCCCCTTCCATAAGATCAAGCTGGTTGGCAGCTTCTCTTTGAAGGTGGAAGGATGCCAAGGTGACTCGCTGCACCCCAAAGATACCAGAATGGAGCTTCGAGGTTCACCTGGAAATAGAGTCCTGCTGTTTACCTCTTCCTTCGGCAGTCTCCACCCACTGTTCGTTAGCACTTGACTTAGTGCGCCGATCGACTTCTATGGTACAACACACAGTACGCAGGGCTCCGGCAGGCCACCCCCCGGCTGGAGAAGTTTATCTCAAGACACGATACCTTGGAGTGACCTGCTTATAGCTGCAGACCTACAGAACACGACTGTTAGCATCACCATGAAGTTCTGGGACAGCCATCCAAGGGGAGCAGGGGGGGCAAAACACCGAACTGGCTGCAAGACTGAGCTTGATAAGTTTATGGAGGGGCTGGTATGACGAGCCGGCCGACCATGGCATGGAGCTGATCTGAGACTGTGAGCAGCAAATATCTCCAGTGGCCGGTGATGGGACACTAGATGCGGTGGGATCTGAGTTACTACAGAGAATTCTTTCCCAGGTGTCTGGCTGGTGGGTCTTGCCCACATGCTCAGGGTCTAACTGATGGCCAGATTTGGGGTCCAGAAGGAATTTTCCCCCAAGTCAGATTGGCAGAGACCCTAGAGGGGTTCTCACCTTCCTCTGTACCATGGGGCACAGGCTACTTCCAGGTTCCAACTGGTGTAGATGGTGGATTCTCTGTAACTTGAAGTCTTAAACCATGATTTGAGGACTTCAGTAACTCAGCCAGTGGTTAGGGGTGTATTACAGGCGTGGGTGGGTGAGGTTCTGTGGCCTGCAGCGTGCGGCAGGTCAGGCGAGATGATCATGATGATCCCTTCCAGCCTTAAAGTCGATGAGTCTATATCTCCTCACATTTTCCCATATGTGCATCATGCAATGATTAGCATGACCCGGGTGACTTCGACATCCAGTAGAGAGACCTTCCATGACCTCTTTTGGGGAACCCAGCTTGCTCCATGGCACATTCTAACCAAGCCCAAGGAGAAAGTTATTTTGAGCATCCGCAAAATCGAGTGTGGCCCCCCCCCCCCGCACCCCTTCTCCGTTTGGTTCTGTACATGGGTGGGGCTTATTGGGTGGGTGGAGCTGGGATGGTCATGCCCATCTCTTCTTCCCTGTCCTGGCGAATTGGATAGGAGCATCGTCAAACTGAGAGCTCCTGCTCTGCTCCGGTGGGAGGATGTTTCATTGCGGCGATGAGCCCGCTCCCCTGCCGGTGATGGAGCAGGGAATGGAAAGCTAGTACTCTAACCACTGGTCCATCTGTCCTTTCTGAGCCCTTAACGGGAGCTCCCAGCAGGTCAGCTCCCCATTACCTAGCCATCCTGTCAGCCCACCCAGCCAGATTCCTTCCCAGCAGGGTCCCCCAGATCCTATCAGAGGCAGAGAGAGATTTACTGGGGCCCTGGGCATAAAGAACATTTGGGGCACCCCATACCCTGCTCATCACGGGGCTCCACCCCTTGCTTCTCCTCTTCCCCCCAAGATCCCACCCCCTGGCCAGGCTGGAAGCTGGAGCCAGGGCATGGTAAGAGCCACCCAGGGAGCCCTGGACCCTCCACCTGCCCTGGGTGGTACACACAGGGGGGCAGGAACAAGGGCCGGGGGCTGCTCTCATAGAATCATAGAATATCAGGGTTGGAAGGGACCTCAGGAGGTCATCTAGTCCAACCCCCTGCTCAAAGCAGGACCAACCCCAACTAAATCATCCCAGCCAGGGCTTTGTCAAGCCTGACCTTAAAAACTTCTGAGGAAGGAGATTCCACCACCTCCCTAGGTAACCCATTCCAGTGCTTCACCACCCTCCTAGTGAAAATTTTTTTCCTAATATCCAACCTAAACCTCCCCCAATGCAACTTGAGACCATTACTCTTGTTCTGTCATCTGCTACCACTGAGAACAGTCTAGATCCATCCTCTTTGGAACCCCCTTTCAGGTAGTTGAAAGCAGCTATCAAATCCCCCCTCATTCTTCTCTTCCGCAGACTAAACAATCCCAGTTCCCTCAGCCTCTCCTCATAAGTCACGTGTTCCAGTCCCCTAATCATTTTTGTTGCCCTCCGCTGGACTCTTTCCAATTTTTCCACATCCTTCTCATAGAGTTGGGCCCAAAACTGGACACAGTACTCCAGATGAGGCCTCAACAATGTTGAATAGAGGGGAACAATCACGTCCCTCGATCTGCTGGCAATGCCCCTACTTAGACGTCCCAAAATGCCATTGGTCTTCTTGGCAACAAGCGCACACTGTTGACTCATATCCAGCTTCTCGTCCACTGTAACCCCTAGGTCCTTTTCTGCAGAACTGCTGCCGAGCCATTCGGTCCCTAGTCTGTAGCGGTGCATGGGATTCTTCCGTCCTAAGTGGAGGACTCTGCACTTGTCCTTGTTGAACCTCATCAGATTTCTTTTGGCCCAAACCTCTAATTTGTCTAGGTCCCTCTGTATCCTATCCCTACCCTCCAGCGTATCTACCTCTCCTCCCAGTTTAGTGTCATCTGCAAACTTGCTGAGGGTGCAATCCACACCATCCTCCAGATCATTTATGAAGATATTGAACAAAACCGGCCAGAGGACCGACCCTTGGTGCCCCACTCCCTGGCCTATGGCGGGTGCCCCGGCCCCCGGCCTATGGCAGGTGGAAAGTCCGGGGCTCCCCGCACCCCGGGCCTGGACTCCCTGGGCAGCTCTTACCACAGCCCAGCCCTGGCTTCCGGCCTGCCCAGGGGGCGGGGCCCTAGGGGGCAGGGGAGGAGCAGGGGGGCAAGGCCACAGTTCCGGCACAGGTGGCCCCCCCATTTCTACACAGGTTCCGGCACTCTGACGGGGGCCCCAGACTGGCCGAGGCCCCTGTGGGCCCGTGCGTTAATCCCCCACTTTGCTGAGGCAGGACTCTGCAAGACCAGTTCTATGGCTGGGAAGTGATCTTGAGTGTTTGGTGCGACAGAAAGTGACCCACTCCAGGTTAGGGTTGCCAGTTTTGGGCTGCACGTATTCCTGAAGGTTCCATCAAACAACATAATCTTTAATTAAAGACTGATCTTTAATTCCTGGAGGGTTGGCAACCCTACTCCAGGCTGGCTTGCAGCTGCTGGGCAGCGTTTGATACCTGTCACTCTCTTACTGCTGATGACAGTGGATGCCTAACTGATGTCTGAACCCTTGAGTGTCACCTGAGGACAGTGGCCTCCAGACCAGATCGGGGGTCGAGCTAGAGTGCTCTTCACTACACTTCTTGTTTCTGTGCCCTTAACTCTGCCCCTTCATAGATTTCAAGCCCACATCTGGTGGGTGAGCTAGAGTGGAGCTTTCAGAGAGAGATGCCTGATGTTGATGGGAAGACTCTGAGGGATGGAGAATCTGCCCCATCCCTGGGGCAGTCCTTCCAAGGGTCAATTCCCCTCCCTGGAGAAAATCTGCCCCTTATTTCCACTCTGGATTTGTCTGGCTTCAACCCCCAGCGACGGGTTCTCACTCTGCCCTTGTCAGCTGGGTTAATGAGCCCTCTGCTCCCAGAAATCTCCACCCCAGGGAGGTGCTGACAGACTGGGATCAAATCCCCTCTTCTCCTTCTCTGGGAGAAACTGCACAGATCAAGCTCCTTCAGTCTCCAGCTCTTGGGCAGATTTTCCAGCCCTCGGATCACTCCCGTCGCTCTTCTCTGACCCGTCCCCAATTTCCCAACATCCTGTTTGATGTGCACCCTCCCACAAGGGCTAGGTGCAGACTGAAATCAGGGTCTCCCCAGTGCCATGCCCACCTCCTACACACTATCCAATGTAGACTGTGGTCCTGAAGCAGACGAGCGTGTGTTATTTTGACCCATGCTTTGTCGTGGGCTCACGCTGAGTTGGGTTTTCAGATTGCATGAACCCCAGTAACATCCCTGAAGGTAAAACAGCAACCCCTCAGACCTGCCGAGGGGAGAGAGTGCTGCCCCCCATGTCAGCACTGGGAAGTCCCTGGGAAGCAGTGACTCTGGAAAAGATGGTGGGGCGGGGGTCGTGGTGGATAATCAGTTACACACAAGCTCCCTGTGCGATGCTATGGCCAAAAGAGATCATCCTGGGGATGCATAAACAGGGGACTCTCGAGTGGTAACAGAGAGGTTATTTCACCTCTGGATTTGGCCCTGGTGCGACCGCTGCTGGAATCCTGTGTCCGGTTCTGGTGCCCACAATTGGAGAGGGTTCAGAGAAGAGGCACAAGAATGATTCAAGGGTTAGAAACCTGCCGTAGAGTGAGAGACTCCAAGAGCTCAATCTAATTAGCTTAACAGAGAGAAGGCTGAGGGATGACTTCATCCCAGGCTATAAGTGAGGCCCTACCAAATTCACGGCTATGAAAAACATGTCGCGGACCATGAAATCTGGTCTCCCCCCGTGAAATCTGATCTTTTGTGTGCTTTTACTCTATACTATACAGATTTCACAGAAGAGCCCAGCGTTTCTCAAAGGGGGGGGTCCTGACCCAAAAGGGAGTTGCAGTGGGGGGGTCACAATGTTATTTTAAGTGGGTCACGGTATTGCCACCCTTACTTCTACGCTGCCTTCAGAGCTGGGGGGCCGGAGAGAAGCAGCTGTTGGCTGGGCACCCAGCTCTGAAGGCAGCACCCCCCCAGCAGCAGGGTAGAAGTAAGGATGGAAACGAAGCCAATTCCTTATCCTACCATTGGAGGACAATTAATCGTGTTCCTCTTTTCAATTTTATCATATTGACTGGCCCAAAGTGAATTTTTTTGAGGGGAAATTTCATTTTGCGGGACATTTTGATTTTTTGTTTACATTCCGAATTGGAACAAAAACACTTGTCAAAATGTTGGAATTGCCCATAGAAGGGGGATGCGACATTATGACCATCTCTAGATTCTTTAAGGTTTCTCTACACGGTGGGAAATGTGCGTTACAGGGGCATGATTTCTACAGTGGGCTAACGAGTTGTGCATTAATTGGTCTGGGTCGACCCTGCTGGTGCGCAGTAAGGGTTCCCTAGTGCACTTTAACATATATACCCATTTTGGGTGCACTTTTTTGTAGGGTCTACACTGACCAATTAATGTGCAAAACATTCATGTGCTTTAGAAATCACAATCCTGTATTGCGTTAGCCTGCCATGTAGACAAGCTCTGAGTTAAATCTGACTTCTCTTTGTACTGAAAGCAATGATTCGACTTCTTTGTTTCATATAAAAAATTCAGCATATCCTCCCTACCCTTACCACACTTCCTCTCTGAGCACAAAACCATCATCCTGGGACTTCTACAGGGAAAACCGTTTATTAGTTTAAATAACGAGGAGTCCTTGTGGCACCTTAGAGACTAACAAATTTATTTGGGCATAAGCTTTCATGGGCTAAAACCCACTTCATCGGATGCATGGAGTGAAAAATACAGTAAGCAGAATATATATGGTAGCACATGAAAAGATGGGAGTTGCCTTACCAAGTGGAGGATCAGTGCTAACGAGCCAATTCAAATAAGGTGGAAGTGGCCTATTCTCAATGGTTGACAAGAGGGGGTGAATACCAGGGAGGGAAAATTACTTTTGTAGTGCTAACGAGGCCAGTGCAATCAAATTTTGAAATGAGCCACTTTGATTGCATTGTACTCATTAGCACTACAAAAGTAATTTTCCCTCCCATCTTTTCATGTGCTATGATACAGACTAACTCTCTGAAACCATTCATTAGTTTGCGAACTAACTCCAAACTTTTTGGCTTGCACACCCCCAGGGTGAAGACCGGAAGACCTGCCGCACAAATGCCGCCGATGGAAGAAGAATGGAAGATCTGCCGCAGAAGGGAACAACAGCCATGGACGTGCTGCCGTGCACCCCCTGGGATCATCTTACGCACCCCTTGGCGTGCATGCACCCCAGTTTGGAGACCACTGAATTAAATACCTGGGTTGTTTCTGCAATCCAGTCCCTGTGCCATTCTTCTCTGTGTCCCAAATGGTCTTAAAACCAGGACAACGCCGGCTCTTCAAATGCGACAGGTAATTCAGATCGACTCATGAGTGAGAATGAGGTGCACGGCTGCTGCAAAAAATTGTGAGATTGGCCCCCCAAAATAAAATAAATAAACGCCGGCTCTTTTGTTTTGAGTTTTGGCGCTGGAGGACTGAGCGGTCACATTTTCAAGCTTTTCTCCATAAGGGCAAGAAACTCTCTTTTTTCTTAATGAAACCTGGCACTGATGCTACCTACATCCTGAGGATGGTGACAGCTTATCTACGTCACATCTTAGACGGATCATGACCTGAAAGCTGCTCCTGGCTCTTTCGCTGTTGTCTCCATCTGACGGTGAACAAAACCAGCTCCCCGCCACAGTTGCCAATGTTCACGCAGTAAATAAGCCCCCCAACTTTCACAATCAGCCAAAAATCAAGCTAGTCCCATTTCAAAACAAGGCCAAAACAAGCCAATCCCTAAGAACCCCAACGCTCTATGTGACTAGATCCCTCCGGCGTGCAGTCTGGGACTGTGGTGGGCCCGCTGTGCACCCCTGACTCTCTCCCCTCTCGCTGGCCTCTGCTTGCCCCTGCTTGCCTCCCACCCCTTTGCTCCTGCTTGCCTGGAGCTGATCAAAAAAAAAAAAAAAAAAAAAGATGCAACAAGCTACAAGCCAAACAAGCAACAGGCTACAAGCCACAAACTATCCAACAAGCAACTTACAAGCCAGTTAAGCCAAATCCAAGCCCAATTTCTGCCTTTTTTTCACAGGTTTAGCATGTCTGCTCCCTGCTGATTGACAGCTCAAAGCTTCCCAGAAATAGAGGAGGAAAACAGGCACTGGGCAGGGTTGCTCCCAGCTGCTTCTACCACACCTTTAATACCAGGGCTGGGTAATTACCTTGTAATTGACTCTAATTAGCTCTGCTGCAGCATTCCTAACCGGGAGCTCTTCCAGAAGGTTGATTCACGTATGAGACTGCAAACCTCTGAAAGGAACTCTGTCCCATCACACCCTTGGCCAATGGATCCCACCCCAGTGCTCCGCACGGAGGCTGATATTTTGTACGCGCCACTTGTCAGTGCCCACACTGGCTGTGCAATGGAACAATGTTGCAAAGCCCAGTGCATACCCGGGTGGCGGATTTCCCCACACATCCCACATGCACGACATCAGCTTACGCTGTCCGAGTGCTTTGCAGTTGGGTGTTATCCTAGCTCTCGTCCTAGCCACCGTGTGGGAGGGGGAGAGGAGGGGAGATTAATTTCAGGTCGGCCCAACAGCCAAATGTTTCAGCATTTTCAGCCAATCGAAATGTAGCAAAAAATCATTTCGGGTGGCACGAAACGATTTCAGCCTTTTGATGTCCAAAGTGTGGTCAGAAATGAAATGTGAAGGCGAGTTTGAAATGAAAAGGCCTTTTGACCCCAAAACCATGGAAACGTTTGGCTTAGAAAATGCCAGAAATGAAACCTGTGTAAGGTCTGTGATTTTCCCCCACCAAAGCGATTCAGTGAAACTGACGTGAATTTGTAAAATGTCGCAGTGGACCTGAATCTGCATTTCCCTCCCCCCCCCAGAAAAAGGGGAGGGGGTTTTGAAAAATTCTACTCAGGAGAGCTGGATTGAATTCCTGGCTCTGCTGCTGACCTCCGTCAAGTCACTTTGTCCCCCTGAGCCTCAGTTTCCCCTTCGGGATAATGACATTGACCCTCCAGTGTAAAGTGCTTTGAGATCTACAGATGGAGATCTGTAAAGTCGTCATTTCATCCCCTCTCCCAAAGCTGCCTGTTGCCCTCTCCTCTTCTCCACTCTGACCTCCCTGGCTTCCTAAGGAGACGTACACCTAAGCTGTATATTTGCATCTGCTAGCACCTGTCCTCTCCTGGAGACAATGCCCCCTAGTGAAGACTGCTGGAATTGCCCCTCCTGCAATTTCCCAGACGCTTCTGCAAGTGATCAGGAGTAGCTTAAACGAAGGGTGTCAAGCTCAGTGGGAGGAGAGGGCCGTACTCCAACTTTAGTTACTGCTGCAGGCTGGGATTTAAAATCAGAACTGGAGCTGGAGGGGAATTTTCCATCAAAGCGATTTTGGGGGCAGAAAAAAGCAGTTTCTGTGAAATCAGCATTTTCCCTGTGTTGCGCTGCAATGTTTCCATTGTCCACCAGGCAAATTGTAATGTAATTGTAACGTGCATCTTCCCAAGGTGCCTTCTGGGAGTTGTAGTTCCTTGTGTCACGCCCTCCTTCTCTTGTGGGAGCTGGAGTCCTTGGCTGAGCTACAACTCCTATGGTGCATCACTGGCTGGCTGAGCCCAATGGTGCATCATAGGAGATGTGGAGCAGTCAGGGAGCTCCTCGTGCTCCAGCCACTAGACCCTATGTCTCTTCCCAAGCCAGGGATAGAACCCGGGAGTCCTGCCCTCCAGCCCCCCTAGTGCTCTAACCACTAGACCCCACTCCCATCTGGGACCTGGACTCACAAGCCGGCCTGGAGTGATTCACTACTGTCGTACCAAACACTCATGGTCGCTTTCCAGCTGTAAAGCATGCCTGGGAGCGTCCTACCTTCGCAAAGGGTCTGGGGGACCCAGCTGGGTAGGAAGGTTGTGAGGATGATTTAATTGGGGATTGGTCCTGCTTTGAGCAGGGGGTTGGACCAGATGACCTCCTGAAGTCCCTTCCAACCCTGATATTCTATGATTCTATGATTCTATGAGGTGTCCAGACGCCCTGGTGATGGGGGATAAGGATAAGGAAAAGGATCCCAGGACAGGGCTGGCTAAATGCTCATGCGCGACCCGCATCACTGCAGTGGCAAGATCATCTCCCAGATATTTATGGACTTCACTCACCCCTGGGAGGAAGGGATTTTTATGTCTCGATAGTTGAACAAAAATGATTTTTTTCTGTTAGTTTTTTTGTAGAAAAAAGTTCATTTTTGATGAGTTTTTTTCATTTTCCAATGAAAGCTGGTTTGAGGGTGTTTCTGACATTTCTCATTTTGAAATACTGGGTCCCCCCTCCCCACCTTTCAGCAGAAACTTGTTCCATTGGCAGGTTCCATCGGCTGCAGTTATCATCTGACCATGAGACTGTTTCAAAAGTGAAAAGTGGGTGTTCCCCCCCCCCATTTTCTGTTTTCCTGCTGGAGGAAAAGACTCCAAAAATGTGGAAAGCCACCCATTTCCCCTTGTTTCTAGACTGCCCGTGGGAAACCTGGAATTTCCCAGTAGGAAATGTTTTTTCTGGGAAATTTATACTTGGGAAACAAACCAGATTTCCTACCCAGCGTTATTAATAAATACTTACCGAGGACTTTTCACCCATAGATCTCTAAGCACTGTACAAAGGAATTCATGTATCATTACCCCATTTGCCAGAGGGGGGAAACTGAGTCACAGATAGGTGATATGACCTATAGCAGGCCAGTGGAAGAACTGGCACTAAAACTCAGGTCTCTGAAGGCCCAGCCTGGTGTGCTATCCATTTGGCCACACTGCCTCCTGGCTCTAAAGAGCAAAGTTTGCAGAGCTCAGCTCTGTGCTCAGGTTATGCTGAAATGGCTGGCTCAGGGGGATATTGGATCCAAAGACAGTCACAGGACCCGCTAAGCCAGTAGCTGCTCCAAACTCCCTGCTTCAGGCTCAATGGAAGGAGAAATCAAACCCCATTATGGTACAGTACAGAGAGAGCTGCATGAAAATGAAGTTACCACCCAAGGTCCATGATGCCTCAGAGCTGAGCCATGTGGGCTCAAGGGTTTCTCTGGTAGCCAACATGGGGGTGAGGAGATCGGCTGCAGCCTGTGCATGCGGGAAGCAGGAAGCCAGGAGCAGAAGCTGCAAGTGGGACTGTGGGTGGAAGCAGAGAGGCAGAGCTTTTGGGGCACAGGGCCTGCTGGAGCAACAGGCATGGGGATTTTAGAACTAGGGAACTGCCTGCTGCACTCAGGAGAGCAGGCTTGTGGGGACGTATTTCTGCGAGTAAACAAGATTCTTCCAAGCACAGCCCAGACTCCTGACAGGAATGACCCTGCCAGGCTGCGTATCTCGGTGAGGTGCTCAGACCAAAAGGGGTGACGGTACGTTTCAAGGACTCAGGCAAGCCATCCAGGAGTGACTTGCCTTTCCAAGGGTGGGTGGGCTGACGGAGGATTATTCTGTGCTGCAGAAACTCTCCGAGGCTGCCAGGATCTACCTGGGGCAGGAGGTGAGTGTTCTCCTCCTCCTCAGAGTTATGACTATCCTGATCAGCGGCCTCTGAGTCTTCCCCGCAGTGAAACATCCTCCCGCCGGAGCAGGGCAGGAGCCGTCGGTTTGACGACGCTCCTAGCCACTTTGCCTGGCCAGGAAAGAAGAGATGGGCGTGACCATCCCCGCTCTACCCACCCCATAAGCCTTGCCCATGTACAGAACCAAAACGGGTGAGGACAGTCACACTCCATTATGCAGATGCTCAGAATAACAATCTGGGCTCCCTGTGCCTGGCTAGAATGTGCCCCACCCCACTATTTAGGACAAGGCCCAGATCCTCCGTGGTGTTAGGCGCCTAACTCCCATGGATCCCAATGGTATTTAGGAGCTGCGCTGCCATAGAAATCAAAGGTGTTTATGTGTCTAATGCCAGGAGAGGCCTCACAGATGAGAACCATGAATGGAAATGGGTGCATAAGACCCTTTGAGGGGCTGGGCTTGGCCACCCCCTGTGCTCAGCAGCGCCAAGGAGCCCCCATCCCAGATCAGGATCCTATTGTGTTAGGCGCTGCATGGTATTATCTGTGGATTCTGCTCTTTCTGGTTGGCTTGGAATTGGAATTGTTCGTTCCCTCTCCCCACAGTCCCGACAGCCAAACCAAAGTCAAATTTCAAGACGAAACCATTTTTTTCTTTTCTGATTTTTTTTCTTTTTGCGGGGGCGAGGCGGGGTCCAAAAAAATGGAAAAATTTCACGCAATTCGAACATTTTAGATTTCCCCGAAACTGCATTCTTGGAAAGAGAAAACAAATTTAGTTCAGCTAATTTTGGCCACTTTGGTTCGCACAGAGATCACAGCCTTTTGATCCAGACCTATTCCGGCCACAAGGAACCCCTAGATATTCTAACCCAACCACCTGGATAACACAGACCACTAACATTTCACCCAGTTCCTCGTGTATTCAGCCCAATCGCTTATATTTGGCTACAGTATCTTTCGGAAAGGCATCCAGTCTGCAGTGGAAGACACAAAGAAATGGACAAGCCACTACTTCCACACAGTGATTGATCTGTGCTGTTAAATATTTGAAATTTATTTCTAAGTTGAATATGTCTGTGGAGCGGGGCGATCAAGCCGCTCCGGCCCTGAGGGGGTTAAAGGCGAGCCCTGGGAGAGGGCTGGGGCTGAGAGCCAATAGGAAAAGGCTGGGAGGCAGCCAATCAGGGCCAGGCTGGGCCCTATAAAAGAGCTGCAGGGCTAGAAGACAGCAGTCAGTCTCACTCCAGCCTTGGAGTGGGAAGGATCGAGCTGCCCGGGAGCACAGGGTACCGGACACAGAGCAGGGCTGGGGGGTGCCAGCCAGGCAACGTGTTAAGGCTAAAGAGATACTGGGGCTGCAGAGGTGCAGCCCAGAGATAGGCAGAGGCAGCTGGTCCAACCCCCTTGCCAATGATGAGCAGCCATTACAGACTGCGGTCTGCCCCAGAGAAAGGGGGCTAGATGATGGCTGGAGGTAGCCACAGAGGCAAGGTGGGTGAGAGGGTTGGGGGTTTCCCTGGGAGGGGAGACCTGGAGTGTGGGGGTACTGCTGTGGGCAGAACCCCAAGGGAAAGGGGCACCGGGGTCTGGGAGGGACACGGGGCCTGTGGCAGGTGAGACACCAGCTAGCAGAAGGTGCTCCAAGTGTTGGAAAAGAGCTAATTCCTGGACTGACCGGCAGGAGGCGCTGTGGTGGTGAGTCAGCGACCTGCCACAGTCTGGCTTGGGATGGTGTTTGGCCTTTCTTGGCTAGAGCGAAGAACCAGTTATTAAATATTTGTTCCCCACGTAGGTTCTTATAGGCGGGGATCATGTCACTCCTGAACCTTCCCTTTGTGAAGCGAAACAGATTGAACTCCTGTCATCTATCACTCCAGTAACCTGTATTACCCCCCTGAAGGTGCCTCGTTACCATAATCGTCACCTTTTGATCTTTGTGATCAGCTAACCAGAGCTGAGCACCCATGGGGGGGGCGGGAAAGCGGGTGCTCATCACCCACCAGCAGCTCCGTGGATCAGCTTCTCCCTTACCCTCCAAGTGCCTCCGGCTCACTGCAATCAGCTGTTCAGTGGCGTGCAGAAGGCACGTGGGGGCAGGAAGAGGTGGGGGAGGGGACAGAATGGGATAGGGTGGGGGTGGGGCAGGGGCGGGAAGAGGCAGGGCGGAGGTGAGGGTTTGGGGAAGGGGTGGAGAGGGGCGGGGCCTGGGGCAGAGCGGGGGTCGAGCACCCCCCCGGGAGCTGGGGAATTCAGCGCCTCTGATAGCAGTTCTGTTAAACCCTGGATTTGTGCTGACAATGGCCCACCTTGATTATCATACACATTGTAAGGAGAGTGATCACTTTACATAAGCTATTACCAGCAGGAGAGTGGGGTGGGGGGAGAGAAAACCTTTTGTAGTGGTAAACACCCATTTTTTCATGGTTTGTGTGTATAAAAAGATCTTCTGTACTTTCCACTGAATGCATCCGATGAAGTGAGCTGTAGCTCACGAAAGTTTATGCTCAAATAAATTGGTTAGTCTCTAAGGTGCCACAAGTTCTCCTTTTCTTTTTGCGAATACAGACTAACACGGCTGCTACTCTGAAATCTGATACCAGGGACCTGTTTGCTGCCTTCCCAACCTGTGTCAGGGAGATCTCAGTGACTGGAAAGGCAGCTGCCACGGATCGGTCATTGAGAAACACACTGAGCTAAACAGACCGAGCTCTTTACGTCTCTCACTGTCGGACCATTTCTCCAGCCCTTGAACTGTTTTTGTGGCAATTATTCTACGCATCTCCAATTGTCCAACATCACCATTCATTATAGGGAAACACAGCCGAGACCAACCTGTTATTAGGTGGGAGCACGACTGGTAGGAAAAGCTGACTCAGAGAGTCGTTATCAGTGGTTCACAGTCATGCTGGAAGGGCATCACGACAGGGATCAGTCCTGGGTTTGGTTCTGTTCAATATCTCCAGCAATGATTTGTATAATGGCATAGGGAGAACACAGATAAAGTTTGCGGATGATACCAACCGGGGAGGGGTTACAAGTACTTTGGAGCACAGGATTAGAATTCAAAATGATCTGGACAAACTGGAGAAATGGTCTGCAATAATAGGACGAAATCCAAGAAGGACAAATACAAAGTACAATAGTTAGGAAGGAACAATCCATTGCACAGATACAAAATGGGAAAGGCCTGCCTAGGAAGGAGTCCGGCAGAAAGGGATCTGGGGGTCAGAGTGGATCACAAGCTGAATAAGAGTCAACGATGTAACACTGTTGCATAAAAAGCGAACGCCCCGTTCTGGGATGTATGATCAGGAGTGGTGTAAGCAAGACACAAAAAGTAACTCTTCTGTTCTCAGCAGCGCAGAAGAGGCCTCAGCTGCAGTATTGTGTCTTCTGCACTTCTGGAAAGATGTGGACAAATTGCAGAAAGTCCAGAGGAGAGCACCAGAAATAATTAAAGGTCTAGAAAACATGACGGAGGAGGGAAGATTGGAAAAAATTGGGTTTGTTTAGTCTGGAGAAGAGAAGAGTGAGAGGGGACATGGTAACAGTTTTCAAGTACGTGAAAGGTGGTCATAAAGAGGAGGGTAATAAATTGTCCTCCTTAACCTCTGAGACTAGGACAAGAAGCAATGGGCTTAATTTGCAGCGAGGGAGGTGCAGGTTGAACATTAGGAAAAACTTCCCAGCTGTCAGGGTAGTTAAGCACTGGAATAAATTGCCTAAGGAGGTTGTGGAATTTTTAAGAGCAGGTTAGACAAACACCTGCCCGGGATGGTCCAGATCGGGGGTTCTCAGGACATGTTTTTTGGTGGCCTCAGAGTGGAGCCACCAACTCTTGCTGGTGGCCACTCTCGCACTTTTCCCTAAAATACTTTATTTGCTTTAGGAAAAACAAATAACTATGCGCATAGACACGTCCAAATCACTGTAATTTATTTATTGCTAGCTAGTAGGGTTACCAACTTTCTAATTGCACAAAACCAGACGCCCCTGCCCCACCCCGTCCCTGAGGCTCCCCTGCCCCACCTCGTCTCCGAGGCCCCGCTCGCTGCATTCGCCCCCTCCCCATCGCTCACTCTCCCCCACCCTCACTTACTTTCACTGGGCTGGGGCAGGTGGTTGGGGTGTAGGATGGGGGTGAGGGCTCCAGTTGGGGGTGCAGGCTCTGGGGTGGGGCTGGGGACGAGGGGTTTGGGGTGCAGGAGAGGGCTCCGGATTGGGGCAGGGGGTTGGGGTGTGGGATGGGGTGATGGCTACAACTGGAGGTGTGGGGTCGGGGTGGGGCCAGGGATGAGGAGTTTGGGGTACAGAAGGGGGCTGGGGCAGGGGGTTGGGGTGCGAGAGGGGGTTAGGGGTGCGGGGTCCTGGCAGCGCGCTGCCCCCACACCTGCATGCACCACCCCCTCAGCTCCCATTGGTCTTGGTTCCCAGCCAATGGGAGCTGCGGATCTGGCACACAGGATGGGGGCAGCACCCAGAGCCTCCCTGGCTGCCCAGGGGCTGCAGGGACCTGATGGCCACTTCCAGGAGCCGCTCAGAGCTAGGGCAGGCAGGGAACCTGCCTTAGCCCCGTGCCCCTGCTGCGCCGCCGACCAGATTTTTAAAGGCCCAGTCGGCAGTGCCAACCGGCGCCTCCAGGGTCCCTTTTCGACCAGGCATTCCAGTCGAAAACCAGACGCCTGGCAACCCTACTAGCTGGTAAGTCTGCTGTGAAAAGTGCTCTTAACAAACATACAAGTATCACGTTTCACAGCAGACTTCCTCAGCCCCGACAAGCCGGGGGACGAATCAAGACCTGGATGGCGGGGTCTGGGGAGGCTGCAGGGCCAAGGGCTGAGTGGGGGTAGGGGGGCAGAGCCCAAAGCCCCGCAGCCAGAGCCCATGGCTGTGGAATGGGGAGGGAGCCCAAAGCTGTGCGGCTGGAGCCTGGGGCCTGCTGCCATGCAGCCGGAACCTGCCACCCCATCACCCCAGGGGTGAAGCACAAAGCCTGAGCCAAACCATCCCTAGAAAGGTGGGGAACTCACCGGCCACCTGATCCTCCCTCATTGTGCCCCAGCTGTCCCCAGAGGGGACAGGGCTCAACCCCTGCTTGCAGCCCCAGCAGCCAACACCAAGGGGGTGCATCCAGGTGCGACAGGGAGGGGGAGGGGCCATTGCTTTGGAAATATGCTAATGAGTATGGATATAATGTAACTGGAATGTGCTTCATACAAAAGGTCTTTTGTAAGGTAACATTACAAAGCTTATAATCTACTGAGTGTGGTCATCCTATTTGTATGAATGTATCATTCTTGGATCTGAAACTATAGAAATATAAAGTATAACTCTGAGGTCCTATTGTAATTATGAAAAGTGTGGGTCATTAATGGTGGCTTGGAATCTTGATGGCTCCCATTGACTAGGACAATTGACTGTAGATGGCTCTGTTTAGCTGCAAGCCTCCACTGCATATGTGCTGCGGGCCAGTCCTGAAAGAATGGAGGGGGGCTCACAGGACATGTGAACATGTCACACGATACTGGAATCCATCTTTAACCTGTTTCAGAGTAGCAGCCGTGTTAGTCTGTATTCGCAAAAAGAAAAGGAGGACTTGTGGCACCTTAGAGACTAACACATTTATTTGAGCATATGCTTTCGTGAGCTACAGCTCACTTCATCGGATGCATTCAGTGGTGCTTTTCCATTTAGAAGGAGGGGTGGGAACCCAGAGAGAGACAAAGGATTCCCACCTTGTGCCAAATCTATAAAAGGGGGTGGAACAGAACAAAGGGGGCTGCCAGTCATGAGCTGGAACTAACAAGAACTGTACTGGGGAAAGGATTGGGCCCAGACTAGGAAGGAGTCTAGTCTGTGAAGGAAGCTTATTGGAACATCTCTAAGCCCTGGTCTACACTACAAGTTTAAGTCGAATTTAGCAGTACTAGATCGATTTAACCCTGCACCCGTCCACACAATGAAGCCATTTTTGTCAACTTAATGGGCTCTTAAAATCGATTTCTGTACTCCTCCCTGACGAGGGGATTAGCACTGAAATCAACATTGCCGGGTCAAATTTGGGGTAGTATGGACGCAATTCGATGGTATTGGCCTATGGGAGCTATCTGAGAGTGCTCCATTGTGACCACTCTGGACAGCACTCTCAACTTGAATGCACTGGCCAGGTGGACAGGAAAAGCCCCACAAACTTTTGAATTTCATTTCCTGTTTGGCCAGTGTGGCATGACCATGCAGAGCTCATCGGCAGAGGTGACTGTGGAGTCCCAGAATCTCAAAAGAGCTCCAGCATGGACCGAACGGGAGGTACTGGATCTGATCGCTGTATGGGGAGATGAATCCGTGCTATCAGAACTCCGTTCCAAAAGACAAAAGGCCAAAATATTTGCAAAAATCTCCAAGGGCATGAATGACAGAGGCTATAACAGGGACCTGGAGCAGTGCCGCATGAAACTTAAGGAGCTCAAAAAGCCAAAGAGGCAAATGCCCGCTCGGGGTCAGAGCCCCAGACATGATGCTTCTATGATGAGCTGCATGCAATTCTAGGGGGTGCCCCTACAACTACCCCACACCTGTATGTGGACTCCTTCAAGGGGGGAGTCTCATGCAACAGGGATGAGGATTTGGGGGACCAGGAAGATGATAGTGCACACCAGGCAAGTGGAGAAACCATTTTCCCCAACAGCCAGGAACTGTTTATCACCCGGGAGCCAATACCCTCCCAGCCTGGGCTCCTGGACCTTGAAGGCAGAGAAGGCAGCTCTGGTGAGTGTACCTTTGTAAATATAATACACGGTTTAAAAGCAAGCGTGTTTAATGATTAATTTGCCTTGAAGACTTGGGATGCATTCGCGGCCAGTACAGCTACTGGAAAGGTCTGTTAACATGTCTGGGGATGGAGGAGAAATCCTCCAGGGACATCTCAATGAAACTCTCCTGGATGTACTCCCAAAGCCTTTGCAAAAGGTTTCTGGGGAGGGCAGCCTTATTGCGTCCTCCATGGTAGGACACTTTACCACACCAGGCCAGTAGCATGTAGTCTGGAATCATTGCATAAGAAAGCATGGCAGCGTGTGGTCCCGGTATTTGCTGGCATTCAAGCAACATCCGTTCTTTATCTCTCTGTGTTATCCTCAGGAGAGTGCTATCATTCATGGTCACCTGGTTGAAATAGGGGAATTTTATTAAGGGGTCATTCAGAGATGGCCGATCCTGCTGGGCTGTTTGCCTGTGGCTGAAAAGAAATCATCCCTGCTGTTAGCCACGTGGTAGGGGGAGGGGTGAAGCGATCATCCCAGAGAATTGGGTGTGTGTGGGAGTTTAGTTGGGTTTGTGCTGCACGTTAACCCCAAAACATCAGCCCCTCCTTTGAAATGGCCAGTGTGTCTTTTTCAATTTTACTCTCCCTTTTTTTCCTCCTGCAGCTGCAAATGTTTCAACGCTGCCATTAGCATCTCCATCCCAGAGGCTAGCGCAGATAAGAAGGTGAAAAAACCGCACACACGATGAAATGTTCTCTGGGCTCATACAGTCCTCCCACACTGAAAGAGCCCAGCAGAATGCGTGGAGGCAGACAATGGCAGAGTCCAGGAAAGCACAAAATGAACATGACGCTGGAGCAACAGGAGAGGTGGCAGCAGCGTGATGAGAGGAGGCAGGATGCAATGCTGAGGCTACTGGGGGATCAAACTGATATGATCTGGCGTATGGTTGAGGTGCAGGAAAGGCAGCAGGAGCACAGGCGGCCGCTGCAGCCCCTGTGTAATCAACTGCCCTCCTCCCCAAGTTCCATAGCCTCCTCACCCAGATGCCCAAAAAAGCGGGGAGGGCCCTCTGGGCACCCAGCCACTCCACCCCAGAGGACTGCCCAAGCAACAGAAGGCCGGCATTCAATAAGTTTTGAAGTGCAGTGTGGCCTTGTCCTTCCTTCCTTTCCTCATCCACACCCCACCCTGCGCTTTCCTCCTCCCCCACCCCTCCCAGGATACCTTGGCAGTTATCCCCCTATTTGTGTGATGAATTAATAAAGAATGCATGAATTTGAAACAACAATTTGAAAAAACAAGCAGTGATGGAAGGGGGGAGGGGAGGGCAACTGGCTTACTGGGAAGTAGAGTGAACCATGGGGGTAGGTTTTCATCAAGGAGAAAAAAACAGAACTTTCACACCGTAGCCTGGCCAGTCATGAAACTGGTTTTCAAAGCTTCTCTGATGCGCAGCGCGCCCTGCTGTGCTCTTCTCATCGCCCTGGTGTCTGGCTGCACATAATCAGCGGCCAGGCGATTTGCCTCAACTTCCCACCCCGCCATAAACATCTTCCCCTCCCCCTTACTCTCACAGATATTGCGGAGCACACAGCAAGCAGTAATAACAAGGGGAACATTGGGTTCGCTGAGGTCTAACAGAGTCAGTAAACTGCACCAGCGCGCCTTTAAACGTCCAAATGCACATTCTGCACTTGCTCAGCCTATAGATGAACAGCTCCTAACTACTGTCCAGGGTGCCTGTGTACGGCTTCCTGAGCCAGGGCATTATGGGGTAGGCTGGATCCCCAAGGGTAACTATAGGCATTTCAACATCCCCAACGGTTATTTTCTGGTCTGGAAAGTAAGTCTCTTGCTGCAGCTGTTCATACAGACCAGAGTTCCTGAAGATGCGAGCGTCATGTACCTTTCCTGGCCATCCCGCGTTGATGTTGGTGAAACGTCCCTTGTGATCCACCAGTGCTTGCAGCACCATGGAAAAGTACCCCTTGCGGTTTATGTACTGGCTGCTTTGGTGGTCTGGTGCCAAGATAGGGATATGCGTTCCATCTATCGCCCCACCACAGTTAGAGAATCCCATTGCAGCAAAGCCATCCACTATGACCTGCACATTTCCCAGCGTCATTACTCTTGATAGCAGCAGCTCAGTGATTGCGTTGGCTACTTGCATCACAGCAGCCCCCACAGCAGATTTGCCCACTCCAAATTGATTCCCGACTGACCAGTAGCTGTCTGGCCTTGCAAGCTGCCACAGGGCTATCGCCACTTGCAAGTGAACTGTGAGGGCTGCTCTCATCTTGGTATTCTTGCGCTTCAGGGCAGGGGAAAGCAAGTCACAAAGTTCCTTGAAAGTGACCTTACACATGCAAAAGTTTTGCAGCCACTGGGAATCATTCCAGACCTGCAACATTATGCTGTCCCACCAGTCTGTGCTTGTTTCCCAGGCCAAGAATCAGCATTCCATGGCATGAGCCTGCCCCATTGCCACCAGGATGGCTAAATTGCCGGGGCCCGTACTTTGAGAGAAGTCTGTGTCCGTGTCCTCATCGCTCTCGTCACCGCGCTGCCGTCGCCTCCTCGCCTGCTTTTGCAGGTTCTGGTTCTGTATATACTGCAGGATAATGCGTGAGGTGTTTACAATGCTCATAACTGCCGCAGTGATCTGAGCGGGCTCCACGCTTGCCGTGGTATGGAGTCTGCAGGAGAGCAGAGTTTCAGGGGAAGCGGTGGTTGGATGACCAGTTTTGCAGACGTACTGCACTGTCTGCTGCCAGGACACAACAGCTGAGAGGGCTGCACACTTGCCGTGGTATGGTGAGACAAGAGCAGCCGAGCAGAGTTGCAGCGGAAGCGGCAGATGACGATGTTCTTATAGAGGACCTGTGAGATGACCAGGAGAGCAGAGTGCCAGCAGAAGCGGTCATTCGGTGATGACGGTTTGCAGCCCTATTGCACTGTCTGCTGAAAGCAGTATGGCGCCCGCACGGAAAAAAGGCGTGAAACGATTGTCTGCCGTTGCTTTCACGGTGGGAGGGGCGACTGATGACATGTACCTGAAGCCACCTGCGACAATGTTTTTTGCCCCATCAGGCACTGGGAGCTTAACCCAGAATTCCAATGGGCGGCGGAGACTGCGGGAACTGTGGGACAGCTACCCACAGTGCAACGCTCCGAAAGTCGATGCTAGCCACAGTACTGTGGACGCACTCCGCCAACTTAATATGCTTAGTGGGGACACACACAATCAACTGTATAAAATCACTTTCTAAAAAACTGACTTCTATAATTTCGACCTAATTTCGTAAGTGTAGACATAAGGGTGAAATTTACTTGTATTCAGTTTCTTAATGTATTAGGCTTAGACTTGCGTGTTTTAGACTCATAGACTTTAAGGTCAGAAGGGACCATTATGATCATCTAGTCTGACCTCCTGCACAACGCAGGCCACAGAATCTCACCCACCCACTCCTGTAACAAACCCCTGACCTATGTCTGAGCTATTGAAGTCCTCAACTCGTGGTTTAACAACTTCAAGGTGCAGAGAATCCTCCAGCAAGTGACCCGTGCCCCATGCTGCAGAGGAAGGCGAAAAACCCCCAGGGCCTCTGCCAATCTGCCCTGGAGGAAAATTCCTTCCCGACCCCAAATAAGGCGATCAGCTAAACCCTGAGCATGTGGACAAGACTCACCAGCCAGACACCCAGGAAAGAATTCTCTGTAGTAACTCAGATCCCACCCTATCTAGTGTCCCATCACAGGCCATTGGGCATATTTACTGCTAATAGTCAAAGGTCAATTGATTGCCAGACTTAAGCTATCCCATCATACCATCCCCTCCATAAACCTATCAAGCTTAGTCTTGAAGCCAGATATGTCCTTTGCCCCCACTGCTCCCCTTGGAAGGCTGTTCCAGAACTTCACTCCTCTGATGGTTAGAAACCTTCCTCTAATTTCAAGTCAAAACTTCCTGATGGCCAGTTTATATCCATTTGTTCTTGTGTCCACATTGGTACTAAGCTTAAATAATTCCTCTCCCTCCCTGGTATTTATCCCTCTGATACATTTAGAGAGAGCAATCATATCTCCCCTCAGCCTTCTTTTGGTTAGGCTAAACAAGCCAAGCTCCTTGAGTCTCCTTTCATAAGACAGGTTTTCCATTCCTCAGATCATCCTAGTAGCCCTTCTCTGTACCTGTTCCAGTTTGAATTCATCCTTCTTAAACATGGGAGACCAGAACTGCACACAATATTCCAGACGAGGTCTCACCAGTGCCTTGTATAATGGTACTAACACCTCCTTATCTCTACTGGAAATACCTCGCCTGATGCATCCCAAGACCGCATTAGCTTTTTTCACGGTCATATCACATTGGCGGCTCATAGTCATCCCGTGATCAACCAATACTCCAAGGTCCTTCTCCTCCTCTGTTACTTCCAATTGATGCATCCCCAGTTTATAACAAAAATTCTTCTTATTAATCCCTAAATGCATGACCTTGCACTTTTCACTATTAAATTTTGTCCTATTACTATTACTCCAATTTACAAGGTCATCCAGATCGTCCTGTATGATAGCCCGGTCCCTCTCTGTACTGGCAATACCTCCCAGCTTCGTGTCATCTGCAAACTTTATTAGCACATTCCCGCTTTCTGTGCCAAGGTCAGTAATAAAAAGATTAAATAAGATTGGTCCCAAAACCGATCCCTGAGGAACTCCACTAGTAACCTCCTTCCAGCCTGACAGTTCACCTTTCAGTGTGACCCTTTGCAGTCTCCCCTTTAACCAGTTCCTTATCCACCTTTCAATTTTCATACTGATCCCCATCTTATCCAATTTAACTAATAATTGCCCATGTTGAACTGTATCAGATGCCTTACTGAAATTGAGGTAATTTAGATCCACTGCGTTTCCTTTGTCTAAAAAATCTGTTACTTTCTCAAAGAAGGAGATCAGGTTGGTTTGGCATGATCTACCTTTTGTAAAACCATGTTGTATTTTGTCCCAGTTACCATTGACCTCAATGTCCTTAACTACTTTCTCCTTCAAAAATTTTTCCAAGACCTTGCATACTACAGATGTCAAACTAACAGGCCTGTAGTTACCCGGATCATTTTTTTTTTCCTTTCTTAATTGTTAGCAATTCTCCAGTCCTACATACAAGCCCTAAGTTTACAGATTCATTAAAAATTCTTGCTAATGGGCTTGCAATTTCATGTGCCAGTTCCTTTTCATATTCTTGGATGAAGATTATTTGGGACCCCCCATTCCCATTAAGCTGTTCGAGTTTGGCTTCTACCTCGGATGTGTTAATATCTACCTCCATATCCTCATTCCCATTTGTCATGCTACCATTATCCCTAAGATCCTCTTTAGTCTTATTAAAGACTGAGGCAAAGTATTTGTTTAGATATTGGGCCATGACTAAATTATCCTTAACCTCCACTCTATCCTAATTTCCTTATCTAATTTCCTTAATTTTTTAAAGTTAGCCCTTTTGAAATCAAAAACCCTAGTAGCAGATCTATTTTTGTTTATCCTTCCATTTAGTTTGAACTGAATTAGCTCATGATCACTCGAACCACGATTGTCCCCTACAACCATTTCTTCTATGAGGTTCTCACTACTCACCAAAACCAAATCTAAAATGGCATCCCCTCTTGTTGGTTCAGCAACTACCTGGTGAAGGAATCCATCAACTATCACATCCAGGAAAATCTGAGCCCTGTTATCATTACGAGCACTTGTCCTCCAGTCTATATCTGGGAAGTTAAAGTCTCCCATGATCATGCAATTCCCATTAGTATTTACTTCTTTAAAAACTTTAAAGAGGTCTCTATCCCTCCACATCGGATCCCAGCGGTCTATAGCACACCCCAAGCACTGTCCCAGGGGAGGCTCTAGTAGCTTTCTTCCTCAATGTGATTTTGCCCAGACAGACTCTGTCTTATCCATTCCATCCTTCTTATTTCTTTACAGTCTGCCTCATCATTGATATACAATGCTACTCCACCACCTTTGCTTATAAGGAGGGCTTTGGAATGTATGGCCACTGGGAAGCATTCACGGACAGAGGACTGTTATCTCGAGATGGACTTCATAGAATCATAGAATATCAGGGTTGGAAGGGACCTCAGGAGATCATCTAGTCCAACCCGCTGCTCAAAACAGGACCAATCCCCAACTAAATCATCCCAGCCAGGGTTTTTTCAAGCCTGACCTTAAAAACCTCAAAGGAAGCAGATTCCACCACCTCCCTAGGTAACGCACTCCAGTGTTTCACCACCCTCCTAGTGAAAAAGTTTTTCCTAATATCCAACCTAAACCTCCCCCACTGCAACTTGAGACCATTACTCCTTGTTCTGTCATTTGGTACCACTGAGAACAGTCTAGATCCATCCTCTTTGGAACCCCCTTTCAGGTAGTTGAAAGCAGCTATCAAATCCCCCCTCATTCTTCTCTTCTGCAGACTAAACAATCCCAGTTCCCTCAGCCTCTCCTCATAAGTCATGTGAGTAGGGAGGGAAATAGACTTCTAGGATGGAGGCTGGCACAACTGATTAAGAGAGCTTTAAACTAGGAATTTGGGGGACATGTCCAGGTAATGTCCACACCGGATTTTAACATTGAGAGGGAAGAAAACAAAGTAAGAAAGGATACAGCCATGGGTAGGAGAATGGACATGAGGAAGGGTAGTGTGGATACCAGTCCAATAGGTGATACTAGTGGTAGAACGTCTGTGCCTAATCGGGTAAAGAACGTGAGAGAAGCCAAACAGCGAAAATTAAGATGTTTGTACACTAATGCGAGGAGCCTAGGTAACAAAATGGAGGAACTAGAGCTATTGGTGGAGGAAGTGAAACCGGATATTATAGGGATAACAGAAACACGATGGAATAGTAGTCATGACTGGAGTACAGGTATTGAAGGGTATGTGCTGTTTAGGAAAGACAGAGATAAAGGTAAAGGTTTTATTTTGTTTTATTTTGCTTGGTAACTTACTTTGTTCTGTCTGTTATTACCTGGAACCACTTAAATCCTACTTTTTATACTTAAAAAAATCACTGTTGTTTATTAATTGACCCAGAGTAAGTGATTAATACCTGGGGGAGCAAACAGCGGTGCATACCTCTCTATCAGTGTTATAGAGGGCCGGGAATTTATGAGTTTACCCAGTATAAGCTTTATGCAGAGTAAAACGGATTTATGTGGTGTTTGGATCCCAATGGGAGCTGGGCGTCTGGGTGTTGGAGACAGGAGCACTTGCTGAGCTGTTTTCAGTTAAGTCTGCAGCTTTGGGGGTGTGGACCAGACCCTGGGTCTGTGTTGCAGCAGGCTGGCGTGTCTGGCTCAACAAGGCAAGGTTCTGGAGTCCCAAGCTGGCAGGGAACATTGGCTCAGAGGTAAATTCAGCACGTCAGGTGACAGTCCCAAGGGGGTCTCTGTGGCCGAACCCGTCACAGTAAGTGTCAGGACCTGCTGCAGAGCCAGTCTCCAGGCAATCTAACGAGCACAGCTGGCCTGTTGGAGGCTGCCTAATGGGCTACCTTGCCTGATTGATTGGAAGAGTCAGTGGCCAGCCGCACTAGCTCCTGCACCTGCTTGTCCCCAGCCTTGTTCCCGCCTTGCCTCAGTCCAGATGACCCCTAACTCCAGTTCTGACCCTGATTCCAGGCTACTGACGCCAGCCCTAACCACTAGGCCCGACTGCTGATCCCATCACAAGGCACAGCCCCCCCCCCGTGGCCTGGTCTCGTGACAGCATGGGAGCACGCTTGAGAATCCCGCTGGGGTTTAGGCATGAGCGACTGGCGCCTTGTTAGAGGTGGGGCGGGGCTGGGAGTTAGGCAGGACCAGCCGAAATGTAGGTGCCGGGGGAGGTTAGGGATGAGCAGGGGTCTCGTGCACGTAAGTGTTGCATGGGCACCTGAGTCCCTAGGTGGATCGAGCTGCAGGCGTGGCCATGCGGGAAGGAGACACCAGAGAAGCAGGGCCACAATTGTCACTGTTTTATTCTGCGGTCTCCCCGCCAGCGCTCCCGTCCTGGCAGGCACGGTCAGCCAGTTCTCATGGTCTCCCGCAGCCAGCTGATGTAGTTGCACACCTTGACGAACACGCCAGTCCGGTTGGGTTGGGAGCATTCTTCGAAGCCCCAGGAGGCGACACCCTGAAGTTCCCTCTGGCAGACGAGTGGTGAGCCAGCATCTCCCTGCAGGGCAAGCACCGCAAAGTGTGTCCATAGGACAAGCATCACACGTAGAGAGCCCAACCCTGGTCCCTCATGGGACAGAGCTAGGCTTCACTCCCCAGCACTGCCTTTCAGAGAGAATGTGCCATGCCTATCATAGAATCATAGAAGATTAGGGTTGGAAGAGACTTCAGGAGGTATCTAGTCCAATCCCCTGCTCAAAGCAGGACCAACCCCAACTAAATCATCCCAGCCAGGGCTTTGTCAAGCCAGGCCTTAAAAACCTCTAAGGATGAAGATTCCTGCACCTCCCTAGGTAACCCATTCCAGTGCTTCACCACCCTTCTGTTGAAATAGTGTTTCCTAATATCCAATAAAAAGAAAAGGAGTACTTGTGGCACCTTAGAGACTATGTCTCTAAGTCTCTAAGGTGCCACAAGTACTTCTTTTCTTTTTACGAATACAGACTAACACGGCTGTTACTCTGAAACCTAATATCCAAAGTAGACCTCCCACACTGCAATATTGCTTCTTGTTCTGATTTACCTGGGGATTGGTCCTGCTTTGAGCAGAGGGTTGGACTAAATGATCTCTTGAGGTCCCTTCCAACCCTGATATTCTATGATTCTATGATCTGCCACCACTGAGAACAGCCGAGCTCCATTCAGGTAGTTGAAGGCTGCTATCCACTCCCCCCTCACTCTTCTCCGCAGACTAAATAAACCCAGTTCCCCCAGCCTCTCCTCATAAGTCATGTGCTCCAGCTCCCTGATCATTTTCGTTGCCCTCCGCTGGACTCTCCAATTTGTCCACATCCCTTCTGTAGTGGGGGGCCCAATACTCCAGATGTAGCCTCACCAGTGCTGAATAGCGGGGAATAATCACTTCCCTCGATCTGCTGGCAATGCTCCTACTAATGCAGCCCAATATGCCATTAGCCTTCTTGGAAACAAGGGCACACTGCTGACTCGTATCCAGCTTCTCATCCAGGTCCTTTTCTGCAGAGCTGCTGCTTAGCCAGTCAGTCCCCAGCCTATAGCAGTGCATGGGATTCTTCCTTCCTAAGTGCAGAACTCTGCACTTGTCCTTGTTGAACCTCATCAGATTTCTTTTGGCCCAAGCCTCCAATTTGTCTAGGTCAATCTGGACCCTATCCCTACCCTCCAGCATATCTATCTCTCCCCACAGCTTATTGTCATCTGCGAACTTGCTGAGGGTGCAATCCATCCCATCATCCAGATCATTAATAAAGATGTTGAACAAAACCGGCCCCAGGACCAACCCCTGGGGTACTCCGCTTGATACCGGCTGCGAACTAGACATCGAGCCGTTGATCACTACCTGTTGAGCCTGACAATCTAGCCAGCTTTCTTTCCACCTTACATCAGAGGAGTAGCTGTGTTAGTCTGCATCCACAAAAACAACGAGGAGTCCGGACTCCTCGTTGTTTTTATCCACCTTATAGTCCATTCATCCAATCCATACATTTTTAACTTGCTGGAAAGAACACTGTGGGAGACAGTATCAAAAGCTTTGCTAAAGTTAAGATATGGGCTTGTGTAACCTACCGCATCCAACACCCTGCGCCAGTCACAGAATCTATTACACCTGAGCTGGGCTCTTCAGTTCAGGAGGGTCCAGCGTTGGCCCCGGGCCCACTATATAGCCACTCCCTGCCCTCAAGAAGTTACAATCTAAATGGACTAAGGGTAGGAAGGGAAACAAAGGCAGGAAGGGACTTGCCCAAAGTCATACAGGAAATCAGCGGCAGAACCAGGAAAAGAACCCAGGAGTCCCGACTCCGAGCCCCCCTGCTCTAATCCACTAGACCCCACTCCCAGAGTTGGGGCTAGAACCCAGTAGCCCTGACTCCCATTCTAGGGTGCTAGCCCCTGGGCTCTTCTCCAGAAGGGCTGGTGAAGGAAGACCGTTTGGAAGCAAATGAAGACAGCCGGGCATCGGAACAATCCCAGCGCCATTAACGAGCTCCACCACCAACAACCCAACATGGCCGCACAAGAGCTGCCCAGCAAACGGCCATGTCCAACTTGGAGGGGCCACAATCTCGGGCTACTTCCTCCACGTCCCTGTTTGCCCCGGAGAGCGGAAACCCGCCATTTCGCAGGGGGGAGGGTTCAGCTGGAAAAGTCGCGTCCGTCCCGCACGGCTGGATCTGTATTGATCGGATGCCAAGAGAGTAACCCCAGTCTTTGGGCTAAAACTAGGGTGACCAGATGCCCCAATCTGAGGGGCTTTGTTTATATACGCAATGGTGACCCCTCCCACCCCAAAAAGTGTCCCAATTTTTCACACTTGCTATCTGGTCAGCCCAGCTAAAACACTTCGGGCCGAACGCCCCTTGCCGTCGCTGCTGGGAACTGCGGGATCACCGAGCGTGTCCCCCAAGCCAGGGTGAGGTGATGGGACAGTCGATGGTTTGAAGCATTTTGAAGAGAGAGTTAATTTGTCATTTCTCGCCCCTGATCTGTTCCCACCAGCCCCTTCTAGTTGTTTTTGCGTGAAGCGGAAGCAGAAGGGACGGAGCGGGGGGAGGGATAGCTCAGTGGTTTGAGCATTGGCCTGCTAAACCCAGGGTTGTGAGTTCAATCCTTGAGGGGGTCATTTAGGGATCTGGGGCAAAAATTGGGGATTGGTCCTGCTTTGAGCAGGGGGTTGGACTAGATGACCTCCTGAGGTCCCTTCCAACCCTGATATTCTATGATTCTATGAGAGAGGATGGCTGAGATCATTGGCTCTGAGCTCTGGGACAGCCCAGGCTGTGGCAATCTCAACCACTTCTGCAGGCTTGTCCCACCCCCTCTGTCCTACCCCAGCAGGGGGCTCCACGCCCCAGACACCCCCCAGCCCACCCCTCCATCTTGCCCCAGGGTGGGGGCATGCCCCATTCACCTACCCACATGTCCCTCACCTGGCAGGAGTCGGTGCCCCCGTGGATCACGCCGGCACAGATCATGTTAGGGGTGATGCGGTTGGGGTGGGTGACCTGGCATTCGGTGTCAGACAGAACTGTGATATTCCCACAGAGCAGGACGTCGGAGTGCAGCAGCTGATGGGTGCAGTGAGACTGGTCTGGAGACTTGTGACCTGCGGGAGAGAGAGTGAGTGAGAGTCTCCTAATTTCCAGTAAATGCTCAGCCCAGGCTGGGATCCGGGAGAGCTACGTGTGGCTCTTCTCTATCATCTATCTATCAATCTAGCCCCATACACCCCCTCTATCTATCTATCTATCTATCTTGGGTCCCTTTCTCATGTAGCATCTATCTCTGGGTGTCAGCCTGGTGCCTCTCACTGCCTTCGTGTCGGCTCCTAAGGGAAGAACACAGCTTCAGCTGATGGATTCCCCTTCACCCCCATCCTAGATTCCTGACTCACGCTCTGGCTCCTCTGCTGAGCTCATAGATTCATAGAGTTTAGGCCAGAGGGGATCGTTCGATCGTCTAGTCTGATTTCCTGTATGGCAGAGGCCAGAGACTCTCACTCAATTACCCTGCACTGCGCCCAAAGACTTTAATTAGACCGACGCATTTCAGTCCTCAGGAGATCAAACCGCTGTGTGCCACAGGCCGAGAACAGGCGAGATCGAGGGGCTACCAAAGCAGAAGACCACGGTAACTGAGGGAATTCATCACCTGAGATACACTCAGATTATCGCAGAAGGCGACCCACGCCCCACATTGCAGAGGGCGGCAAAAAGTCCACCCATGGTCTCTGCCAAATCAAACCAGGGGAAAATCCCTCCCCAACTCCGAATCTGGAGATCAGCTGCACCCTGAGCAGGTTGCTCTTTGGGGGATTCTTATTCAAAAAATGGCAATTTCTTGAAACGGAATCTTTCCCGGCAACAAGGTTGCGGCTGCGATGAATTTCCCAGTTTGCTAATTCTGGAGATAAAAACCCATTTAAAACTTTTGACATTTTCCCAGCAGGACTCGCCAGGTTTTTTTCACTTCAAAAACCATTTTTCAAAATTGAAATGAAAAAAAAAAAACAAGTAAGCTCAAATTTGATTTCTTTCCCCCCCCCCCTCGGATTTTCCATTTCGGAAAGTTCGAAATTGAACCCGAATCAGATTTTCCTTCCTGAGGCTGGAACCAGGGGAGCAGAGCGGAGCGGGCTGGGGCCGGGTCGCTCCACTTCCCATCGCCCCATGAGTGCGGAGTCGGGCCTGCCCTGCACTGACCAGGCAGCAGGAAGTAGAGCAACCAGCCCCAACCCGCTCCCCTGTCCCCCAAGCCTGCTCCTGCCCCCCTGCAGAGGCCTGGGGCCAGCCCCCTCCCCCCATTGGGGGGGGAGCTGTGTAGGGCACCAAAATGGCTAGGGACGGCCCTGTCCTGAGATTTAATCTAGATCTTCTCCAGTGTAGTTTGACCCCGTGGCCTCTTGTCCTGCCCTCTGTGGCGAGAGAGAACAACTTTTCTCCCTCTCTTTTTTGGAAGCTTTTCAAGTATTTGAAGACCCTGATTGTGTCCCCCCTCCAAATCTCCTCTTTTTCAAACTAAACATACCCAGTTCCTTCAGCCTTTGCTCGTAGGGCTTCGGTTCCATCCCTTTGATCATCTTTGTCGCTCGCCTCTGGATCCGTTCCAGTTCCTCTACATCCTTTCTATACACAGTCCTGGGTTTACAATGGCGCCGTGGCACTGGGCCCACGCTCAGAAGGGGCCGCAGCGCCCAGACCACGGGCCTGCCCCCTACTCTTTCCTGAAGCCCCGCACACCCCTTGCTCCTCTCCGCCCCCCCCTCGTGCGAGCAGTGCGTGGGGCTTTGGGGGGAAAAGGCCGAGTGAGAGAGGGAGCTCTGTGCAGGGCATGGGAGGGGCCCCGGTCCAAGCGCCGGGGTCCGCAAAAGGTGAATCTGGCCCTCACTATATCGCAGTGACCAAAACTGGACACGGTCCTCCAGCTGAGGCCTGACCAGCGCCGAGCAGAGCGGTGTTAACGCAACCTAACACTGCATTCGCTTGTTTCGCCCCAGTGTGGCACGGCTGACTCGTGTCGAGGTGGCGATCCACCCCCAGCTCCCAGATCCCCGTCCCGCGGAAATTTGGTTCATCACCCTCCCTGGTAGAAACCTGGGCCTTGGTTTTGGTGTTTTGGTTTTGGCTTTGCTCCTCTACCTTTCTGGAAGGCGCTGGAGCCCCACCCGGAAAGCACACAGGTCGAATCGGGGCGGGGGCAGTTCCTGGGCAGCGGGAGTGGCTTAACTTCGCCGTTCGTGTTGGCCGGCACCAGGAGTTTCACCAGCATGATGTTGTTCTGGCTGGTGCTGCTGTTGTACAAGGGGTGCGGGATGAGCCGGGAGCTCATGGTCAGCTGCTCTGACCAGTCTAGATGCCACAGATTGTGCTCCCCCAGGCGGACGTTCAGGGTGCTGCAGAAGAAAGGGGACGTGGTCACGGGGGACGTGGCTGCGTGAAATGCCGGCCACACTGAAACCCAGGGAAAAACTCCATTTGACTGCGAGGGGGCCAGGATGGCCTCCTGTGCAGCCCAGTCCAGAGACCCTCCCACAGGGATTTCTGCCTCCTGCGCAGATCTGGGGGTCGAGCTAGAGCACCCTCAATGCATCCCCAAGGGAGGTTCTCCAGCCTGAGCTATGCAGGAGGGGCAGGATGGATGGGCAGAATGGTCCCTTCTGGCCTTGGAATCTATGAGACAATGAAAGGGATAGAGTTAAGGGCATTCACACAAGGGGTGGAGTTAAGGATGTACATACACCGCCACCCGCACGTACAAGGGGCAGAGTTAAGGGCACTCACACAAAAGGGGTGGAATTAAGGGCACTCACTTAAGGTGCTGGAGTTAAGGACACACACAAGGTGGCAGACTTAAGGACACACACTTACTCAAGGCGGGGTGGAGTTAAGGGTGAATCCTTAAGTGATCCTTAAGTGTGGGACTTAAGGATACACACATCCAAAGGGGCAGAATTAAGGACACATCCACCCAAGGGGCGGCGTTAAAGTCATTCACACCCAAGAGGTGGTGTTAAGGACACACACACCCAAAGGGGCAGAGTTAAGGGCAGACTGGCGAACCCCCTTCCTTTGGAAGAACAGTCCCTGCAGCTCAGAGGGCTCCCCCATGCTGACCAGCCCCTTGACCCCCCAGCCTGGGGACAGACTTACCGGCCGGTGTTGCACCGAGCAGCCGTCACCACCCACTGGTTGTGTATCAGGGTGCCGGTGCACCGGAAGCGGACCCCATCAAAAAGCGCTGCAACCCACGGCTGGGAGTGCTCCCGGCACTGGAAACCCCGCAGGATCCGGGGGATGTCCTGAGCCATGGCTATGGGGGAGACAGGCAGGAGTTACAGCTGGATGACCAATGGTCATCTCACGTGCCCACACACGCGGAAGCCCACCTCCCCAGCACCCGCAGACCCCCCGCAGAGAGACCCATGTACAGACACACACACGCACCCCCAGTCACCAACAGCAGCGCAAGGCCCAGCAGCTCCATGACGCTCAGTTGTGGTGATGGGCAGGGCAGAAGGCTGCTGGCTCTGGGGAGGAGACAGAAAGGGGCTTGTGAACGGAGAATTGACCCCCCCCAAACCCCACCCCCATCACACAGCCTCCACCACTGAGACCTGCTGATGGTTCTGATATTGGCATACAAAAAGGATAGCATCTGTGGGCCAGATCCTCACATAACTCCACCTACAGCTGATTGACCCCAGCTGGGATCTGGCCCCATTGACTCCAATGGAGCTACGACCCATTGACCCCAGCTGGGATCTGGTTCCATGGACTCCAATGGAAATTAATTACACCTGTAACCTGCCCATCAACAGATCATTTCTGGTTCCCCTTGGTGGCTGGACACAGCCGAGACTTACGAGTCTGCAGCTGGTTCCTCAGCTCAACAGGCAGACGCTCGGGGCTTTAGCCCCAGCATTGCTGGGTGCAATCAATGAACGAGCCACCCACCCGCAGACAGGTCCCCGCGCACTCTAGTCCATGTCCCACCCTCCACGTTTAGGTCATGGTACCTAGCGGAAAGAGCACTGGAGTGGGACTCAGGCAATCAGGGTTTTAGTCCCAGTCCTGCTTCCCTCCCCTGTGCCTCAATTTCCTCATCTGTGCAATAGGGAAAATGACCCCACCCTCCTAAATGTCCTGATGGAAAGCTCTGATAAGAGCTAGGTGTTATTATCTAACTCCAGTACAAACAGAAATGCCCCTACATATTTACATACTCTCACATGCCCATACATGAACACACACAAGTAATCCATGTAAACACACTCTTCAATACACATTCGCACACGCCCACTTCCCCCACAATCACACACATATTTTCACACACATTTAGATGCACAGTCAAACTGGCCCCATGTGAATATCCACGTGCAAGTACCCGCATGCACACACACAGACACACACGTGCCCAACACACGTAGGCACACTCCCACATGCAAGTGCACACACACACACACACACACACACACATTCTAACACACATTTAAACACAGACCCACGTGCATGCATATGCCCCCCACACACACACGTACAAGCACAAACATTTAAATACACTCACACAAACATACACATGCATTAAAACACACACACAGTCACACACACGTGCCTCAGACATACATGAGCACACAGATAGACACATTTAAACACACACAGAGGCACACACATGCATCACACAGAATTGCATGCCCAAGACACACACTTTCACGTCTATTTAAACTCATGCAGAGACACACGCCCGGGCACACACATTTATCCCCACCCAGAGGCACACAGGTACATGCTCCTACACGGAGAGACACACACGCATGCCTACACACACAAGCACATTAACATGTGTGGAGGCACACACATGCAAACATACACCACACATACATGCCCCCCACATATTTCAACACACACAGTAGCACATGTCTCATGCATATATGTACACACACACACGAACATATCAACCCATGCTGCAGCACCCCCAAGGAAACACACACATACAGGCAGGCACACATTTAAGTACACAGAGGCACAGACATGACACCTGCATGTGTTCACGCACATAATCCACATAGATGTGTGCACACCTACAAATGTGTCCACACACGCAGAGGCTCATGGAAGCACACACATGAGTAGCGCATACATGCTCACAGACATGTTCAAATACCCAGGGGCACACCCACATGGCACATACATGTGTGCACACATGATCATAGTAAAACCTGCATACACATACAGACACAAACAAACGGACACACACACACAGAGTTAAAGAAGTACACACACATATCACATCAAACACTCACACACACACACATTCCCTTTACCCCCAACAGACCCCAGACCCCTTCCCAAATGTACAAGCTAGGTCTGGTGCAAAGCAGCCAGGCTTTCCAGAGTAGCACCTGGCCGTGACGCAACCAGTCACGGCCTCCTGGATGAGTCTGGATTCAACCCGGCAGCTCCGCGCCGTCCCAGATGACCAAGCTTGTACTGCCCTCCTCCTGCAGAACTGGCCTGGCTATCTCCCTGTCTCGCCCATGCCGACGTGGGCTCAACGAATCGGATCCTGTCCCATCACCTCCACAAGGAGCACTTGCCCCACGCCCTGCTTGGCACCCGGGCAGCTTGGATCCGGCCCGGCACAGCTCCCCAGTCTCGCCCGCTGCACTTCCCTGGGCTGCCTGCTTTTAACCTCCTGCCAGCCAGTGGCCCCAGGCAATGGCGAGCGTTCGCTCCCTCGGAGACGCCTCCTTAATTCAGCCCCCTCCTTGCAATAAAGCAAAAGCATACTATGTGAGTCACTTTTATTGGGGCGGAGGCCCGGAGAAACTCACATGCAAGCAGGCCATTGGGGATATAGGTCACTAATAGAGCACAGCTCACCGGGGTCCCTAGGCTGGGCTGTTTAAGCTCCTCTGTGTGCTGAGGAATTCCTAGATTCCCAGGGCAGAAGGGCCCACTCTGATCATCCAGCCTGACCTGTATCGCACAGGCCGGAGAACTGCCCCAGAATAATTCCTAGAGCCGAGGTGTTAGAAAAACATCCTCTCTTGATTTTAGAATTGTCCCTGATGAAGAATCCATCACAACCCCTTGGCGAATTGTTCCAGTGGTTAGTTACTTTCACCGTCAAAACTGTCAACCTTCTCACCAGTCTGGATTTGTATAACTTCAGCTTCCAGCCAGGGCATGGAGTTAGACCTTCCTCTGCTGGACTGAAGAGCTTGTTATTAGGTATTTGTTCCCCTGGTAGATATTTATAGATGGAGATCGAGTCATCCCTCAACCTTCTCTTTGTTAAACTGAATAAATTGAGCTCCTTGAGCTCTCACTATAAGGCAGGTTTTCTGATCCATTAATTGTTCTCCTGGCTCTTCTCTGAACCTTCTCCAATTGATCAACATCCTTCTTGAATTGTGGACACCAGAACTGGATGCAGGGCCAAACACAGAGGTCAAAATAACCACTCTGCTCCTACTCGAGATTCCCCTGTTTCTGCCTCCCAGGATGGCATTAGCTTTTTTGGACACAACTTTATACTGGGAGCTCGTGTTCAGCTGATTCCCCACCACAATGGCTTAGGCAGTGGTGCTATAAGGAGGGCTTTGGGATGTATGGCCACTGGGAGGCATTCATGGACAGAGGACAGTTCTCTCGGGATGGACTTCATCTGAGTAGGGAAGGAAATAGACTTCTAGGATGGAGGCTGGCACAACTGATTAAGAGAGCTTTAAACTATGAATTTGGTTGGGAGATGTCCAGGTAATCTCCACGCCGCATTTTAGCATTGAGAGGAAAGAAAACAAAGTAAGAAAGGATACAGCCGTGGGTAGGAGGAAGGGCAGTGTAGATACCAGTCTAATAGGTTATACGGGCTGTAGAATGACCGTGCCTAATCGGGTACAGAATGTGAGTGAGGCCAAACAGCAAAAATTAAGATGTTTGTACACTAATGCGAGGAGCCTAGGTAACAAAATGGAGGAACCAGAGCTACTGGTGCAGGAAGTGAAACCAGATATTATAGGGATAACAGAAACAGGGTGGAATAGTCGTCATGACTGGACTACAGGTATTGAGGGGTATGTGCTGTTTAGGAAAGACAGAAATAAAGACAAAGGTGGTGGAGTAGCATTGTATATCAAGGATGAGGTAGAATGTAAAGAAATAAGAAGCAATGAAATGGATATGACTGAGTCCGTCTGGGCAAAAATTACACTGGGGAAGAAAACTATTAGAGCCTCCCCTGGGATAGTGCTTGGGGTGTGCTATAGACTGCCGTGATCTGATTTGGATATGGATAGAGCCCTTTTTAATGTTTTTAATAAAATAAATACTAATGGAAACTGTGTGATCATGGGAGACTTTAACTTCCCAGATATAGACTGGAGAACAAGTGATAGTAATAATAATAGGGCTCAGATTTTCCTAGATGTGATAGCTGATGGATTCCTTCATCAAGTAGTTGCTGAACCGACTAGAGGGGATGCCATTTTAGATTTGGTTTTAGTGAGTAGTGAGGACCTCATAGAAGAAATGGTTATAGGGAATAGTCTTGGCTCAAGTGATCATGAGCTAATTCAGTTCAAACTGAACGGAAGGATTAACAAAAATAAATCTGCAACTAGGGTTTTTGATTTCAAAAGGGCTGACTTTCAAAAATTAAGGAAATTAGTTAGGGAAGTGGATTGGACTGAAGAATTTATAGATGTAAAGGTAGAGGAGGCCTGGGATTATTTTGAATCAAAGCTGCAGAAGCTATCGGAAGCCTGTATCCCAAGAAAGGGGAAAAAATTCATAGGCAGGAGTTGTAGACCAAGCTGGATGAGCAAGCATCTCAGAGAGGTGATTAAGAAAAAGCAGAAAGCCTACAGGGAGCGGAAGATGGGAGGGATCAGCAAGGAAAGCTTCCTTATTGAGGTCAGAACATGTAGGGATAAAGTGAGACAGGCTAAAAGTCAAGTAGAGTTGGACCTTGCAAAGGGAATTAAAACGAATAGTAAAAGGTTCTATAGTCATATAAATAAGAAGAAAACAAAGAAAGAAGAAGTGGGACTGCTAAACACTGAGGATGGAGTGGAGGTCAAGGATAATCTAGGCATGGCCCAATATCTAAACAAATACTTTGCCTCAGTCTTTAATAAGACTAAAGAGGATCTTAGGGATAATGGTAGCGTGACAAATGGGAATGAGGATATGGAGGTAGACATTACCATATTTGAGGTAGAAGCGAAACTCAAACGGCTTAATGGGACTAAATCGGGGGGCCCAGATAATCTTCATCCAAGAATATTAAAGGAATTGGCACATGAAATTGCAAGCCCATTAGCAAGAATTTTTAATGAATCTGTAAACTCAGGGGTTGTACCGTATGATTGGAGAATTGCTAACATAGTTCCTATTTTTAAGAAAGGAAAAAAAGTGATCCGGGTAATTATAGGCCTGTTAGTTTGATATCTGTAGTATGCAAGGTCTTGGAAAAATTTTTGAAGGAGAAGGTAGTTAAGGACATTGAAGTCAATGGTAAATGGGACAAAATACAACATGGTTTTACAAAAGGTAGATCGTGCCAAACCAACCTGATCTCCTTGTTTGAGAAAGTAACAGATTTTTTAGACAAAGGAAACGCAGTGGATCTAATTTACCTAGATTTTAGTAAGGCATTTGATACCGTGCCACATGGGGAATTATTAGTTAAATTGGATAAGATGGAGATCAATAGGAAAATTGAAAGGTGGATAAGGAATTGGTTAAAGGGGAGGCTACAACGGGTCCTACTGAAAGGTGAACTGTCAGGCTAGAGGGAGGTTACCAGTGGAGTTCCTCAATGGTTTTGGGACCAATCTTATTTAATCTTTTTATAACTGACCTTGGCACAAAAAGTGGGAGTGTGCTAATAAAGTTTGCGGATGATACAAAGCTGGGAGGTATTGCCAACTTAGAGAAGGACAGGGATATCCTACAGGAGGATCTGGATGACTTTGTAAACTGCAGTAATAGTAATAGGATGAAATTTAATAGTGAGAAGTGTAAGGTTATGCATTTAGGGATTAATAACAAGAATTTTAGTTATAAACTGGGGACGCATCAATTAGAAGTAATGGAGGAGGAAAAGGACCTTGGAGTATTGGTTGACCACAGGATGACTATGAGCCACCAATGTGATATGACAGTGAAAAAAGCTAATGCGGTCTTGGGATGCATCAGGCGAGGTATTTCCAGTAGGGATAAGGAGGTTTTAGTACCATTATACAAGGCACTGGTGAGACTTCACCTGGAATACTGTGTGCAGTTCTGGTCTCCCATGTTTAAGAAGGATGAATTCAAACTGGAACAGGTACAAAGAAGGGCTACTAGGATGATCCGAGGAATGGAAAACCGGTCTTATGAAAGGAGACTCAAGGAGCTTGGCTTGTTTAGCCTAACTAAAAGAAGGTTGAGGGGAGAGATGATTGCTCTCTCTAAATATATCAGAGGGATAAATACCGGAGAGGGAGAGGAATTATTTAAGCTCAGTACCAATGTGGACACAAGAACAAATGGATATAAACTGGCCACCAGGAAATTTAGACTAGAAATTAGACGAAGGTTTCTAACCATCAGAGGAGTGAAGTTTTGGAATAGCCTTCCAAGGGAAGCAGTGGGGGCAAAAGATCTATCTGGCTTTAAGATTAAACTCGATAAGTTTATGGAGGAGATGGTATGATGGGATAACATGGTTTTGGTAATTAAATATTCATGGTAAATAGGCCCAGTGGCCTGTGATGGGATATTATATGGGGGGGGATCCGAGTTACCCAGGAAAGAATTTTCTGTAGTATCTGGCTGATGAATCTTGCCCACATGCTCAGGGTTCAGCTGATCGCCATATTTGGGGTCGGGAAGGAATTTTCCTCCAGGGCAGATTGGAAGAGGCCCTGGAGGTTTTCGCCTTCCTCTCTAGCATGGGGCACGGGTCACTTGCTGGAGGATTCTCTGCTCCTTGAAGTCTTTAAACTACGATTTGAGGACTTCAATAGCACAGATATAGGTGTGAGGTTTTTTGCAGGAGTGGGTGGGTGAAATTCTGTGGCCTGCGTTGTGCAGGAGGTCAGACTAGATGATCATAATGGTCCCTTCTGACCTAAATATCTATGAACAACCCTCCCCCGCAAATCTTTTTCAGAGTCACTGTTTCCCAGCATAGAGTCCCCCATCCTGGATGTATGGCCGACGTTCTTTGTTCTCAGATGGATACATTGACATTAAAACACACTGTTGTTGGCACCCAGATCCAGATTGCTCTGAGTCAGTGCCCTGTCCTCTTCCATATTCACCACATCACTATTTACCACTCCCAATAAGATGCCCTAGCGGAAGGGCCCATCTACACTCCAGTTGCAACCAAAGAGATGCAGTTACATTTGAAGAAATTAAAAGGATAGAGGGTACAGTGGAGGAGTTTTTAGTTTGTGATGGTGAGCGTTTTGTTAGGCCCTACAATAACACAGGAGTACTTGGAATGTTTGACAGACCGAGGGCAAAATGGGATGAGATTAGGTTATTGAGTAACCACAGGCAAAAGCAAACAGAAATTAAATTCACTCCCAATATACTCTAAGGACAAAGGGTGATGTATAATTTAAAAGATATTAGGGGTATTATGGTAGCATCTAAGGGTTCCAGCCAAAACATGAGCTCCATTGTGCCAGGCGCTGCACAGACCCTGACCAAGATCAGGGCCCCATTGTGCCAGGCGCTGCATGGACCCCGACCAGGTACCAGCCTCGACAGGTCTGCAGTGCAGAACGATTCTATTGTTATGGTCACCAGGTGGAGCTATTACATATGCTCTTACAAGCTCTTTCCCTTAATGCATGGGCAGTGGCCAGCCTTTGAAGAAGTGCCAGTTGTTGTTAATTTTGTGCTGTAGTTTTCTTTGTAGCAGATCTGTTGCAAGCAGCAGGGAAATTGGCACCTTCCTTAATTACTCTAACGAGGGCCACTTGCTCCCTGGTTGTTGGTGCTTGAGCTGAGTATGCCCACTGTGGCCGTTTGTGACCGCCTCTGCTCTAGGACCAGCGTCTACAGCCGGGGTCGGCAACCTTTCAGAAGTGGTGTGCCGAGTCTTCATTCATTCACTCTCATTTAAGGTTTCGCATGCCGGTAATACATTTTAACGTTTTTAGGAGGTCTCTTTCTATATGTCTGTAATATATAACTAAACTATTGTTGTATGTAAAGTAAATAAGGTTTTTAAAATGTTCTAGAAGCTTCATTTAAAATTAAATTAAAATGCAGAGCCCCCCGGACTGGTGGCCAGGACCTGGACAGTGTGAGTGTCACTGAAAATCAGCAGGCATGCTATCTTTGGCACGCGGGCCATAGGTTGCCTACCCCTGGTCTACAGTACAAATCAACATATTGCGCAGAGAAAACAGCTAGGCTCCGTAGCGCTGGTGTCTCCTCCGACGGCAAGCGGAGCATCAAGGCCCCGATTTCTGCTACGCTAGAGCAGAGTGGCAACAGGGCCTTGCTTTGGAGACCAGGTCATGCTGACACTCCTGTAGGGCTGAAATTTCCCAGCCTCCTCTTCTGCTCAAAAGGGGAATTTTTGTGTGAAACCACTGGAGATATTTCCAGCTACAGGACAGGGAGAATCGACACAGGGAGCAAATATTTAATAATGGGCTCTGCAATCTAGCAAAGGAAGGTCTAACACAATCCAACGGCTGCAAGACAAATTCAGACTGGAAATGAGGTGTCCTTTTTAACGGAGAAGATCATTAACAATTTGGGAGCAATTTACTAAGGGTTGTGGGGGGTGGGTTCCCATCTCTGACAATGTTTAAATCAAGAGTGGATGGTTTTCTATAAGATCTTCTCTAAGAATTATTTTGGGGGAAGTTTTGGGCTATAAAGGAGGTCGGACTAGTTCAGCGGTTCTCAAACTGTGGGTCGGGACCCTTAAGTGGGTCACAATGTTGTTTTAATGGGGTCGCCAGGGCTGGTGTTAGTCTTTCTAAGATCCGGGCCCAAAGCCAAAGCCCGAGTCCCACCACCCGGGGCCAGAGCCCAAGGCCTTCAGCCCTGGGCGGTGGGGCTCAGGCTACAGGCCCCCCGCCAGAGGCTGAAGCCCCTTAGGCTTCGGCTTTGCCTCCCTCCCCACACCCCACCCCCCCGGTGCTTAAGCTTCAGCTTTGGCCCCACTGCCAGGTACGGCAGGGCTCAGGTTTCAGCTTTGTTCTCCCTGCCCAGGGGGAGAGGGGGCTTGGGTGGGCTCAGGCTTTGGTCCCTCATGGGGCCATGTAGTAATTTTTGTTGTCAGAAGTGGGTCGCGGTGCAAAGACGTTTGAGAACCCCTAGACTAGATGATTACAGTGATCCCCTCTGGCCTTGGAGTCTATGAATCTATGACTCAAGGCATAGAATCGTAGAATCATAGAACTGGAAGGGACCTTGGGAGGTCATCTAGTCCAGTCCCCTGCACTCAAGGAAGGACTACGTATTATCTAGGCCAGTGGTTCTCAAACTTTTGTACTGGTGAGCCCTTTCACACCGCAAGTCTCTGAGTGCGACCCCCCCTTATAAATTAAAAACACTTTTTAATATATTTAACACCATTATAAATGCTGGAGGCAAAGCGGGGTTTGGAGTGGAGGCTGGCAGCTCGCAACCACCCATGTAATAACCTCGCAACCCCCTGAGGGGTCCCGACCCCCAGTTTGAGAACCCCTGAATTCTAGACCACCCCTGACAGGTGTTTGTCCAACTGCTTTTAAAAATCCCCAATGATGGAGATTCCACAACCTCCCTAGGCAATTTATTCCAGTGCTTCACCACCCTGACAGTCAGGAAGTTTTTCCTAATATCCAACCTAAACCGCCCTTGCTGCAATTTAAGCCCATTGCTTCTTGTTCTATCCTCAGAGGTTAAGAAAAACAATTTTTCTCCCTCCTCCTTGTGACAACCTTTTATGTACTTGAAACCTGTTATCATGTCCCCTCTCAGTCTTCTCCTCTCCAGACTAAACAAACCCAATTTTTTCAATCCTCCCTCATAGGCCATGTTTTCTAGACCTTTAGTCATTTGTGGTGCTCTTCTCTGGTGGACTTTCTCCAGTTTGTCCACATCTTTCCTGAAATGTGGCACCCAAAACTGGACACAATACTCCAGTTGAGGCCTAATCAAGGCAGAGTAGACTGGAAGAATTACTTCTCGTGTCTTGCTGACAACACTCCTGCTAATACATCCCAGAATGATCGCTTTTTTTGCAATAGTGTTACACTGTTGACTCATATTTAGCTTGTGATCCACTATGACCCCAGATCCCTTTCCTCAGTACTCCCTTCTAGGCAGTCATTTCCCATTTTGAATGTGCGCCATGGATTGTTCCTTCCTAGGTGGAGAAATTTGCATTTGTCCTTATTGAATTTCATCCTGTTTACTTCAAATCATTTCTCCAGTTTGTCCAGAACTTTTTGAATTTTAATCCTATCCTCCAAAGCACTTGCAACCCCTCCCAGCTTGGTGTCGTCCGCAAACTTTATATAATTGATAACTAAAGGGTCGCACACTTTGTAGTTTGTGCAGGCCAACCTTACTGAGCACACCAGCGGCTTCTTGCATCCTTCCATTCCCCGCATAAGTTCCCTTTGTGCCACTCTCCCATCCCCCTTTATTTCAGGACCTCCTTACAAGTCCCCCAAACCTCCCCCCTAGCAGGAGTTCTCTGTGTCCCTGCCCCCCCAATGCCAGGGTCCTCCATTCTTTCCCCCTATCAGCAGTTGTGTGCAAACCCATTCTCACTTCCCCCTATGTCCCCTATTCCACATTCCCCCCATGCCAGGTGCTCTGTGTGACCCCCTTCCTCCCATACTAGGTTACCCAACTTTCCCCACCAGGGGTTCTTTGTGCCTCATCATTCCCTCACCCCCCCATAATCTGGGGCTCCTTCATTCTCCTCCCCCATGGCAGCAGCTGTCTGTGTGCTCCCATTTCCCTCTTCCCTTCCATGCCTACCATTCCCCCTCCTTCCACACCAGGAACCCCCGATCTCCCGCCTTGCCAGGGGATTGGTGTAGCCCTCCATCCCCAATTCCAAAGTACCCCCCCTTCCCTCCCCACCATGACACATTCTCTGTGTGCTCTCCATGCAAGGGGCTCTGAGTGCCACCCCCCCATGGGGTAGTCTGCCCCTTAAAGGAAGTGGTGCCTAGTGGTCAGCCCACCCCACTGCCTAGCATGTCCCTTTAGGGGTTTGAAAGGGCCAGTATATGGACTTAAGGGGGATAGAGAGAGGAAGCAGCCCCAGGTGCTTGGGAGGAAATCCTATCTCTGAGGCTGTAGGGCCAGGAGCCTTGCAGAGCGGATCCGTGCTGATTCCCGACTGGTGAGATGAAAGGGAACTTTCATTTCATTCCTTCCTTCCCCCTCCATGCTTGGGCTCAATCTGCCCTCCATTCCTCCCTTTACCCCATTCCCACCTTCCCTCCCCAATGCTAGGATTCTCTATGCCACCCATCTTCTCCAATCCCTCCATAGCAGGCTTCCCCAATCTCCCTCCCACGCCAGGGGCTGTGTACACATCCCCACTTCTCCTCCTCACTTTCCACCGTTGTTCTTCTTTCTGTCTGGGAGACAAATAACTTAGCCTGTCAACATGTTAAATTGGTTCCATCAATCATTTGATCTTTAGACAACTGCAGATGTGCTCAGAGCTCTGGCTGTGCTAATCAAATGGCAGGGGCTCCATCTGTCTCCCATTTCCCCCCTTTCAGTATGCAGCCCGATGGCTCTGCAATTACCTGCATTCCTTTAGCGTCGGTTAAACCACCCATCATGAGTCCCACTCAAAACCTCGGGGAAAGTTTTGGGATTCCAAACTATTTTTTTCCTGTCTCGAGATGAAACAAAAATCAAGTCAGGTCCTACGAACCATTTCGTTGGGGGTAATTCCAAACCGTTTCAAGCCTTGTTTACACCCTTTTTGGATACAAGCTGAAATTTCGAACCGACTTGATCGTTCTGTGAAAAAATGGGGACGTTTTGGGACATCCCCCTCCCCCCCCCCGACGAAAAGGTTGAAATATCGGAGGGAAACTTTGGAAAACCAGAGGGGCGTGGGATGGGAAAGGGGAATGTTCCAGGAGAGATATTTCTCAGAACCGCCCCTTTCCCATGAAAAGTTTCGGTTTCAACCACCTGGCATTTTGCTGCTGAAAATAACATGTAGTGGAAAAAAATCCCAGCCGGCTGGACTCATGAGTCTGATCACTGGGCTTTTCCCCAATGATTTTAATGGGCTTTTGGGCCAGCCCTGTGTGACGTGAGACGTTCAGCACTACCTAAAGGGTTTAGGCACCCGGGCCAGAGTCACGAAGGGCTTTAGGCACCGTTGTGAATCACAAAACTGCTCAAACCCGCTCTGTGCCCGAGCTCTTGCCCCTCGGCCCCTAACTGGCTACGGCTGAGCGCGCTAAGTGTTGGTTCCCTCTAGCCATCCCCACTGCGCTCTCCTGCCAAAGCCCCAGAGCCAGCCACAGCCTGGAGCAGGGCAGGCGTTCGGCCTCCGAACTTGCCTGCGGGGCCTGACCCAGCGGGCGTGCTCCGGCGCCGTGGGACTCCGCACACACCAGCTGGGACACTGCGTGCCCTCATAGCCTTTAGCCCAGGGAATTTTTTTCCGGCAAATGGTTTGTTCACTGAGAAATGCACTTTTCAGGGTCCAAAGCCATTGGCGGCGGGGAGCTGGGGGGGGGGGGAGAGGGGGGGCAGATTTCAAGAGCCAAAACGTTTCACTTCGGCTTTTTCATTTCTAAATGTTTGGTTTCAAAATGGCATTTCAGATTTAACTCTGGCCATTAAAACACACACACACACACACACACGCACGCACGCAGAGCAGGGCCCAGCCCCTCCAGCAGGGAGCAGGCCACACACACACACACACACAGAGCAGGGCCCAGCTCCTCCAGCAGGGGGCAGGCCACACACACACACACACACACAGCAGGGCCCAGCTCCTCCAGCAGGGGGCAAGCCACACATACACACACACACACACAGCAGGGCCCAGCCCCTCCAGCAGGGGGCAGGCCACATACACACACACACACACACACACACACACACACACAGAGCAGGGCTCAGCCCCTCCAGCAGGGGGCAGGCCCCCCACATACACAGAGCAGGGCTCAGCCCCTCCAGCAGGGGGCAGCCTACACACACACACAGAGCAGGGCTCAGCCCCTCCAGCAGGGGGCAGGCCCCCCACATACACAGAGCAGGGCTCAGCCCCTCCAGCAGGGGGCAGCCTACACACACACACACAGAGCAGGGCTCAGCCGCTCCAGCAGGGGGCAGGCCACACACACACACACAGCAGGGCTCAGCCCCTCCAGCAGGGGGCAGCCCACACACACACACAAAAGGTAAACAACATCCACAATGGCCAGAATTGAAAAGATGTATTGTAGTTCAAGTCTCATGGGATTTCGTTTTCTCCCAGATTTCTCACGTCAGCTGAAAACTCCATTCTACACTTGGCTCTGCTTTGAGTTGCTACCATAATACTAGGCTGGGGGTATAAACCGCACATGGGAAACAAAGGGATAATGGAGGCCAAGAGGCCCACTGTCCTGCCCAGGCCTTGAGTGGTCAGACCTAGTGGTCAGAATCAGGAGACAGGAACCCAAGCCAGGAGCTGACCTGAGGGACAGAGCCTGGAGACAGCCCAAGGGTCGGAGCCAGGATTCCTGGGTTGGAGCTGGGAACTGGAGTCGGGAGCTGACCCGAGGGACAGAGCCTGGAGACAGCCCAAGGGTTGGAGCCAGGATTCCTGGGTTGGAGCTGGGAACTGAAGTCGGGAGCTGACCCGAGGGACACAGCCAGAGCTGGAGTCAGAGACCAGGGCCGGGGCTCAGGAGCCAGGCACAACTCAGGAGCTCCGACGTAGCAGTCAGCCAGTTATTTGGCCAATTCCAAAGACAATTTCCTATGCCTCCCCCAGCTTAAATAGTGCACCGGGCTCCTCCAAGCAGGGCATCGTCACTAGTGGGCCAGGGTCCCATTAACCACAACCTCCTGGCAAGCCATGGGGTGGCTATCAGGTTAAGACAGCCGGCTGAGGCTCTGCAGAGCTGGGTTCAGGACCCATGGAGCCTCACACCCATCTGGTGCATGGATCAAGCTCAGATCAGTATTGGACCCAGCTGGGCTATTGCCCTAAAGGCAGGAGATCGGAGCTGTGGAGGGAGGAGACCTGGAGCTAAGGCGACTCTGATGATGGGCCAAAGCAGAATTGGACATCAATGCCTGGAAGGAAGCAGGACTCCAGTTAGACCCGACCACCCCACTGCCTGAGACAAGTGACAGTGCCTCAAGGGGGCACTCCTAGGTAGTGAGCCCTACGATATAGGCCCAACGCTACTCAGCGTTCCCTTCGGTGAGCTGGCCCTCAGGTTTTTCGATTACAGATGATCAGACTTTGCAGCGGAATGGCAAACAACAACCCGGAGAGGGCAGTGTTATAGAGTGACCCGGATCGTGGGGAAACCTGGGTCCCATCAACCTGAATCCAGCCAAATGCCAGGGAAGCCCTGCAGCAGCAAGGAATGCGAGCTGTGCCTCCTGAGTGGGGCACTGGGAAGGTCCCAGCAGACAAGCGACTCAGGGGAGCCCCCAGGGCGTGGCTGGGGGGAAAAGGCCAATGCGATCCTTTGGGGTGTAAACAGGGGGCCAGGGAGGGGGAGCCGAGGAGGGCACTGGAGACAGCGACTCTGGGATGATGCACCCAGCTCTGGGGTGTGTTTTTGAACAACTGCAGCGGGGCTTGATCGGCTTAGCTGATTAAAGCAGTCGTGAGGTGTGTAAGGACCTTTATGGGGAGAAGAACTCAGGTACTAACTGGCTCTTGAAGCTAGGGCAGAAAGGGCTGAAGAAGAACCAAGGGCTGGGAGTTAACGCCAGATGCATTCCAGTTTGAAATCAGGCACTGATTTTGAACAGCCAGACGATTAACCACTGGGACACACTCCTCAGGGCAGGGCTGGATTGTCCATCTTGTGGGGTCTACCAGTCCAACTGGAGGCCTTCCTGGAAGACATTTTAGTCCAGCACAAGTTACTGGGCTCAATCCATAGGGAATGGAGTGAATTTCTCCGGCCTGTGCTATGGTCAAGCTACTTTCTTCTGGCCTTAAACACACTGAAACTATGAACCACAAATCACACATCATCAGAATAAAATGTGGAGGGGAAACTGGCCCCATGGAGTCCAACAGAGCTACGGCTGATTGATCTCAGCTGGGATCTGGCCCCATTGACTCCAATGGAGCTACGGCCCATTGACCCCACCTGGGATCTGGCCCCATTGACCCCAGTGGAGCTACAGCCCATTGACCCCAGCTGGGATTGGCTCCATTGACTCCAATGGAGCTACGGCCCATTGACCCCAGCTGGGATCTGGGCCCATTGACCCCCGCTGGGATCTGGTCCCATTGACTCCAATGGAGCTACGGCCCATTGACCCCAGCCGGGATCTGGCCCCATTGACTCCAGTGGAGCTATAGCCCATTGACCCCAGCCGGGATCTGGCCCCATTGATTCCAATGGAGCTACGGCCGATTCACACTGTACCCTGGGAAACTGGAATCTGGTACACAGCCTGCGAATTCCTTGGAGTAAAGAAATTGCCAGGCGCCACACGGCTGTTGACAAGCTATTGACAGTCACACCCAAGACCGGTGAGCTGTGGAAGAGAACTGGCACGGGTCCACGGATACGTATGTTCTCATGGCACCATGCTGGGATTAAGGTCATTGCCTCCTCCCGCCCAGGCAAGCTGTGGATATTAAGTGGAAATCTTTGAAGATCTACCACACCTCTGAGGGACTGCTTCCCATGATCGCAAGCTGGGTGAATTACTAGTGTTGCAGCGTCCATGGAATGCTCATAAGGTGCTGGATGCAGTCTGGGGTGGGCAGGGACCAGGCGTCATGCAAATGCGCGGGATGGGAAGGGTGCTGCTTCTGCCACCTTGCTCCCAGCCCACATTAGCTCCATGCATGGGCGAGGCCGAGACATCTAGTCCAACAGCAGAACAATCTCTTCTTGGCTGGGTGCCAGTGGATTTCGATGCAGCACATGCTCAGTAGAGGGACAGGAAGGGCAGCTCCCACCCAGGACAAGAGCTGAGAAAGCCAGGCCCATCAGCCAGAGGAACCAAAAAACACCATGAAGGAGACGCTCAGCTAAACGGGCATAAAGCATTGGGCATCAGTGGAGCTATGGCCGATTGACCTCAGATGGGAACTGGCCCCATTGACTCCAATGGAGCTACAGCTAATTGCCCCCTGCTGGGGAACTGGCCCCACTGACTCCAATGGAGATGCAGCTGATTGCTCCCTGCTGGGATCTGGCCCCATTGACATGAATGGAGCTGTGGCCCATTGACCCCAGCTCGGGATATGGCCCCACTGACATGAATGGAGCTATGGCCCATTGACCCCAGCTGGGGATCTGGCCCCATTGACTCCAATGGAGCTACAGACGATTGACACCAGTTGGGATCTGGCCCCATTGACTCCTGTCATAAATATAAAGGGAAGGGTAAACACTTTTAAAATCCCTCCTGGCCAGAGGAAAAACCCTTTCACCTGTAAAGGGTTAAGAAGCTAGGGTAACCTCGCTGGCCCCTGACCAAAATGACCAATGAGGAGACAAGATACTTTCAAAGCTGGAGGGGGGAGAAACAAAGCCTCTCTCTCTGTCTGTGGGATGCTTTTGCCAGGGACAGAACAGGAATGGAGTCTTAGAATTTAGTAAATAACCTAGCTAGAGATGCGTTAGATTATGATTTGTTTAAATGGCTGAGAAAATAGCTGTGCTGAATGGATATTCCTGTTTTTGTGTCCTTTTGTAACTTGAAGGTTTTGCCTAGAGGGATTCTCTGTGTTTTGAATCTAATTATCCTGTAAGGTATTTACCATCCTGATTTTACAGAGGTGATTCTTTTTTACTTTTTCTTCTATTAAAATTCTTCTTTTAAGAAACTGAATGTTTTTTTCATTGTTCTTAAGATCCAAGGGTTTGGGTCTGTGGTCACCTATGCAAATTGGTGAGGATTTTTATCAAACCTTCCCCTGAAAAAAGGGGGTAAGATATGGGAGGATTTGGGGGGGAAAGACGTTTCCAAAAGAACTCTTTCCTAATAATAATAATACCGGTGTTAGACGTTTGGTGGTGGCAGTGAAAGTCCAAGGGCAAAGGATAAAATAGTTTGTACCTTGGGGAAGTTTTAACCTAAGCTGGTGAAAGTAAGCTTAGGAGGTTTTCATGCAGGTCCCCACATCTGTACCCTAGAGTTCAGAGTGGGGAACGAACCTTGACAACTCCAGTGGAGCTATGGCTGATTGACCCCAGCTGGGGATCTGGCCCCACTGACTCCAACGGAGCTACGGAAGATTGACCCCAGCTGGGATCTGGCCCCATTAACTCCAATCAGGGCCGGCTGCAGCTTTTTTGCCACCCCAAGCGGCGAAGAAAAAAAAGAAAAGAAAAACCTGATTGAGTCGCCGCCGAATTGCCGCACAAGACCCGGACATGCCACCCCAATAACGCAGGGAGTGCAGCCCCTTTCTATTGCCCGCCCCAGGCACCTGCTTCCTTCGCCGGTGCCTGGAGCTGGCTCTGACTCCAAGGGAGCTACAGCCGATTGACACCAGCTGGGGATCAGACAGTGAGTATGGGACATCCAGGCAGAAGGACATGGAACTGTTTATCGTCAGCCACTAGGGGCTCTCCACAGCAACTGTACACAGCTGTGCCCTGCAGCTGGCCTGCTGAGCACCCTCAAGAGGGGCCATGGTCAATGTTCTCTGTTCTACGCTAGCCATGGGCCCCAAGTATCTATCTATCTATCTAATCTATCTATCTACCTATCTATCTATCTATAGTGGGAGCTGCCTCGAAGGGGCTTGGTTGGAAATACAAGCGGGTGCTGTGGCCGTAGTTGCTCCCCTGCAAAGCTTAATTCTGGGGCCCCTACCAGGGATCCCGCATGTGCAATGTGCTGGGTGCAAGACGCCACTCGGAGCCCTGGGCGGCACTTAGCATGATGGAGCAGCTAACTCCCGGTGGGCCGGATCTGGCTGAAAGAACACCCCCCCCGCCCCAGGATGCATTTGCCCAGCGCCACCACTGAATAGCGACAGAGGGTGAAAATGCCATCGGAAAAGGCCACTGCGGTGAAATTGATGCTGCTGGAGGGCCAGAGTTCCTGCCACAAAGCTCCCGTTCCCAAATGAGTTTTGCAAGACAGTTCGGGCGTTGTTGAAACCTTCCACCTCCCCAGATGGGGCAGACGCTAATTCCGACTGCCCTCTGAGCTCCAGTCTGGAGCGACTGCTCCTCCAGGGAGGCGAGAAGGGAAATTCAGAGCCAGGTGTATGCGTGGAGGTCGGGTGGCTGGGGCGGGTGGGGTGGCTGTGACGATTGGGGGCATGGCTGGGCATGGCAGAGGGATGCTGAGTCCTGCAGGGAAGGCTGGATGAGCTTAGGCAGGGGAAGTGGAACACTCATGCTTGGGGTCAGCTCAACAGAGCATGAATTTAGGGTTGCGTTACCATGGAAAGGACATGAACAGAACATGCCACGGGCTGGGATCAGCTCTGTGCATTCTTGGCAGGGCCCAGGTCTTTGTTTAGGGCGGTATCTAAGTTATCTCTCTCCCACAGTGGAGTGCGAAATTCCTGGAGTTGGAATAACGAGGAGTCTGGTGGCACCTTAAAGACTAACAGATTTATTTGGGCATAAGTTGTCGTGGGTAAAAACTCCACTTCTTCAGATGCATGGACACTCAGTAACAGTTTTAAAAGTAGCCATTCTTCAACAAAAAAACTTCAAAAACAGACTTCAAAGAGAAACTGCAGAACTTCAATTCATTTGCAAACTTAACACCATCGATGCGGGCTTGCATAGGGACTGGAAATGGCTGGCTCTCTACAAAAGCAATTTTCTCTCATCAGTTATTGGGAGTGGACCACATCCACCCTGACTGAATTGGCCTTGTCAGCATTGGTTCTCCACTTGTAAAGTAACTCCTTTCTCTTCCTGTGCCAATATATATTTATGCCTGTATCTGTAATTTTCAATCCATGCATCTGAAGTGGGTTTTTACCCATGAAAGCTCATGCCCAAATAAATCTGTTAGTCTTTAAGGTGCCACCAGACTCCTTGTTGTTTTTGTAGATACAGACTAACATGGCTACCACTCTGATACTTGGAGTTGGAATGTGCAGGGAAGGGAATATCTGCCAGGATCTGGTTCCCCCATAATTAGCCCTAATTAGCACTCCCGCCAGCTCCACCAGCAGCTGCTTCCAAGAGGGATTATTAACAGGGTAGAGATCTTTATCGCCCGGTTGATTCATACCTTGATAATCCCACACCCACACCATGATGTGCAGACACCTGCCTATCGGACAGGAGATGGAGCTCGGCCTCCGTCTGGCACCTCCAGAAAAGCTGAATCAAGAACGGACAATTTTACTTTGGAGGGAAAAATCAAACGCGCAACGACAAAATAGGGACTAGCCAGCCAGGCGGTCGTCCTGCTGAAAAGGCCCCGGGGGTTACAGTGTGTCCGAATGAATATGTCAACAGTGTGAGGCCTCTGGGAAAAAGGCTGATGTCACAGTGGGGTGGATTAACCGGAACGTTGTAAGTAAGACGTGGGAGGTACTTGTCCTGTTCTACTCAGCACTGATGAGGCCTCAGTGACAGTCCCGTGTCCAGCTCTGGGCACCACACTTTAGGACAGATGTGGACAAGTTGGAGAGCGACAAAAGCGATAGAAGGTTTAGAAAACCTGACGTGCGAGGAAAGGTTTAATTCTTGAGGGAATGTACCAAGGACAAGGAAGGATTTGTGCCTTGGGGAAGTTTTTAACCTAAGCTGGTAAAAATAAGCTTAGGGGGTCTTTCATGCGGGTCCCCACATCTGTACCCTAGAGTTCAGAGTGGGGAGGGAACCCTGACATGGTGGTAGCGGTGGGATGATAAGGTGTCTGGGGTTTTCCTTGGGGTGTAGTTGGGGCCTTGGGCTTCCCCTGGTGGTAGTGTGTGGTCTCGGGGTGTCCCCTCTGGTATCCACCCAAACTGCGACCAGGGTTGTTCCTCTCTGCTACCTCCACCCGTTTTGTTTCGATTTGCCCCGCCTCTCTGACAGTCTGGGACTGCTTGAATTGATCAGCATAAGAAGCAAGACTTTCTGTTGAGTCCATTTTTTTATCCCATAAACATTGTTTTACATTATTATTGGTCATAGTCAGGAACTGCTTTTGGACAACCAAATTACACATTCCTTCAGAGCTAGTTACACCCCTTTCTTTGACCCATTTATCTAACAGATCCTTCATCTGGTCATTACTTAGTCCAGCCCCTCTCTTAAGGGCTCTAAATTTTACTCTGTAAGTTTTAGGTGTAATTTGAAATTGCTTTAAAACCAAATCCTTGAATTTACCACAGTCAGAAGCATCCTCAGTAGGCATCTTGTTGAATATGTCCAGAGCTCTGCCAGTCAATTTTGCTACCAATGTGGTCATCTTGTGATTTTCAGGAATTGCAAGGAGGGTGCACAGTCTCTTAAAGGTGATGAAATATTTAGCAATATCACTGGATTCATCATACTGTGGACATAGTCGCTCCCATCTGTGGATTTTTCGGGAGGTGGAGCCAAGTGCTGAAGGGTTTTGTCCTTTTAACTTTATCACCTCCAGTTTGTGCTTTCTCTCTCTTTCCCTCTCCTCCTGAGCATGCTGCCTCTTTTTTTCCTTCTCCTCCCTAGCAGATTTTTCTCTGGCCACTTGTGCATCAATCTTCATCTGTTTTAATTTCAGTTGTTTTTTATGTTTCTTCTTTCTTTCTTCAGCTTCCAATCTGGCTAAATCTAGGGTTTTTTGGACATTACTTTTCGTCATCCTAGCCTCCCTGTGCTTAACCTAGCCTAACCCGAGAGCTAGAAAGAAAGAAAAAACCCAGCTTGTGAATTCCCTTGCTGTAGCTTAACTACTCTGCCCTGAGGCAGAGAAGAAAGAAAAAACAAACAAACAAAAACCCCTCCAGCTGCTTTCAGTTAAAAAAAAAAAGTGTCCTTTAAAAAAAAAACCAAAAAAAAAAATAACCTCCCTGACTTCAAGCAGTCAAAAGAAAAAAATATTTTCTTTTTAAAATTCTAAGGTCTGTGCTTCTGGTTCAGAATGATCCCACCGCGCTGCTATGATGTCAGGGTTCCCTCCCCACTCTGAACTCTAGGGTACAGATGTGGGGACTCGCATGAAAGACCCCCGAAGCTTATTTTTACCAGCTTCGGTTAAAAACTTCCCCAAGGCACAAATCCTTCCTTGTCCTTGGATGAGTACTGCTGCCACCACCAAGTGAGTTAGACAAAGATTCAGGAAAAGGACAAGAACCACTTGGAGTTCCTGTTTCCCCAAAATATTCCCCCAAGCCCCTTCCCCCTCTTTCCTGGGGAGGCTAGAGAATAATCTACCAACCAGATAGGTAAACAAGGCAAGCACAGACCAGACCCTGGGGTTTTTAGGACACTAAAAACCAGTCCGATTCTCAAAAAACATAACTTTATTATAAAGAAAAAAAAGTAAAAGAAACACCTCTGTAAAATCAGGATGGAAGGTAATTTTACAGGGTGATAAGACTTAAAACACACAGGATTCCCCCCTAGGCAAAACTTCAAAGTTACAAAAAACAGGGATAAACCTCCCTCTTAGCACAGGGAAAATTCACGAGCTAAAACAAAAGATAATTTAACGCATTCCTTGCTATTACTTACTATTTCTGTAATATTAGGTGTATCATTTCAGTAGGAGCTGGATTACTTGCTTGGTCTCTCTCTTTGTCTCGGAGAGAACACACACAGAGCACAAAAACAAAGCCTTTCCCCCCTGCTCCAGATTTGAAAGTATCTTTTTTCCCCATTGGTCTTTCTGGTCAGGTGCCAACTAGGTTAATTGAACTGATTAACCCCTTACAGGTAAGGGGATTCTGTATCTCTGGCCAAGAGGGATTTTATATTACTGCACACATAAAGGTTGTTACCCTTCCCTTTATATTTATAACAGCTCTTTTACAGACTTCCTGTGTGAGCATGAAAAAATCACTTAGCTGCTCCATGCCTCAGTTTCCCCAGCTATATAATGGGGAGAATAGCCCTGCTTTGCCTCAAATGGGTGTGTGAGGATAAAGACATTGGCAACTGTGAGGTGCCCAGATGCTGCAGTGAATGGTTACACTTCCAGGGCATGGTGCTACACTAAGAACAAGGCATGAAATAATGTGGAGCTTCCGTGAACTAACCGCTCCCAACAGCAGAGGGCCTTTATTATTTAACATCTGTGCACAGAGCCAGGAGGGACAATCTAGCTAATGTGCCTGCAACGGCACTGTACGGACCCTATGCGGCAGCGCAGGTAGGAGAGAGAGGGGTCGGTGTCCTGAGGAACGAAGGATCAGTTGTTGTTCATGGTCTCCTGGATCCAGTTGACGTATTTACAGACGGTGATGTAGACACCTGGTTTGTTGGACAGTGCGCATGTCTGGCTCCCCCAAGACACAATACCCTGGAATTTCCCATTGCAGACTAGGGGTCCCCCGGAATCTCCCTAGAAGGAGACAAGACAACACTACATCATAGCCAAGAACGACAGGCAAGAATGCACCTCACCAACAACATTATCGAACCTACAGTGCCGTGACAAGAGTTCTCTGCCTTTGTATATGGGTACAGAGCAGAGCGTACCCAAAAAGGGGGTCTTTTCCAGTAGAAACGATCAACGAAAATGATAACAAATTTCACTTTTGCCCACGTCTTCCACCCAACTTTTTGATTTTCTTTGTTGAAAATTCAAATGCCAAAATAGTTTGGCCCCAACTGAAATATTTCAACTCGGAAATGATGTCCGGCTGATGGGAAGCGACACGCAGGGGAAGTCATTTGTAGCACAATGCATTTGACTGGTCTTAGAACACTCAGGACACCTGTTACATACTCTTAAGCACCACCTATTGGCACCGTTTGCCTTGACGAACTATATGCTAAGGACATTTTCCATAGAAACCACTTTTCGGTGGGAAATTGGGGTTTTGACTAACGTAAATTTTGGTGAAAAGTATCTGCTCGCTGTGAAAATTTGGCGAAAAACCAACTGCCTGAAAACTACTACAGTTCCAACTGTAAAGAACATAAGAATGGCCAACAGTTCATATAGCCCAGTATCCTTTCTTCTGACAGTGGCTGGTGCCAGATGCTTAAGAGGGAATGAACAGAACAGGGCAATTATCGAGTGAGCCATTCCCTGCTGTCCAGTCCCATCTTCTGGCACTCAGAGGCTGAGGGACACACAGAGCATGGAGTTGCATCCATGACCATCTTGACTAATAGCCACTGATGGACATATTCTCCATGAACTTCTCCGGAAGTTATCTTTTTTTAACCCAGTTCATTTTTTGGCCTGCACAACATCCCCTGGGGACCAGTTCCACAGGCTGACGGTGCGTTGTGTGAAGAAGTTTTGACTGGTTGTTTTAAACCTGTGATGCTTCATGGAAATTGTACTTTAGGTATCTCACGTTCTCCTCTATAGGTCGGACTACACCACCCATGATGCACCACGGTCTCCCCTCTTGGAGAGGGGAGGTGGTGCATCATGGAAGTCCTAGGTTGTGGTGCATGACGGGTGAAGTTGTCTGGCTGGGGAGTCCAGCCTATAGAGAACGGGGACATGTGGTACCTGAACTATAACTCCTATGAAGCATCACAGTGGCCCTTCCAGATTTTTGTTTCTCTGGCATTTGGTTTGTCACCAAAAAATTTAAATGTTCGTGGACAGCAGACACTTTTCACCATAAGCTTAGTTTAGTCAAAAACCCACTTTCACCATTTCTGTGGAAAATTTCCAACCAGCCCTAACAAATAGCTCGTCAAGGCAAAAGGTGCCAATAGGTGGCTCTCAAGAGTATGTAACACATGTCCTGGGTGTTGTACGACCCACCAAATGGCTCTTCCCTTCAGCAACTTTCATTCTTCTTTGTGGCTGAACAAAGGCTCTGAGGCCTTTCAGCAACAGCCAGGAGCAAAATTCCCCTCCCTGCTGTGATGCAAATGCACAGGATTGCACGTGAATAGCTTCTTCCGAGCCCCATCGGCAAACCCCCAAGGCGATTGCACAGCTAGGGAACGAAAGCATGGGCGGTATCACTCTTGTCTGCCACTAGATGGAGAACTTCAGGAACAGCGCAGTCCCAAGGGCTCTGCATCTCAACGGCGGGAAATAGCTCGTTAAAGGTGACGGGGGCACCAGGAACCAATGCAGCAGCCACTAGAGGGGGGCTGCGAGCCATTCTGTGTTCACATGCCCTGTGCATAGTCACTTTCTTCTGACACTGAACAAGGAGCTCTGGTCTAATAAAGGAAATGGTGTTATCCTCGAAAGCTGCTCTGTCTCCCTCTTCTGCTTCATTTCTGATTATGACAATCCCCAGCCCATCCTACTGACTGGATTCTTGCTACCACTTTAAAACCACAGGCCAATGTTTTTCAAAAATGCCTTTCGTTTAGGTTTCCACTAACTGGCTAGGAAAGAGAGTCCAATGGTTAAGGTGCCAGCTTGGGTTCTGGGAGCCTGGGGTTCAATTCCCCACCCCCATCCCTTTCCAAAAAAACCCACGGTCTAAGCAGACAAAGTCGGGGGGAGGGACTGAGGCGAGGAGAAGGTCACCTGGTGGCAATAGAACCCCGGTGTCCTGATTTCTAATCCAGCACCTTTGTCTAAGTCACTTGATGGCTACTTGCATGGGCGGAGCTTGTGTTTTTTCCCTTATTCTCCATTATGCAGAGGGGGAAACTGAGGCACAGAGTGGGGAGAAGTGATTTGGCCAAGGTCACCCAGCAGGAACTGGGAATAGAATGAAGGTGTCCTAACTCCCTGACACACTGATTCTAGCCATGGGAGGAGCGGGCATTTTTATTTTACCCCAGGTGGGGAAACTGAGGCACAGAGCAGGGCAGTCGCTTGCCACAGCAGGTGGAGCTGGGATTTTCAAACCCAGTTTGAGGGAGTGGGGCGGGGGAAGGAAATGTGGCTGTTCCGCTTCTATTTAAATTCACGGACAGTGGGAAACACAGATCCACAGCGCATACGCTCCCCTTCTCTAACGTGTGGACCACGCTGCCGATATGGGGGAAGAAGGAGGAGATCCAGGCTTTTTGTTGTCATGGGAAGCCTCCCCCCGACTCCCACTGCCGGGACACTCTTGGTGGGACCAGGTTTATGCATCCTTTCCATTGTCTAAAACAGAGCACCCAGCAGATATCAGAGAACTTCTTGTCTTTGCAGCCACAATGGGATCGCTTTTGTGACGGGCTAATCTGGGCTCCTCCAACCCTCCCCTGTCAAGACATGTCTGCCCATTAGCTACTCAGATTCTACCGCAACAATCAGATAAGCAAGTCCCACCCACTATAACTGCACCCACTCGCTCCTGCTCTTTGTCCTGGGTTCCTGAGAACTCCTGGGCTCAACGCCAGACTTGCCAAACTCTGGTGAGTCTCAGGATATTTAGGGATTTTCTTAAACCCCCATCTCCCAGAGTCACAGGATCCTGGCTATAATAATTTGGTCTCAGTTTGGTCGCTGTTTTCAGTGCTGATGGCCCGTGATCTACAGGAGGCTAAATGGTCTGGTGATGTCTTCTAGCCTGAAACTCCATGAGTTTATGACTATGGGAGGACAGCTGGGCAAAATTTTTCGCACAAAGCCTTCTTTTGGTTAAAAGCTGCGGTTTGGTGACATGGAAACATTTTGTGACGTCACCTCGATTTCACCGAATTTGTTTCAGATGGACAGAAACTGACCCAACATTTCTGAAACATCAGAATGTGTCGTCTCTCCAGTTTGGAAACCAAATCTGGTAATTTTCCGGCTCGCAATGACTTTGCTTTTCACAATTTCCTTTTAAAACTAACCCTAGTTACAAATATTTTTGATGTTCTCAAAATGAAACCTTGCCCTCGACCCGAAGCTATTTTTTCTGACTTTTTGATTGACCAAAAATTATGAAAATGTTCAGATGTGGTTGGAGCAGAAACGAATTTTTTCCCTTCCGGAATGGCCAGAGACCATTATTGCCCTGGTCAGTGTAGGAGAATCTCAGCTCTGATTTAAAAAATAAAGCATCTTTCTAACCCTCTTGGGCTGGAAAAGTGTGATCCGTGGACAGGCTCAATAACCAGACAGCAGAGAACAGGTCAATTCTACAGAGCGATCTGGATTGCATAGTAAACGGTGCTCACATAAACAACATGCATCTTAGTATAGCTCTAGGCAACCTTGTACATCAAATTTGGTTCAATACAGGAGTATTTGCGTGAAGTTTTGCACCCTGGTTGATCTAATCATCCTTCTTAGACATCAGAACTCTGAATTGGGCAGAGTTAAGAGCAAACACACAACGAGGCGGCGTTACGGATGCTCTAGCTCGACCCCTAGATATGGGCTGAATGCAGGAATCCCTGGGGAGGTTTTCCAGCCTGGGCACACTAGGTCGGTAGAATGGTCTGTTCTGGCCTTGAAAACGATGCCTCTATGGAAAATCACTCAAGAATCCATCGGAGTTGGTCTCACCTTCCTCCCATTCTCTCTCCCCGCTCTTGGTCCCATTCCTGCACCAGCCGCCCCCAAGGCAGTAGGACCATCAGGCCAGCCCCCCAATCCCACCTTCAGCTCCGCCTTCCCCTCACCTGGCACGAGTCTATTCCCCCTTCCAGCACCCCAGCACAAAGCATGTTCTCGGTGTAGTAGCGAGGGTAGATACTGCGGCACTTTTGCTGGGAGATAATGGAGATGTTGCCACAATGGAGAACAGGTGGAAAGTACACTACAAAAAACAGCAACACAGCACAATGGATGTTTTGTCAGTGGGAAAAAGTCTTAGAGTTAGATCCAAGGCCAGGGTCAATAGACACAGCTCCACGGACACAGGGTTAGATCCAGGGCCGGGGTCAATGGACACACCTAGAACCTCTCTGAGGCACACGTTAACCTTAGATCAACCTTTCATAAATCGAACTCTTGCTAGTTGGAAAATGGAGAGGGAGTGGAATTTCATCTTTTCCTCAAAGAAATACAGAATCTCCAAACTTTTTTCTGTTTTTCGCCAAATTTTTTCCTTTTTCACCCCCAAAATCTACAACTTTCCACCAGAAAAACCTCTTCGGGTTCCGGCCAAAATCTGTTTTCATTTTTAGCCAAAACCTTTCATTTTTGGCCAAAGTCTTCTCCAATTTCCAACCAAAATGTTTTTGGCAAAAGTTTTTCAGCACTCATTTTTTCAACCACAAATCAAACTTTTCCCAGGAAGCAGCCCCGTGCCATGGAAAATTTCCACTCATCGGCTACCCAATTTTAGGCTGGGGGGGAGATAAAATTTCGATGGCAAATTTCCCAATGGCTCTAAATGGAACCTCAGGAATGATTGATTGCTGAAAAATAAATAAATAAATACATTCCTGGGAAAGTTTTCAGGGGAAACAGCCACAAAAGTTGCTGAGGCAAATAGGGACATGCCAAGAAAGAAGAAGAAATGTGGGGGGATGTTCAAAATTCTAGTAATGTATATTTTTCTCATTTTTCCGACCTGCTGGCTTCTTCCCCCTTGAAGCTAAGACCGCCCCCAAACATTGGTGTTACCGTACATTGAGGGCTTTTTGTTGTTCCCCATCCGGATACCATACATTTCTCCCCGGTGGAGGGGCAACTGGTAGGTAGCTCCAGGGGCTGGACGTTTTTGTTGAAGATCGCCGGGGTGAGCAGTTTGATGAGCATGATGTCATTGTCCTTGCTGGGGGGGTTATACTGGGGGTGGAGGATCGTTTTCTCTGCGACTCTCAGCTGCTCTGTCCAATCCAGATGCTTGATGTTGTGCTCTCCCAGGCGCACGCTGATGGGGCTGCAGAGAAATGGACACATGTAGAGAAAAGCGTGGGGTGAGGGACCGAGTCCATGGTGGAAACTGGGCACTGGTTGTTGGACTGGAATCCCTGGGAGAGGTTCTCTGGCCTGGGCTATATAGGAAGCCAAACTGGATGGGTAAAGCATGAATCTATGGAATCCATGAATCTCTGAAGGTGGAGTTAAGGGCACTCACACAAGGGGGTGGAGTTAAGGGTGCGTTAGCTCAACCATCCGATATGGGCTGGATGCGGAAATCACTAGGCCTGGCTATGAGGTCAAACACAGGCACAATCCCATGGACACAGAAACGTCCTTTTACAAACACACATATACACAATCATGTATACACTCTTCCCCCCTAAATTTACAGTCACACATGCTCTCCCCAAACACACAAATGCACAGCTGCACTCTCCCAATCACAATCACACATGCCCTCCTCAAACCATTCACAAATGCTCAATCACAATCACACACATACACACTCCCTAACATATTCACAAAATGCACAACCATGCTCTCAGACCCACTCACAATCACACATGCCGTACCCAACACACGCACACACACATGCACAACTGCACTCTCACACCCATTCACAATCAGACATACACTTCCCAAAACATCTACAACCACACCGTCACACCCACTTACAATCACACGCCCACTCAGCTACACACAGACCTTCTCCCCTACACCCTCCACCTCACCCGACGCCCCCACAAACCCACACTCACCAATTGACGTGGCAGTGGGCTGCAGTCACCACCCAGTTTCTGGCAATCAAGGTCCCTCCACAGTTGAGCTGGGAGCCCACAAAGAGGGCGGCCTGCCAGGGTACGGAGTGAGGCTGGCAGGGGGCGCCGCCGATGATCCGGTCATTCTGGCCACTCACTGGGAGGCAAAGCAGAAAGGGAAGGGAGGGGAAGCTCTGTCAAGCAGCAGCGCCACCCTGCTTTGCCCCAGCTCAGGATCAGGGTCCCCCAGCTCCCTCCTCCTCTTGCTTCAGTGTCTGATTCAAATGCGCCCCAGGTGCAGCCAGTGGAAATTAGAAAACTTCACCAAACTGTGCCCTCGCCGTTAGCCAGCTCAGTCCCCCGGCATTTCTGTCTCTGACCTGACCATCACCGCAGCCCCTGGGCGTCTCCCGCTCTTTAGCACAGTGACCCTCACCTCCACCTCTGGAAGGCTGGGCTGGGCAATTGTCCCCTTTGTACACTAGGGGATGTAGTAAGAAGAGGGCCTGAAACACCAGGCCATGTATCAGAGGCCTGGTATGAGGCCTGAGGACGGAACTAAAGTGGTCAAAACTTTCCTGATGTAAAGGAAAGTTATGTTGTGAGCAAGAGGCAGGCCCCGCTCACAGAATTTGGCAAGTACAGGGCTGATATTGGAAAAAGACACATTCCTCAGAGGGGCTAAGCACAGGACACTCAGGCAAACACATTCCAGAAGGGTGGTAGCAGAACACCACTCCCCAAACATAACAGGAACACCCTGACCCATCTGAAGGATAAGGTCAGGATGACAGCATGATGGATAGAGGTGTTTTGATTGAACCTACAGGTACAAGGAAATAGAGGGCGCCCGAAGACATCAGGGGCAATGGGTGACTTGTCTGTATTGGGGTATAAAGATGCATCTCAGAGGGGGTGTCTCTGGCCAGCCGAGGGGGCAGTGGAAAGGCACTGGCTGAGCTGGTCCATTGTCATGGTCATCCGCGTGCTAGCGTAACTGTAGACACTGATCCAGGGAGCTAGGCCCGTGCTTTGTTGACAATAACCCCAGCCTGGTGCCTTCGCACCTTAACGATCTTGTGGTCATCGGGTGGTTCGTTTGAGGTCTGCTGTGCCAGCTGTCCGTGCAGGGCTGGGACGGCATATGGAGGGAACACACACACGCAGCCGAACATCTGACGACATTGGTGACCCCAACGTTTTGACCACTACTTTAGTTCAGGCCTCATACCAGGCCTTATGTTTCAGGCCCTCTTCTTACTACACAGGAAACGAGCACAGAGCAGCAACGTGACTTAACCGAGGTCACACCACATCTGTGTTGGGGAAGAATCAAAGCCACGACTCCCGCATCCCAGGCCTGTGCGCTAACCACTGGGCCATCCTTCCTGGCTCCTATTTGCAATTGATCTTTAGCAATGAAAATCACCTCGAAGGGAGGACTCCTTATTTGCTTCACAGGCATCTGCTTCAAGTGCAAAGCCATGCGCACCCCGTCTCTCACAAAACCGTGCACACAGACCAGACATCAGTGTACATTTTGACCAGGGAGAATAATTAATCACTGGACCCACTGCCCGAGGATTTTTCGTCACTGACAACTTTTACATCAAGATGGGGCGTTTTACAAAAAGATGGGCCTAGGGATCATTTGGGAGCCGTTTGCAGGCCCGTGTGACGCAGGATGCCAACCGAGATTATCACAATGGTCCCATCTGGCCTTGAAAAATCACCCACTGGTGCACACACAAGCCTGCAGATGTGCACACTGAGACATACACCCTCCCACACACTAGGGTTGCCAACGTTCTACTCGCACAAAAACGAACACTCCTGCCCCACCCCTCCTCCAATGCACCAACCCTTCTCCAAGGCACCGCCCCCCACTCCATCCCCCCCTCCCTCTGTCACCCTCACTCAGTGGCTCATTTTCACCAGGCTGGGGCAGAGGGTTGGGGTCCGGGAGGGGGTGAGGGCTCTGGCTGGGGGTGCAGACTCTGGGGTGGGGCTGGGGATGAGGGGTTTGCGGTGCAGGAGGGGGCTCCGGGCTTGGACACAGGGGTTTGGAGGGCGGGAAGGGGATCAAGACTTGGGCAGGGGGTTGGAGTGTGCGAGGGGGTGAGGACTCTGACTGGGAGTGTAGACTCGGGTGGGGCTGGGGATGAGGAGTTGGGGTGCAGGAGGGGACTCCAGGTTGCGACCAAGGGGTTTAGAGGGTGGGAGGGGGATCAGGGCTGGGGCAGGGGTTTGGGGCGTGGGAGAAGGGTCAGGGGTGCAGGCTTCCAGCAGCACTTACCTCAAGCAGCTCCTGGAAGCAGCGGCATGCCCCCCTTCCAGCTCCTACATGGAGGCATGGCAAGGCGGCTCTGCGCACTGCCCCGTCCACAAGTGCTGCCCCTGCAGCTCCCACAGGCCATGGTTCCTGGCCAATGGGAGCTGCAGAGCCGGCACTTGGGGCGGAGACAACGCATGGAGCCCCCTGGCTGGCCCTGTGTAAAGGAACTGGAGGGGGGAACATGCCTCTGCTTCCAGGAGCTGCGCAGGGCCACGGAAGGCAGGCCCGTGCTGTAACCCCACTGTGCCGCTGACGGGACTTTTAACGGCCTGGTCAGCTGCTCTGACCGGAGCTACCAGGTCCCTTTTCAACTGAGCGTTCCGGTCGAAAACCGGACACCTGGCAACCCTACCCCTCACATGTCCGTGCTCACATAGTCACATTCACACATTCAAACACAACTGTGCACCGCTGCAGTCTGAAAATACGGTAAAGGCTGTTCTAGTGAGGACGGGGATCGATTATTCTCTGTGTCAACCAAGAATGAGAAGGAAACAGCAACATTTGCATCAAAGGAGACTGAGGGTAGATATTTGGAACAACTTTCTCACCTCTGGAATCGCTTTCCGAGGTAGGTTATGGAAGACCCGTCACTGGAGGTTTTTAAGAACAGGCAAACACCTGTCCGGGCTGGTCTAGATTTACTTGTTCCTGCTACAGCATGGGGGGATGGACTAGACAACCTCTTGAGGTCCCATCCAGCCCCTCATTGCTGTGATTCAATGTGCACCCAGCCCCACACATTTGCCTATAAACAACAGCACACCAACAGAATATGCAACACACCCCACCGTGCAGATACACACTCAGCCTTCTTTGCACACTACTTGCGGATAAAGACTTACACGCTCACACTCGCACATGCTTGCAGACAAACACAATCACGCACGTACATGTACTCACCGGTTAACGCACACACAATCACCCACACATACCCTCACAGAGAAACACACACAGAGATAAAGACAGACAAACACAGGGTTGCACACACACACACACACACACACAATCGTGCCCAAGCACACAATCGCACACACACTCAGAGACAAACACTCACATGCACACAGGCAGGAACGCGCACGAGTGTGCAGACACACACACCGAGAGAGCAGGGCTCATCCCCTCCAGTAGGGGGTCACACACACACACACACACACACACACACACACACTCACCTGCAGTCACCAACAGCAATGCGATGCCCAACTGCTCCATGCCGGTGGGGGCTTCTGGCTCCGGGAAGGCCCCTGTGTGCCAAGGGGCTGGCGGGGAAGGAAAGGGAATCATTACCAGAGAACTGGCCCATAAGAAAGTCCCCACTGCAGGCTCCGCCCCCTGGGCCCCGCTCATCACCTTTGCTGACCTGCCACCCTCAAGGAATCCCATGCTCTGATTGGTTCCCGCCAGAGCGTCTCAGCGCTGACCAATGGGAAAAGAGTGTGAGGGACGCTATAGGTCTGGTCGACCCATGGCGGTGGTGTCCTCCACCCCGAGGCCTGACTGCGTGCATGGCGCCAATGGGCTGCACGCTCCCTTCGTGGGCGTAAACACCAGGGGAGTCACTCCTGCTTTACACCAGGGTGAGCGAGGGGGAATTGGCCCCATTGACACCAGTGGAGTCACTCCTACTTTACACCAGCACGAGCAAGAGCAGAATTGGCCCCATTGATGCCAATGGAGTCACTCCTGATTTACACCGGGTGAGTGAGAGGGGAACTGGCCAGACTGACACCAGTGGAGTCACTCCTGATTTACATCAGGGTGAGTGAAAGGGGAATTGGCCCCATTGATGCCAGTGGAGTCACTCCTGATTTACACCGGGTCAGCGAGGGAGGAATCAGCCCCATTGACACCAATGGAGTCACTCTTGATTTACACCAGGGAGAGTGAGAGGGGAATTGGCCAGATTGATGCCACTGGAGTCACTCCTGATTTACTCCGGGTCATTGAGGGGGAATTGGCCCCATTGACACCAGTGGAGTCACTCCAATTTGGCCCCGGCGCTCGTGCCAGAGGGTCAGAATCCGACACCGAGAAGTGAGTGGCACCCCTGGATGAAAACCCAGCCCCTCCCCCCAAAAACCACATAATCAACACCCTGCGTGTCGTGATCACACACGTCATTTTCGATCGTAGCTCAAACATGCCCTGACAGGTCAGAAAGAGGCCCCCGTGCAGCAGAACAAAAGAGAAGCGAACCAGGAGGGCTGGGCCTGCAAATTACCTGCAGCTCTGGCGTCAGCAGCCTCGTGCGACCTGTGGACGGAGACCGGAGCGGTGTAGCTTTATAACGTGACTTCCTGGCCGGCCAAGAGAGATCTGGGCTGTTAAATCTGCCCCCCAATCTGAGGCTCGCACAATATCAAGATCTCCAGGTAGGAACCTCCCAACGCCTCCAGGAGCTGTGCGTAAAGGGCGGATTGGCCCAGGGAGCAGGAGCAGGGCGGATAATTGTGTTCTGCCCTTCCCCACAAATTAATCCCTTTGGGTCAGGCAACAGCCCTAGTGCAAGGCAGCTCCCAAGGAACCAGCTCCCATCTCAGTTCCCTCTTTCCCCACCCATCTCCGGCTTTTATTTCAGTCCTGCCTGAGGCAGCAGGAAGCTGCTGCTAGTGACAGGGTGTGTCAGTCTTCATTCTTAATCCTTCCAAGAAGGAAGAAGTCACATGCTCTTCCTTCTCCAATTCTACAAGCCATCGGGGCCAGCCAGGCACAGGAGGAGGTGCAGAAGGGGCAGCTGGAGAGGGATTTTTTGCAACGCAAAAAAAAACAAACCACTGGTTCATTAAAAGTGAGATTGGGGGCGAACCTCCTGATTTGGAAAGACCGAATGGCTCGGTTTTGACATTTTTCTAAATGAAAAGTGTTGGGTTTTTCGGCTCCAAACAATTTTACCTTTTGAACTTGGATTTAATTGAGCCGGAAAACAAACAGACAAGGCTAAAACCATGGAAAACAGTTGAAATCAAAACACGTTTCGAAACAATCACCGCAAACCGTTTCGGTTGACCCAAGCTGAAATGATTTCCAGTGTGTTTGTTTGAAAAGCTTGATGAAAATTTGACTTTTTGGCCCAATTTGGGGGACAATGTTGCAATCTCACAAATTCTCACAGGATAGGAGAAACACTTCCATCCCAGCCCTAACTCTGAGTCCATTCTGCTCATGTCAAGGCCAGGCCAGCCAGGCCTGGAGTTTCCCCATCAACCCAAGGAACCTGACCCTAGAGGACACCTTAGTAATAATACCTAGTTGTTTATGAGTAGATCTGCAAGTGCTGTACAAAGGAGTGCTGTGTCATTATCCCCACTGTACAGATGGGGAAACTGAGGCACAACGCAGGGCCAGAACTACCCCAAAGTCATCCAATTAACTAGTGGGACAACATCCTTAGAGACAGGGTGGATTCTCCGTCACTTGGAAAATGGGCCTCTCTTTCTAAAAGCACCACACTAGTTAGGCCATCAGATATGGGCTGGATGCAGGAATGTGCAAGCAACAACGCCTTCTGCTAGAAAAAGTTCCATCCCCTCACTATGACCCCACCCCTCACTGGGGTCTGACCACTCCCAGGGGGCTTACGCAGTGGCAAGTGCCCCTTATCCCCCTGGGAGTATAGAGCCCATTGCTCCAAGAAGGGGGAGCTGCTCTGAGTGTAACCAACACAGTGACGCAGCCTGAATCTACAGAGAGCCTGAACCCATCGCTGAGAGAGGGGAGCTTCCCTCAATGTACCTGACTCAGTAACACTGCCTGGGTCTGCAGGGAGTCTGGGACCCAGGGAGCTGCCCTGAGTTTGACCTGACACCTAACACCTTAGCTCAACTGTGACAGGACACCGGGAATGTCATCACAAGTGACACATCTCAGTGAGATGTCACAAGAATAACACAGAACTCCCTCAGGGCAGCTCTCATAATGACTAGGAGGGGCCAGTTTGAATTAGGGCCCAGTATGGGGAAGCAGAAATACGCCCACCAGCTGCTCCGCACAGATCCTTTATGTCTCTGTTATCTGGGCAGGGAAGCAACAGACAAGGGACTGAATCATGCAGGAGTGAGATTAGATGCCCACTCACTCTAGTGAGCAATGGATCAAGGCCAGGGTAATATGAAATAGTGTCTATTCTCATTCCCCAGCCCCATACATTCACCCACACCTCATCCTTTCCTAGACCAGGAGTACTGAGTTCAACATCCCGCCTACTGCAAGGAAATATCTGAATGCTCTAGGCCAGTGCTACTCAAAGTGGTGGTCCGCGGACTGGTGCCGGTCCGCGAGCCATCGGCTGCTGGTCTGCATGCACATTGGGGAAAAAATTGCCGGTCCCCCACATCAGATAGCTTGAGAAGCACTGCTCTAGGCAGCAACCGATTCAAGATCTGGGTTAAAATATTCCAAAAGTGGGATCCTGATTAGAGCTGGCCAAAAGCCAGACTATCCAATCCAAGGCAAATCCCGACCGGTTTTCATTCCGAATCGGAGCAAGAACAAGAAAACTCCCTATGGAAACACCAAATTTCAATTTGGTTTGGCTGGAACATTCTGTCTCACTATCCGGTTCGGTTCTGCTGAGATAAAAATCAAAAAGTTCCACTCCGATTCTGACTTTCCCCCCTTAGTTTGCAGTGTGTGAACATTGAGGGTTAAGGCTATGAGCCAGTCACGGCTTCCGTGATTTTATGTGACTTCTGCAACTTCAGTCCTGCACAGCGGGACTCCAGCTATCGGCCCTGGGCAGTGGGGCTTGGGCTTCCGTGATTTATTTTTTATTGCCTGCATCCTGTCCGTGACTTTTACTAAAAATACTCAGGACAAAATCTTAGCCTTATTTATAGTCGAATCTAAAATCAGCTCAATTTTGAAAGGAAAGGTCATGTGAAAATGAAAGAGCAAAGCGTTCCCTTTCAACCCCATCAAACCGCTTTTTTTTTCTTTCCATTTTTCTTTTCTAAACACAATTGCGTCCAAAGGGTGGAAATGGGATTTTTCTGATGGAAAGAATGTTTTTTTGGAAAATTTCCCACCAGCCCCCCACAGACAAAGGGGCAGATTTAAGTACCAACTCAGGGTGCCCTCATCTATCCTTGCTGAGCACTACCAGCTGAGGCATTTCAGGGTGTAGTTCTCCTTTTTTCCCAATGCACCTAACTGACCCAGGAGCCTGAACGCGCCGTGAATTAAGCACCTAAACACCTTTCCCAATCTGGCTTTAAATCACTTTGGAAAATAGGACTTAGGATGTTAAGGAAAATTTTAAACCCAGATCTGGAAACAGCTGTGCTCTCAAGAAGTAGGGTAATCCTTTCCATAGTGTGGTGCCGAAGGTCAGAGCAGTAGGTTCGGACACAGCTCTCCTTGGTTCTATTCCCAGCCCTGTGACTTTGATCAAGTCCCTTCATCTCCCCGTGCCTCACTTTCCCTTCCTACCCATGTCTATTCAGATTGTAAGTTCTTCAGGTCAGGGAGTGTTTCTCATTTTGTACAGCACCTGGTACAACAGAGCTATGACTGGTGTCACTAACTGCTACCATAATACACCTGCTTGTGCTTGCACCCTTATCATTGTCCCCTTGGTAGAGTCATAGATTTTGAGAATCAAAGAAACCATTCTGCCCAGCCAGCTTGCCCTCCTGCATGGCGCAGGCCAGAGAACCTCCCCCAGGGACCCCTGCCTCCAGCCCAGATCTGGGGGTTGAACTAGAGTGAACTAAAGCTGCCCCTTTGCAGTGTGCCCTTAACGCCCCCACCCACATCATAAATTTCAAGCCAATATCTGGTGGGTGAACTAAAACGGAGCTTTTAGAGAGAGATGCCTGATCTCTATGGAAAGACCCCAAGGGCTGGAGAATCCACCCTATCCCTGGAAAGTCATTCCTGGGGCCAGTTCCCCTTATTCCCAGTCTGGATTGGTCTGGCTTCAGCTCCCAGCTGCTGGATCTTGCTCTGCTGTTGTCAGCTGGGTTAAGGAACCCTCTGCTCCCTGAAATCTTCTCCCCAGCGAGACCCTGATGGACCGGGATCAAGTCCCCTCTGAGCCGTTCCTTTATAGTGTCACACAGGGAGCCCATGGACAGTTGGCTTGCAGCTGGATCCCAGAGTCCCATGCTGTCCGCTCATGTTCTCTTGTAGCTCTGCCCAATTTATCCCCAAAATCTCTACAAATCCCCCCTTCTTTTCTTCTGCTTTAATAAGCAACCCTCTCCAGTCAGCCTGTTCCACTCTCCACGAGCCCACACGTAGCCATCCACCAACCCCCAGCAATCCCGGCCACTGGAAAAGGTGATCGGTGCCATGATTCATCCTTCCACCCGGGCTCAGGGCTAATCCCACTCCAATGCCAACAAAACAATCACGCAAGGCCTTGCAACGAATCACTCAAAGCCGCAGGGCGGCGGCTCGGTGAATTGCACAGGCTCGTCTTATCTACTGGGAAACGTGGCACGTAGGGCTAATCGGCTTCCAGGTAAAACTGGGAAATCTGGCACTCCCAAAGAAGGTTAAGGGTGACTATCAGCCCCTCCTGGGGGCGGGGGGAGATTTTGGGGAGCAGAGGGCTTTGAACCCAGCAGACAGGACCCAGGCAGAGCAAAAGCCAACTTTTGGCAGAGGAAGTCTGCATAGTTCAGGTTAGAAGGAAAGAGGATTCTTCAGTGGGAGGGGAATGAACATTGGATCAGCATGAAGAGGGGTGTATGGGATGCTCCATCTCTTGTTCAGGACACCTGGGTTTTCTTCTTAGCTCTGTTAGGCTCTGTGTGACCTTGGGCAAGTCACGAACCCCTACCATGCCTGTTTCTCCTCCTGCCTTTTGGCAATTGAGATTCTGAGCTCTTTGGGGCAGGGCAGCACCCAGCACAACGGGGCCCCAATCTCAGCTGGGGCAGGGCCTGTCTCTGGCTGTGTGTCTGGGCAGTGCCCAGCACAACGGGGCCACGATCTCAACTGGGGCAGGGACTGTCTCTGGCTGTGTGTCTGGGCAGTGCCTGGCACGATGGGTCCCAGGTCTCATTTGGGTCCTGTGGTAACACTAATAACACAGTGTCAGTAATTGGGCTGGCTATGATGTGGCTTATTCAGCTTCTGCCCAAGGGTTGGCTGGGCTGACCCTTTTGTGACTTTCCAGGGATCTATCTAGGAAGCCAGCCCTGACCAGTGCGGCTTATCAGTGGCTCAGGGTCAGAGGCAATGGAGTCTCAGCAATCCCTTCAGTGTCTAAGCAAAGAAATGCCACCTGAGAGTGGCTTGGACACCCAAATTCTGCCTCCCCAACCCCACAGCCCACCTCTCCAGCCCCCCCCCCCCCCCCACACACACACTGCAGAGCAGCCTCACAACATCCCCACTTTTTGAAGCAAGGTTGGATTATTCCCCCCCCCCCCCGTTTTTAACAGATGGGGAAACTGAGGCATCAAGGAGCTGACTTGCATCTGCGGCACAGCTGGGGCTTGACCCCAAGTGCCCTGATTCCAACACCCCCATACAGAAGGAGGAGAGATGCTATCGCTGGACTGTCACCAGGTCCGCCTGTTGAAAATTCCAAAGATGGGCCAAGCAAAAACCACGTGATGTTCTTAACAAGTCATCGCACCTGGGTTGGGTTTATTCCCCTTCTGCTTTCCGAGACTCTAAGCACCATGTTTTCCTGCTTCCCCCTCCCGCCCCCAGCACCTCCACTGGGATGACCAGCTTTCTTTACTTTTTAGCTCAAGGCAGCTGCCCTCTCCCCCAGCGATGGGCTCAGGCTCCCTGCAGACTCAGGCAGCATCACTGTTTGTTCACACTCCAGGCATCTCCCTGCCTCACCCAGCAACGGGCTCAGGCTCTGGGCAGACTCAGGCAGCACCGAGCACACACAGGAGGGTTTTCTGAACTTTTCTCCCCAAGTGCAAAGGCTAGAATCTCATCTTTTAACAAAGGAAATTCAAGATTCTCCCACGGTCCTACACCTCCAGGGGCGGGGGTCCTGGGCGTGGGGCATCTGATTTTTCAAAGAAGAACCTAGCCTGTAAATGCTGCGGGGCCGGGACTGTGTACTCTATGTACAGCTCCTGGCGCAGCGGGGTTCCAGCCTGGGGCTCCTAGGCACTACCATAATACACCTAATAAAGAGCAGTAATAGCATACAGCTCTGAACACAATGAGCTCTTGGTTCATACCTGGGGCTCCCGCACTGCCGTAATACACTGTGACAGGGTCGGGCCAGATGGCTATAGGAGAGTAATTTTTTTTTTTGAAGCAAAAGATATTTTTATTTGCATAACACACTTACAAAGTAAAAACAGCAGCATTTGCAATGTGTAACACAGCAACCAATCACAATTGTTTTCTCATTAGCTTCAGGGGAGGGAAGTGTTCAAGCTTGCCTAGGCCCAGAGCAGGGGGCTTCCTCGACTCTCGTGGTCTTCCACCCCCTCGAGTTACCTGGCGCCACACCCGAGTGTCACCAACAATTCCTTCGTCTGAAAACACCCAACAAGAGGGGCAGGCTGTGGGATGGACAATCCAGGGGGGCACGTGCACCCACGTGTGAAAGGACCCCTCTAGGGTGGTGGAGTCCGCAGCAGCAATGGCTGGGGCTGGGGTCCCTTACTTTCTCCCCCAATCAAAGGGTCAGACAAAGGGACCTGGACGGGGACACCGAGCGGAGAACCTCAGACAGTGCCCACCGCTCCTCAAAAGCATCAAGGGAGTTGGTGGACGCCGCCCAGAGGAATTCCGCCCGGATACGTGAATGGACCGAGGATCAGAAAACGGCCCCACAGTCACAGGAAACTCCATCAGCCAACCTCCTCCCTCTGGTTTTATAGATGGCCGTTTTAGCCAGGGCCAGGACGAGGTTAACTAGGAGATCCCGTGACTTTGTGAGGCCACGGATGGGGAGTGCATAAATAAAAAGGTGAGGGGAAAAATGCAACCAAAAACGTAATAGGAGATTTGTGAGGATCTGGAACAAGGGCTGCAGCCTGGCGCACTCCAAATATACGTGCGCCAGGGTTTCCCTCACACCACAAAAGGGACAAGTATCTGGGATGGGGGTGAACCGCGCCAAGTACATGCCTATGCTCACAGCTCCGTAAAGGAGCCGCCAACTGATGTCCCCGACGGGCCTCGGAACCAAGGTGGAATATAGGCTGGCCCACTGGGGCTGCTCACCCTCCAAAGGTGGGAGAAGGTCTCGCCACTTTGTGTCGGGGCGGGACACTAGGGTGAGGGCGTGAAGGGTGTGGAGCGCGAGCGTGTATAGATGTTTCCTTGGCGCGGTTTGGAAGCGTACCAGCTGCAGTTCATGCAGCCGGCTTGCAGTGAAGGGGTGGGGGGGTCAATTGGATCTGCGGCACAGGGGTCCAATTAAAAAGTCCGGTGGGCCTGGGGTAGAGGGTGGGCGGGGCGTGCCCTCGAGCAGGACCCGGTCAAGGTAAGCTCAAGCAGTGGGCGGCAAAGCGGCCTTCACCTCCTGAAGTACGCGCCAGGGGGTACGAGGTCTGGAGAGCCCCATGCGAGTGTCAGGGGATCCAGCCTGTCTCCCCGGTCGTAGTCCAGGAGGTCTCCAACTCTCGTGACTTCTGCCAGGATCAAGCACCGAGCGGGACTCCGCCACCTGCACACGGAGCTGGGGGTTGTGTAGCAGGGGCTCCGCGAGGAGATCTACCCCCTCAGTGGCCGCCACGGACCTGGTCATTAAAAACAGTTTCCAAGTCCAGAGGAGGTCGTGGTAGAAGACTGGCAGCCTGGAGAGGTCTTGCGGAAGACCTCCCGGACGGAGATAAAAGAGCTGCCAGTCATATCGGAGCCCTCGGATGCGGCGCAGGATGGCATGCGCCAATATGCTCCACGCCGAACTGCCTGCACCATAAAGGAGCCTCTGTAGGGCCTGGAGGTGGAAGACACGGACCTGAGTGTGTAGGCACTTCAGGCCCCGTCCTCCTTCCCTCAGGGGTAGATGAAGAACCCCTACAGGGGCCCAGTGCGTTCCTGACCAAAAGAACCTCAGAATCGATATCCGGAGGTTGGTCAGGAAACCTGGGGCCAGGACCAGGGTGTTGAGCCGGTACCAGAGCATGGACAGGACTAGTTGATTAAGCACCAGCGCTCTCCCTTGGAGGGAGAGACATCGGAGTAGTCCCGTCCATTTCCGGAGCCGCTCTAACACCCCGCCCTCTAAATTTTCCCAGTTCTCCGGCGGAGAGGGATGTGTGGCAGAAAGGTAAACGCTGAGGTAGAACAGCGGACCCGCGCTCCACCGGATGGTCTGAAGCACGGGTGGGAGGGAGCTCGCCTGCCTCCAGTCTCCTCCTACCAAGCCAGAGCTCTTGACCCAGTTGACCCGGGCGGAGGAGGCTGCCGAATAGATGGCCTGGCAAGCCTCCACCCATGCCAAGTCGCCTGGGTCCTGGATCATGAGGAGCACGTCATCAGCATACACTGACAGGACCAGCCGCAGCTCCGGCTCCCGCAGCACCAACCCTGTCAACCTCCTGCGGAAGAGACAGAGGAAGGGCTCGATCGCCAGAGCATACAGCTGGCGCGAGAGCGGACACCCCTGCTGTACTCCTCGCCCAAAGCTGACCGGTTTGGTCAGGGTCCAGTTGAGCTTAACCAGACACTCTGCGGAGGCATACAGCGCCCGGAGAAAACGCACAAACTGGGGTCTGAAGCCAAATACCTGCAGAGTGCTCAGGAGGTACCCATGGTCCACCCTATCGAACGCCTTCTCCTGATCTAGGGACAGGAGGGCGAATGACAGACCGTCTCTACGCCTGAGTTCCAAAAGGTCCCGAACCAGAAATAGGTTATCAAAGATACTGCAGTCCGGGACGGTGTAGGTCTGGTCTGGGTGGATCACGTCCGCCAGCACAGACCCTAGCCGCAGCAAGATTGCTTTCACTACGATTTTGTAGTCCGTGCTGAGGAGCGAGACGGGACGCCAATTTCATAAATCGCGGAGGTCCCCCTTCTTCGGCAATAAGGCGAGCACAGCTCACCTGCACAAGAGAGGGAGGATCCCGCTCTGCAGAGACTCGGCCCAGACGGTGACTAGGTCTGGGCCGAGGACGTCCCAAAACACGCGGTAGAACTCCATGGTCAGCCCGTCCATGCCTGGAGACTTATTGGTGGGCATATGACGGAGGGCTTCCGAGAACTCGGCCAGAGTGAGAGGCAACGCTAGCCAGTCTCGGTCGCTCGTGCTGACCATAGGGAGATCCTCCCAGAGCACTCTGCAAGCTCTAGGGTCGGTGGGATCCGGGGAGAAAAGACTTGCGTAGAAGGCTCGAGCCCTCCCGCACATCTCCGCCGGTTCCGTGACGGGGGTGCCGTCTTCTGCCAGGAGGCAGGTGACGCGTTTCTTGGCTCCCCTCATTTTCTCCAGAGCATAGAAGAAGCGGGAGCCACGATCCATCTCCCAAAGGAGGTGGATGCGGGATCGAACAAAGGCGCCCTGGGCCCGATGGTCCTCCCGCTTCTCCCGGCACGCTCCGCAGAGGAGCGGGTCTTCGGGGCTGGCGGCCAGGCACCTCTCCAGCTCTAAGACCTCCCTTTCCAACTGCTCTATCACCACATTTCTCTGTCGGCTGGTGCCCCGGGTGTAGTTGAGGCAGAAAACCCGGGCGTGCACCTTCCCCAGGTCCCACCATCATCGCGCAGAGAGAAAGGCACGCCGCTGCCCTCGCCAGGCCAGCCAGAATTCCCGGAAGGACTTCACGAAGCTCTCATCCTCCAACAGGCTGTTGTTAAAATGCCAATAGGCCGGCCCCAGCCGCTCCGCACAGAGGGAGGCTGTCACGGTGGCTAGGTGATGGTCGGAAAATGGGGCCAGCCGAATGCTGGAGGAGTGGGCTCGTGAGAGATGGAAGCGTGATAGATAAATGCAGTCCAACCGGGAGTGGTTCGACCGATGGGCTTCCACCTGGACAAAGGTGAATGTGGAAGTGTCATCCGGGTGGTGGTCACACCAGATGTCCACTAGGGAGTGATGTTCAGCTATGTCCCGGAGGGTGTCCGCAGCGGCCAGGCACTGCTCAGTCCCCAAGCCGTCTCGCTCCTTGAGGGTGGTATTAAAATCCCCTCCCAGGACCAGGCACTCGTGAGAATCTAAGGTGCTGAGGAAGGCGGACGCCAGCTGATAGAATTGCAGCCGCTCCAGGCCCGATGTTGGGGCATAGATGTTAATGAGGTTAACCACGAGCCCCTCTATATGGACCCGGAGATGCAGCAGACGACCCTGCACAGCCTCGGCGACCCCTAGCACCTCGGGCCGTAGGTCGGGGGAGAACAGGGTCGCCACTCCAGCCTGCCGAATCGTGGAATGGCTAAAGTAGACCCTGTCCCCCCACTCCAGCTGCCAACTATCTTCAGCGGTCGGATCCGTATGGGTCTCCTGCAGGAAAATCACAGAGTACCCTCCCTCCCGAAGGAAGGAGAGCACCTGGGACCTGCGGAGAGCCATCCTCCAACCCCGGGTGTTCAACGTTGCGATGGTGAGAGGTGTCATGGGGAGGGCTGGGGGTTCCTCACTGGCAGGGATGGCTTGCATCCCCCAGCAGGCCGTGCAACAGTCCTTGACCCATCCCGTAGGTGAGTAATTGGTCACGGAAGACACGGACCCGCCACTAGGCCGTGGCATCCTGCTTCCCCGTCCCTTTACCTTTCCCCATGAGGGCCCTTGTGGCCCGGAGGATTTGAAAAAAATCCCCCTATCGCTGGAGAGCAAGTTGTACCTTGTTGCGGGAGCCACGGACATCCTCTAAAAACTTCCTCAGCTCTCCTCGCAGCTCATGGGGGGGTGGGGTTACGGTTTCCCGGTTGTTCCCCGGCGGGGCCCTTGGTGCAGCCCCGTGGTCCACTAAAACGGACAAGCAGGGTGCGGACCCCCGACGGGATGCCTGATGGGCTGGAGCTTCTAGGCCCACCTCAAGCTCTGGGGCGATAGGGGACGGTGGAAGGAAAATAGCCCCTAATGGGTCAGGGCAGGAGAACGCAAAGGCCGCTCCCTGGGGGTCATTGGTTGGAAAAGGGAAGGAGACAGCCCCGGGGGCGGTGATAACATCACAGGAGGTAGACTGGATAAGGGTAGGGGCAGGGGCAGAGGCGAGGTTCTGGGTTTCGGAGGCAAGCAGCTGGATGGTGGCACCTCCCAATCAGGCTCAAGGGTTAAGGGGGTGGGGAGGGAGCTCTCAGTGACACTGGACATGCGCTCTGTGGTGGATTTAGTGGCCACAGCGTCAGGAGGTGGATTATCTTCTGTAGGGCCCCCGCCCAGGAAGGAAGTCGATTGCTCCGCACCAACGGGGGGTGCCCCTGGTGGCTTGTGCCCTGGCCGCGTGGCGCCGGCTGTCACCTGAGCAGGCTCGGTGGTCGTCAGTGGGGTGCCATCAGCGGCCGGGTTGATTGAGGAGACCAGGGGCTCCTTGGAGGTGGGAGCAGAAACAGCAGTTAGGAGGAGGGAGCATGGGGAAAAGAGGGGTGGAGTGAGGTCGCCCAAATCGAGGTTTGCTGGCAAAAGGTCGTCCTCCCCCTGAGTGACCCGGATCAGATCTAGGGCCTCGATCTCCTCGAACATGGAGGAGAGTACACTTTCCAATGCCCCGGGGTTCTCCCCGCCAGCACCCGCCATGATGGTTGCCTCGGGGTTCACGGGGGCTTCAGGTAGTGTCAGGACAGAAGGGGCTTCCTCGAGGGTCTCGGAGGGGAGGGTCTCCCGTGGAGGGGAGACACTACCTTCCGGTGCTACCACGTCTTTCCCGGCTGACACCGGTGGATGGGACACACTCATGGGCAAAGCAGAAGGTTCAGCATCGGTGCCCCCCTTCCTGGTCTTCCGGGGGGCCTCCGCCTCAGGCAGATGAGGTGGAGCTCGAGCCTTCCGCTTGCCTCGCTTCCCCTGGACTAGGGCCCAGCCCTCCATGGCATCATCTGGGGGCTGGTTAGCAGGGGTCGTGTCAGGGGGTAAAGGCGATGGCTCAGGGGCTTGGGGGGGGGACGGTGGGGCGGCATAAATGAGGGAGGATTCTCCCTGGGGCAGGCTCTCTCCCATGCCTGGTGGTATCTCTGCCACATCCTCCTCCATAGGCCTCGCTAGATTGTCAGCAGCGAGGGCGGGGCTCTGCCGCTCGTCTGGGCGTTGTAGGGGAGGTGCCCCTTGGGCCTGAGCAGGAGAAGTGGTGGTCCGAAGAGGAGGGGGAGCGGGTTCGGGTACCGGGCGGCCAGGGGCGTTGGCAATGATGGGGCTGATGTCCTGCCGGGTCTCGGGGATCCCAGGTGCCCCTCCTTGCCGGGCCAAGGGGCAGTCCCTCCGGACATGCCCTGACGCCCGGCAGAGGTAGCACCGGGCTTCCCCCGTGGAGAAATACACCCGGTAACGAGCCCCCCGGTGGGGGACTAGGAAGGACCCCTCGAGGGCCCCTCCGTCACTCGCCGCCGATGGCAGTAGAAGCTGCACTTGCCGGCGGAAGGAAAAGATGTGACGGAGGACGGGGTCCTTGCAGCCCAACGGGAGAGGGCTGATGACAGAAACAAGTTTCCCCAGTGTGGAAAGGGTGGGTAACAGGGCAGCACTGGGGAGAAAAGGAGGGACAGAGGTCAGGACTAGATGGACGCCCAGGTCCTCCAGCGGCTCCAGGGCGATGAACACCGCCCCCCCCCCCCCCCCGCCACTGCCAGGCCCCTCTCCACCACCTCCTGGGCAGCAGCCTCCAATGCTAAGAAGAAGACGAACTTCCCATACATTTTGGAGGCTGCCACAATGGCTGAGGGCCCCACCACCCTCGCCAACGCCCGCACATAGGTCTCCACATGGGGCGAGGCGGGCACCAGGAGGCATCGGACACCATGCTTCCTTGTCATGGTGGGGAAGGGGCCCGGCTGCTGTTGATGGTGGCGGAGGCGGTGGGCAGGAGAGATGACGAGGCGGCAGGCGGGGGGGCTGCTGCCACCAGGGCATACATCCTGGGGGCTGAGGGAGGGACACCCGCAGAGCCGGTGGAGGGGGCAGTGGGGAGGGACGCTGTGGTCGGTGGTGGGGCCACAGCAGTGGGGGTGGCCCCTGCCACGGGGAGCCTGGTGGTTTTAGCAGGGCCCTTCCCCTTCTTCTTGCCCTGGCCTTTCCCGCCAGCTGGGGGGGCTCCCCTAGAATCTGGGGAGGCGGTGGGCATAGCAGCGGCGGAGGTCACCCCAGTGCCCTCCATTGCCAATGCCCCAGTGGGGGCGGTGGCAGTTGGAGTTGGGGTCAGGTAAAAAGGGACAGACTGTGGGATGGGCAGTCCACGGGGGGGAGGGGGGGGGGCACATGAACCACCGTACACTTGTCCAGAGTGTCCTGTTTGGTTGGCTGGTGCTTCTGGCCCACACGGTGGGATCAGGGCGAGCAGCTAAGTCCAGAGGCAGATGTTAAACGCCAGCAGTGACGATGGAGGGGGCAGTGATGAGGATAGTAGTGTGTGTGTGTGTGGGGGACACTGATGGATCGGGGGGCAGCTCCATGCCACACCCCCTGTGTCCCTATAAACACAATCACGACACAGTCAAGGCCTCCCCCCACACGAGAGCACAGTTCGAAAGTTACTCAGTCTTGGGCCCCCTCCACGGCGTTTTGTAGATTCCCCGGGCGGTGTTCCCCCGGTAGACGGCTGTTTCCCTTCCTTGTCCGGGCTTTCTTTTTCGCAGCTCCAACGTTCCAGGGATGCCGGAGCAGGTGATAAGAAATTCTCTCAGCCGGAGACGGGTCCACAAACAAACAGCAAGCGGCTGGGTCTGGGGGCTGGGTCCTTCCACTCCCCCCCTCCGGGGAGCGGGTCAGCAGGCCCCCCCTCTCGGGGGGGGGTGTTCAGCTGGAGCGGCAGCAGCGTCCAAGGGCGGGGGGGGGAGGGAGGGGGCTAATAGCCGGCCGGCAGCCGGCCAGCACTCTAGCAACAGCAGAGAAAGGAAAAAAAAAAACAACAAAAGAAAAGAAAGAGGGAAAGCGTCTGGCCCAGTCGGGGCGGGAAGCCGAATCAGGGGCAAAAAGCAAGAAAAGCCCAGGCCAGAGGGCAGCAGAAGGAGGAGAGCAGGCTAAGCAGGTCCCTTTTCCCTGGGTAAGGTAACGGGGAAGGTTCCAGAACAATCAGGAACCTTCTGGAGACAATTAAGACAGGCTGATTAGAACACCTGCAGCCAATCAAGAAGCTGCTAGAATCAATTAAGGCAGGCTAATCAGGGCACCTGGGTTTTAAAAAGGAGCTCACTTCAGTTTGTGGTGTGCGTGTGAGGAGCTGGGAGCAAGGGGCGCAAGGAGCTGAGAGTGAGGACGCGGACTGTTGGAGGACTGAGGAGTAGAAGCGTTATCAGACACCCGGAGGAAGGTCCTATGGCGAGGATAAAGAAGGGGTTGGGAGGAGGCCATGGGGAAGTATCCCAGGGAGTTGTAGCCGTCGCACAGCTGTTCCAGGAGGCAGTCTAGACAGCTGCATTCCACAGGGCCCTGGGCTGGAACCCGGAGTAGAGGGCGGGCCGGGGTTCCCCCCAATCCTCCCAACTCCTGGTCAGACACAGGAGGAGTTGACTTGGACTGTGGGTTCAGAAAAACGGCCAAGCTGAGGGCTGCCGTGAAGCTCCAAGGCGAGCAAATCCGCCAATAACTGCAAGACCCACCAAGGTAGAGCAGGAACTTTGTCACAACACCTAATAATGTGCAGCACCTAGCACAATGGGTGCCTAGGCACTACTGTAATATGTCTAATAAAGAGCAATGATAACGTACAGCGCCGAGCACAACTGGGGGGCAGGGGTGTCTCTGTCCATGACTGGGGTTCCTGCATGCTACTGTAATACACCTAATAATGTACAGCGCTCTGCACAGTGGGGTGCTGGTAAATTGGGCTCTAGTGGCCCCTGCAGGTGTGGCTGGACCTCTGGGGCAGAGGTCTCTGCGCTCAGCAGAGGGATGGGGAGGCGGGGCCGAGATGGGGCCAGGCCCAGGTCGGAGGCAGCAGGGTGGATGCCAGGTGACAGGCAGCTCTCAGGGTGAGTCAGCAGGGCTCGGTGACTCAGCCATGTTGCAAACAGGGTCACGGCCTCCAAGAATAGGGGAGCAACACCCCCCCCCCCGAGTGGGGCAAGTGGGGTCAAGGTGTTGCAAACTGGCTCAGCCAGCCAGGACGGATGCTGGCAGCTGGGAACAATTAAGTCATGAGTGGAGCCACAGGGTGGTGGCTGTCACATTCATGCCCAGCCTAGGGGGCAGAATACGTGGGTGCCATCCCCACCTATGGGAGGGGAGGGGGTCTAGTGGTTAGAGCAGGGAGGGCTGGGAGCTAGGACTCCTGGGTTCTATCCCTGGCTTGGGGAGCGGAGGGGGGTTGTGACGAAGCGGGACTGTTCTTAATGTTTCCTCTGAATAGTGTGGGGGTGCCTCAGTGTCCCCTATGCAGTTCTTAAGTATCTAGGGGGTGGGGTAAGGGTGTATGATCATTGCAGAGCCCTAGAGGGCAGGTGTGGGCAGGGGTCTGGACACAGATTATGGCCAACACCCGGTTTCCTGGCAACTGATGGCCTGGGCCCTTCCCCCCGCAAGGTGAGAGCTAAAGGGTGGGAGAACAAAGGAATCAGGTGACCTCCTGGCCCAGGAAAGGGACAAAGCCCAGAGGAGGAGGGGCTGGAGAGAGTTTCAGTTTGGGACCGGCTGGGGACATGGAGTGAAGTGCAGACGGGGTTGTCTGGCTCACTCCCCCCAAAATGGACCCAGCTGAGGGGTCCAGTTCTCTGCACCTACAAGCTCTGTGTTAGACCATGTTCCTGTCATCTAATAAACCTCTGTTTTACTGGCTGGCTGAGAGTCACGTCTGACTGCGGAGTTGGGGGGCAGGACCCTCTGGCTTCCCCAGGACCCCGCCTGAGCGGACTCGCTGTGGGAAGCGCCCGGAGGGGCAGAGGAGGCTGAATGCTCCGAGGTCAGACCCAGGAAGGTGGAAGCCGGGTGAGCTGTGTGACCTGCAGACAGGCTGCTCCCAGAAAGGAGACTTCCCCAGAGTCCTGCCTGGCTTCATGGGGAGCAGTTCCCGAGCATCGCCCGGGGACTCCGTGACAGGGGTCTAGTGGTTAGAGCAGGCGGGGATGGGAGACAGGCATCTCACATTCACAGGATCTGGTCTATGCCCCAGTCTCTTGGGCATGCCCCTGCGGCCTACAGGACCCCAGGGCACAACTCTGTGAGCACAACTCCCAAACTGGACCTTTGGGCCCCAGGGCTTCCCGCCATGCCAGCCTCGGGCAGAAGCCTGCCCTGCCCCTCCAGGGTGCCAGGCTCTGATCGGAATTGGCAGTGACCCCAGGCAGCCTTTTCCCAACAAGGGAACAATCACTTCGTCCCCTGGCCTGCAGCCCCAAGAGGAACGGGGAAGGCAGAATTCAGCCTGGCCGGCGCCAGGGCACCACTGAGCCATGCCCAGCTCCGCTCTCTTTCTCTCGCTCTGTCCCGTTCGCTCGCCCCCAGCAAGCACTCCCAGAGCTAGCATAAGGCACCTGCAAGCCATGCAATTGCAGGGGGGGCCCCAAGGCAGTGGGGGGGTACATGGGGGGCTAGGGGACGTCTGCACTGTAATGCCAACCCCTCGGCAGACTCGGCAGGTGCAGGGCTCAGGTGGGGGGCTATGAATTTGCAGCCTGGACAGTCAGGCTTGGGCTGGGGCCCAGGACCAGAGACCCCCCAGGAGGGGGGAGGAGACCCAGGGCCCGTGTTGCAGCCCAAATCCCAGATGTCCGCACTGCAAGGTCATGCCCCCGCAGGCCGAGGCCTGGGAGCCCGAGCCTGCTGCCCCAGGCCACCCTCAGGGCTGTGGTCGAAATGTAGACGTCCCCCCACAGCGCCAAAGGGACACACCAGCCATGCCTGGCATGGTGGTCAGCCAGGGAACCCTGATGGAGGAGTGCTCCCCGAAATTGAACCTGATCTCCCATGTCCTAGGTAGCCCATCAATTATCCCCCCTCCCCCCAACAGGCCACAATGCCAAGGGGATCGGCACAAAGTCATACAGAGAGTGCATAAAAATAGCACCGACAACTCCCATTTTCATCACAGCAGGACTCCTGGGACCCATCCCCAGCTCTGGGAGGGGAGTGGGGTCTAGTGGTTGGGGGGGGGGGGAGTCTGGGAGCCAGGACTCCTGGGTTCTATCCCCATGTCTGGAGGGACTACTGTCTCGTGGTTAGGCTGGGGTCCAGGTTAGAGTGGGGGCTCGGAGGCAGGACTCCTGGGTTCTATCCCCACCCCTGCATGGTAACAGTGGGTTAGAGCCCTGGGCTGGGATGCACAGTGACACTCTGCTCCCCCTGGTGGCAGCTCGGAGACATGCAGCGCTAGAAGCTTCCCTAGCAAACACAGGCTCCTGGTTATGGCTGAGATTTTTTCAGGGATATTTTTCGGAAAAGTCACAGCCAGGACATGGGCAATAAAGAAAAATTCACAGAAGCCATGACCTGGCCGTGCCTTTCCCGAAAAATATCCGTGACAAAATGGGGATCTGTGGGTCCCCACACTGCCTGCATTGGGGTAGCTGCACCATGGCTAGGACTGCCCCCATGGGTTGGGTGTTGGAGCTCCAGGGGTCCCCCCACCACCCATGGCAGCCAGGAGCTTGGGGGCACCCCCGCCGCCTACGATGGTTTGGAGCTCCAGGGGCCGCCAGAGCTCCCGACTGCCGCAGACTGAGGTCACGGAGGTAGCTGGAAGTGACTAAATCGTAGCCTTACTCATGGTCTTCGATCGAGAGGCCGCAGGTTCAGTCCCCCCTGCTGGCAATGCAGGCTGCCTCTCTGAGGTACCTACCGAGCTCCTATTACAGCGGTAACTCAATCCACACCCATTTCACAGCTGGGCAATGGAGGCTCAGACACTTGTCCACTACCCCACGGAGGCAGAGCTGGAAATCGAGCACCACTCTAACCGCTGGACCATCCTTCCCATGTGATTTCCTAGGTTCTGTCCCTGCCCCCACCCTCTGTAGGGTTAGGCGCGCCATGTCCCTGGATAGAATATGTCAGATATGTAGGCCGGGCTCCAGCTCATTGAGGTAGCATTGCAGTAATAATACCCAGGGCTTATATAGCGCTGGCCCTCTGCAGAGCTCAGAGTGCTTTAGAAAAGAATGGGATGTGACTGATGGGGAAACTGAGGCAAGGGGAGGCAGAGGCAGAGCCCAGGATAGAACCCAGGAGTCCTGACTCCCAGCCCCCCCTACTCCAACCACTAGACCCCACTCCCCACCCAGATTTGGGGGGAGAACCCAGGAGTCCTGGCTCCCCCCCAACCCCTACTAACCCAGTACATGGATCCATGGAATGGGGGCCACATGGCAGAGCCCAGCTGACACAGCCCCCCACCCTGTGCCATCCACTGCTAAGCCGTGGAGAGGCCTGGAAGAGGGACCGGGACTGCCTCTCCTGTAGGGCCCGGGACGGGGCTCCCCGTGCCAGGCGGGAGGAATGCGAAGGGCCTTGGCCGTGTTGACAAAGGAGCCATGGGAGCAGCTGCTCCAGAATAGCTGCGCAGTGACGTGGCTTCTGAGAACCGCGTGCTGCTTCATAAGGACACAGTGCCGGGGGACGCCGGCTCCAAGCCAGCTTCCGGGCAGGGGCCTGGCTGGCTCCGGGGAGTGGGGAATGGGAGTCAGGACTCCTGGACTCCTCCTAGGACTCCTCAGGACTCCTCTAGGGGGCCCCGGCTCTGATCCGACCCCAGGGCAGGTGCCTGGCTGGCTCCGGGGGGTGGGGAATGGGACATGGGGCCTTTCCCCTCTAGGGGGCCCTGGCCCTGATCCAAACCCAGGGCAGGGGCCTGGCTGGCTCCGGGGGGTGGGGAATGGGACATGGGCCTTTCCCCTCTAGGGGGCCCCGGCTCTGATCCGGCCCCAGGGCTCGGGAGCAGGTTGGGAGGATGGGCTGAGCACGTGCTGCTCAGGTGAGCTTCAGAGCGGTGGCTGCGCACTTCCTCCAAGGGTGCCCAGCGGGGAGGGCTGGGGAGAGGGGGCTGTGAGAATTTGCCACCTGCCGCGTGACCTTTGCGGTGTCCAAACAAGCCGGGGCACCGTGGGGGACGGCTGTTTCCTCATGACCCATTAATCATTGACCACCAGCCCCCAGCCCTAGGTGTAAAGTGCATGGGAACGTCCAAGCTTGAGCACCTGCTGCCCTGCTCGCCATGAAGCGGGCCGGCTTCGCGCTGCTGCTGCTCCTGCTGCTGCCTGCAGGTGAGGGCCTGGCTGTGCGTGCGTGCGTGTGTGAGCACGTATGTGTGTGCGTGCAGGGTTGTGGAGGGGTGTTGTGATTGTGTGCACATGGGGGGTATGCATGCGGGTGTGAGCATGCACGAGCGTTGTGCGTGTGCATATGAGTGTGCAGATTGGTGTGTCGTGCTGGTCTGTGTGTGCATGGGTGAGCTGTGCAAGGTGCGCGTGTCCTTTCTGTGTGAAGGGGGGGTGGGGGTGTTTGTATAGGGTGTGTTGCATATGTGTGGGGAATGCTGCGTGTGGATGTGTTTCCATAAGCATGGGTAACGGTGTGTTTTCAATCCGTGTGTGTGTGTAAGCGTGGCTGTGTGTTCACATCGGAGTGTGTAGTGGGGGCAGGTGTATGGGGAATGTGCCAGCTCACCTGTGTGTGTGTGTGTGTGTGTGTACTGCTGGGGGTGCATATGTCTGCACGGGTTTAAATGAGCACATACATAGGAGCAGGTGGCCTGCTTCCGAGTGTGTCCTACCACGGGTGTGCATTGCTGTATGTGTGTCCGTACCCGTGTGCATGGGTGTTGTGTCTGTCTGCATGTAGGTGTGTGGCATTGCTGTATGGGTGGTTGAGGGTGTGCAGTGTGGGTGGGATACAGTACGTGGCGGTCATCCCCTGGGTCTGTGTATTCCCACCGAGGTGAGCAGATCTGGGAGGCGGGGAGAGTGCGCTGTGTCCGTCTGGTCTTTGTGTGAGCCACACAGTGTGTATGTGCTTGCTTTTGAGTGCATACATGAGAATCTCTTTTGTGTAATGTGAATCAGCCGTAGCTGCACTGGAGTCACTGGGGCCAGATCCCAGCTGGGGTCAATGGGCCGTAGCCCCATTGGAGTCAATGGGGTCAGATCCCAGCTCGGGTCAATGGGCCATAGCCCCATTGGAGTCAATGGGCCGTAGCCCCATTGGAGTCAATGGGCCGTAGCCCCATTGGAGTCAATGGGGTCAGATCCCAGCTCAGGTCAATGGGCCGTAGCTCCGTTGGAGTCAATGGGGCCAGATCCCAGCTGGGGTCAATGGGCCGTAGCTCCGTTGGAGTCAATGGGGCCAGATCCCAGCTGGGGTCAATGGGCCGTAGCTCCGTTGGAGTCAATGGGGCCAGATCCCAGCTGGGGTCAATCGGCTGTAGCTCCGTTGCCATCTCCACCCCCCACTGATCTCTGCCCCTCCCACCCTGCAGCCTCTCCCCGAGAAGATCGGATCATTGGGGGTACCGAGTGCCCAGAGTTGGGGCACCCCTGGCTGGTTCTCCTCTACTACTTTGACCAACACTACTGCTCCGGCATCCTGCTGAACCAGGACTGGGTGCTCACTGCCGCCCACTGCCAGTTGAGGTGGGGGGCAAGGCAGAGGGGTGGGGGAAGGAGGTGGGGCGAAGGGAGCGGGGCCTGGGTGGGCAGGTGGGGGGAGCTGCTCTGTGCAGAAGCTCAGCTTGAGACACCCCAGTATACCCATCAATTCTCCATGCAGCGTCCCAGCTGGGATTGAACCCACGCCCCAGCACAGCACTCCTGGGGCTACAGTGACACCCCAAAGGGCGCGGGAGAGCTGGCTACCCAGCCCCGTACACAGCCAGCCCCATTGACACCCATCATCCCTCTACCAGCCCCCTACACAGCCAGCCCCATAGACACCCATCATCCCTCTACCAGCTCCGTACAGAGCCAGCCCCGTGGACACCCATCATCCCTCTACCAGCCCCGTACAGAGCCAGCCCCCTGGACACCCATCATCCCTCTACCAGTCCCGTACAGAGCCAGCCCCATGGACACCCATCATCCCTCTATCAGCCCCGTACAGAGCCAGCCCCATAGACACCGTCATCCCTCTACCAGCCCCGTACAGAGCCAGCCCCATAGACACCGTCATCCCTCTACCAGCCCCGTACACAGCCAGTCCCATAGACACTCATCATCCCTGTACCAGCCCCGTACACACCCAGCCCCATACACACCCATCATCCCTCTACCCAGCCCCATACACACCCATCATCTCTCCACCAGGCCCATACACAGCTAGTCCCGTACACACCCATCATCTATCTATCTATCTATCTATCTATTGACTGCAGTGTGTATGGGGATGGAGAGATGATACATAGATTTTGAGGTGTGTACAGGGATAGACAGATAGATAGATAGAAGGTAAGTGGGCAAGTAGGTGGGTCAGATGGAAGGTAGGCTGGTAGGGAGGTAGGTGGGAAGGTAGGTTGGTAGGGAGGTAAGAGGGTAGGGAGGTAGGTGGGTAGGTGGGTCAGTCAGAAGGTAGGTTGGTAGGGAGGTAAGAGGGTAGGGAGGTAGGTGGGTCAGTGGGGAGGTAGGTGTGTAGGGAGGTAGGTTGGTAGGGAGGTAAGAGGGTAGGGAGGTGGGTCAGTGGGGAGGTAGGAGTGTAGGGAGGTAGGTTGGTAGGTGGGTCAGTGGGAAGGTAGGTTGGTAGGGAGGTAAGAGGGTAGGGAGGTGGGTCAGTGGGGAGGTAAGAGTGTAGGGAGGTAGGTTGGTAGGTGGGTCAGGCAGAAGGTAGGTTGGTAGGGAGGTAAGAGAGTAGGGAGGTAGGTGGGTCAGTGGGAAGGTAGGTTGGTAGGGAGGTAAGAGGGCAGGGAGGTAGGTTGGTAGGTGGGTCAGGCAGAAGGTAGGTTGGTAGGAAGGTAGGAGTGTAGGGAGGTAGGTTGGTAGGTGGGTCAGTGGGAAGGTAGGTTGGTAGGGAGGTAAGAGGGTAGGGAGGTGGGTCAGTGGGGAGGTAGGAGTGTAGGGAGGTAGGTGGGTCAGTCAGAAGGTAGGTTGGTAGGAAGGTAAGAGGGTAGGGAGGTGGGTCAGTGGGGAGGTAGGAGTGTAGGGAGGTAGGTTGGTAGGTGGGTCAGTGGGAAGGTAGGTTGGTAGGGAGGTAAGAGAGTAGGGAGGTAGGTGGGTCAGTGGGAAGGTAGGTTGGTAGGGAGGTAGGTGTGTAGGGAGGTAGGTTGGTAGGTGGGTCAGTGGGAAGGTAGGTTGGTAGGGAGGTAAGAGGGTAGGGAGGTGGGTCAGTGGGGAGGTAAGAGTGTAGGGAGGTAGGTTGGTAGGTGGGTCAGGCAGAAGGTAGGTTGGTAGGGAGGTAAGAGGGTAGGGAGGTGGGTCAGTGGGGAGGTAGGTTGGTAGGGAGGTAAGAGGGTAGGGAGGTAGGTGGGTAGGTGGGTCAGTCAGAAGGTAGGTTGGTAGGGAGGTAAGAGGGTAGGGAGGTAGGTGGGTCAGTGGGAAGGTAGGTTGGTAGGGAGGTAAGAGGGTAGGGAGGTGGGTCAGTGGGGAGGTAAGAGTGTAGGGAGGTAGGTTGGTACGTGGGTCAGGCAGAAGGTAGGTTGGTAGGGAGGTAAGAGGGTAGGGAGGTAGGTGGGTCAGTGGGGAGGTAGGAGTGTAGGGAGGTAGGTTGGTAGGTGGGTCAGTGGGAAGGTAGGTTGGTAGGGAGGTAAGAGGGCAGGGAGGTAGGTGGGTAGGTGGGTCAGTCAGAAGGTAGGTTGGTAGGGAGGTAAGAGGGGAAGGAGGTAGGTGGGTAGGTGGGTCAGTCAGAAGGTAGGTTGGTAGGAAGGTAGGAGTGTAGGGAGGTAGGTTGGTAGGTGGGTCAGTGGGAAGGTAGGTTGGTAGGGAGGTAAGAGGGTAGGGAGGTGGGTCAGTGGGGAGGTAGGAGTGTAGGGAGGTAGGTGGGTAGGTGGGTCAGTGGGAAGGTAGGTTGGTAGGGAGGTAAGAGGGCAGGGAGGTAGGTGGGTAGGTGGGTCAGTCAGAAGGTAGGTTGGTAGGGAGGTAAGAGGGTAGGGAGGTAGGTGGGTCAGTGGGAAGGTAGGTTGGTAGGGAGGTAGGTTGGTAGGTGGGTCAGTGGGAAGGTAGGTTGGTAGGGAGGTAAGAGGGCAGGGAGGTAGGTGGGTAGGTGGGTCAGTGGGAAGGTAGGTTGGTAGGGAGGTAAGAGGGCAGGGAGGTAGGTGGGTAGGTGGGTCAGTCAGAAGGTAGGTTGGTAGGGAGGTAAGAGGGTAGGGAGGTAGGTGGGTCAGTGGGAAGGTAGGTTGGTAGGGAGGTAAGAGGGTAGGGAGGTGGGTCAGTGGGGAGGTAGGAGTGTAGGGAGGTAGGTGGGTCAGTGGGAAGGTAGGTTGGTAGGGAGGTAGGAGTGTAGGGAGGTAGGTTGGTAGGTGGGTCAGTGGGAAGGTAGGTTGGTAGGGAGGTAAGAGGGCAGGGAGGTAGGTTGGTAGGTGGGTCAGGCAGAAGGTAGGTTGGTAGGAAGGTAGGAGTGTAGGGAGGTAGGTTGGTAGGTGGGTCAGTGGGAAGGTAGGTTGGTAGGGAGGTAAGAGGGTAGGGAGGTGGGTCAGTGGGGAGGTAGGAGTGTAGGGAGGTAGGTTGGTAGGTGGGTCAGTGGGAAGGTAGGTTGGTAGGGAGGTAGGTGTGTAGGGAGGTAGGTGGGTAGGTGGGTCAGTCAGAAGGTAGGTTGGTAGGGAGGTAAGAGGGTAGGGAGGTGGGTCAGTGGGGAGGTAGGAGTGTAGGGAGGTAGGTTGGTAGGTGGGTCAGTGGGAAGGTAGGTTGGTAGGGAGGTAAGAGGGTAGGGAGGTAGGTTGGTAGGTGGGTCAGGCAGAAGGTAGGTTGGTAGGGAGGTAAGAGGGTAGGGAGGTGGGTCAGTGGGGAGGTAGGAGTGTAGGGAGGTAGGTGGGTAGGTGGGTCAGTCAGAAGGTAGGTTGGTAGGGAGGTAAGAGGGTAGGGAGGTAGGTGGGTCAGTGGGAAGGTAGGTTGGTAGGGAGGTAGGTGTGTAGGGAGGTAGGTTGGTAGGTGGGTCAGTGGGAAGGTAGGTTGGTAGGGAGGTAAGAGGGTAGGGAGGTGGGTCAGTGGGGAGGTAGGAGTGTAGGGAGGTAGGTGGGTCAGTCAGAAGGTAGGTTGGTAGGAAGGTAAGAGGGTAGGGAGGTGGGTCAGTGGGGAGGTAGGAGTGTAGGGAGGTAGGTTGGTAGGTGGGTCAGTGGGAAGGTAGGTTGGTAGGGAGGTAAGAGAGTAGGGAGGTAGGTGGGTCAGTGGGAAGGTAGGTTGGTAGGGAGGTAGGTGTGTAGGGAGGTAGGTTGGTAGGTGGGTCAGTGGGAAGGTAGGTTGGTAGGGAGGTAAGAGGGTAGGGAGGTGGGTCAGTGGGGAGGTAAGAGTGTAGGGAGGTAGGTTGGTAGGTGGGTCAGGCAGAAGGTAGGTTGGTAGGGAGGTAAGAGGGTAGGGAGGTGGGTCAGTGGGGAGGTAGGTTGGTAGGGAGGTAAGAGGGTAGGGAGGTAGGTGGGTAGGTGGGTCAGTCAGAAGGTAGGTTGGTAGGGAGGTAAGAGGGTAGGGAGGTAGGTGGGTCAGTGGGAAGGTAGGTTGGTAGGGAGGTAAGAGGGTAGGGAGGTGGGTCAGTGGGGAGGTAAGAGTGTAGGGAGGTAGGTTGGTACGTGGGTCAGGCAGAAGGTAGGTTGGTAGGGAGGTAAGAGGGTAGGGAGGTAGGTGGGTCAGTGGGGAGGTAGGAGTGTAGGGAGGTAGGTTGGTAGGTGGGTCAGTGGGAAGGTAGGTTGGTAGGGAGGTAAGAGGGCAGGGAGGTAGGTGGGTAGGTGGGTCAGTCAGAAGGTAGGTTGGTAGGGAGGTAAGAGGGTAAGGAGGTAGGTGGGTAGGTGGGTCAGTCAGAAGGTAGGTTGGTAGGAAGGTAGGAGTGTAGGGAGGTAGGTTGGTAGGTGGGTCAGTGGGAAGGTAGGTTGGTAGGGAGGTAAGAGGGTAGGGAGGTGGGTCAGTGGGGAGGTAGGAGTGTAGGGAGGTAGGTGGGTAGGTGGGTCAGTGGGAAGGTAGGTTGGTAGGGAGGTAAGAGGGCAGGGAGGTAGGTGGGTAGGTGGGTCAGTCAGAAGGTAGGTTGGTAGGGAGGTAAGAGGGTAGGGAGGTGGGTCAGTGGGGAGGTAGGAGTGTAGGGAGGTAGGTTGGTAGGTGGGTCAGTGGGAAGGTAGGTTGGTAGGGAGGTAAGAGGGTAGGGAGGTAGGTTGGTAGGTGGGTCAGGCAGAAGGTAGGTTGGTAGGGAGGTAAGAGGGTAGGGAGGTGGGTCAGTGGGGAGGTAGGAGTGTAGGGAGGTAGGTGGGTAGGTGGGTCAGTCAGAAGGTAGGTTGGTAGGGAGGTAAGAGGGTAGGGAGGTAGGTGGGTCAGTGGGAAGGTAGGTTGGTAGGGAGGTAGGTGTGTAGGGAGGTAGGTTGGTAGGTGGGTCAGTGGGAAGGTAGGTTGGTAGGGAGGTAAGAGGGTAGGGAGGTGGGTCAGTGGGGAGGTAGGAGTGTAGGGAGGTAGGTGGGTCAGTCAGAAGGTAGGTTGGTAGGAAGGTAAGAGGGTAGGGAGGTGGGTCAGTGGGGAGGTAGGAGTGTAGGGAGGTAGGTTGGTAGGTGGGTCAGTGGGAAGGTAGGTTGGTAGGGAGGTAAGAGAGTAGGGAGGTAGGTGGGTCAGTGGGAAGGTAGGTTGGTAGGGAGGTAGGTGTGTAGGGAGGTAGGTTGGTAGGTGGGTCAGTGGGAAGGTAGGTTGGTAGGGAGGTAAGAGGGTAGGGAGGTGGGTCAGTGGGGAGGTAAGAGTGTAGGGAGGTAGGTTGGTAGGTGGGTCAGGCAGAAGGTAGGTTGGTAGGGAGGTAAGAGGGTAGGGAGGTGGGTCAGTGGGGAGGTAGGTTGGTAGGGAGGTAAGAGGGTAGGGAGGTAGGTGGGTAGGTGGGTCAGTCAGAAGGTAGGTTGGTAGGGAGGTAAGAGGGTAGGGAGGTAGGTGGGTCAGTGGGAAGGTAGGTTGGTAGGGAGGTAAGAGGGTAGGGAGGTGGGTCAGTGGGGAGGTAAGAGTGTAGGGAGGTAGGTTGGTACGTGGGTCAGGCAGAAGGTAGGTTGGTAGGGAGGTAAGAGGGTAGGGAGGTAGGTGGGTCAGTGGGGAGGTAGGAGTGTAGGGAGGTAGGTTGGTAGGTGGGTCAGTGGGAAGGTAGGTTGGTAGGGAGGTAAGAGGGCAGGGAGGTAGGTGGGTAGGTGGGTCAGTCAGAAGGTAGGTTGGTAGGGAGGTAAGAGGGTAAGGAGGTAGGTGGGTAGGTGGGTCAGTCAGAAGGTAGGTTGGTAGGAAGGTAGGAGTGTAGGGAGGTAGGTTGGTAGGTGGGTCAGTGGGAAGGTAGGTTGGTAGGGAGGTAAGAGGGTAGGGAGGTGGGTCAGTGGGGAGGTAGGAGTGTAGGGAGGTAGGTGGGTAGGTGGGTCAGTGGGAAGGTAGGTTGGTAGGGAGGTAAGAGGGCAGGGAGGTAGGTGGGTAGGTGGGTCAGTCAGAAGGTAGGTTGGTAGGGAGGTAAGAGGGTAGGGAGGTAGGTGGGTCAGTGGGAAGGTAGGTTGGTAGGGAGGTAGGTTGGTAGGTGGGTCAGTGGGAAGGTAGGTTGGTAGGGAGGTAAGAGGGCAGGGAGGTAGGTGGGTAGGTGGGTCAGTGGGAAGGTAGGTTGGTAGGGAGGTAAGAGGGCAGGGAGGTAGGTGGGTAGGTGGGTCAGTCAGAAGGTAGGTTGGTAGGGAGGTAAGAGGGTAGGGAGGTAGGTGGGTCAGTGGGAAGGTAGGTTGGTAGGGAGGTAAGAGGGTAGGGAGGTGGGTCAGTGGGGAGGTAGGAGTGTAGGGAGGTAGGTGGGTCAGTGGGAAGGTAGGTTGGTAGGGAGGTAGGAGTGTAGGGAGGTAGGTTGGTAGGTGGGTCAGTGGGAAGGTAGGTTGGTAGGGAGGTAAGAGGGCAGGGAGGTAGGTTGGTAGGTGGGTCAGGCAGAAGGTAGGTTGGTAGGAAGGTAGGAGTGTAGGGAGGTAGGTTGGTAGGTGGGTCAGTGGGAAGGTAGGTTGGTAGGGAGGTAAGAGGGTAGGGAGGTGGGTCAGTGGGGAGGTAGGAGTGTAGGGAGGTAGGTTGGTAGGTGGGTCAGTGGGAAGGTAGGTTGGTAGGGAGGTAGGTGTGTAGGGAGGTAGGTGGGTAGGTGGGTCAGTCAGAAGGTAGGTTGGTAGGGAGGTAAGAGGGTAGGGAGGTGGGTCAGTGGGGAGGTAGGAGTGTAGGGAGGTAGGTTGGTAGGTGGGTCAGTGGGAAGGTAGGTTGGTAGGGAGGTAAGAGGGTAGGGAGGTAGGTTGGTAGGTGGGTCAGGCAGAAGGTAGGTTGGTAGGGAGGTAAGAGGGTAGGGAGGTGGGTCAGTGGGGAGGTAGGAGTGTAGGGAGGTAGGTGGGTAGGTGGGTCAGTCAGAAGGTAGGTTGGTAGGGAGGTAAGAGGGTAGGGAGGTAGGTGGGTCAGTGGGAAGGTAGGTTGGTAGGGAGGTAAGAGGGCAGGGAGGTAGGTTGGTAAGTGGGTCAGGCAGAAGGTAGGTTGGTAGGGAGGTAGGTGTGTAGGGAGGTAGGTTGGTAGGTGGGTCAGTGGGAAGGTAGGTTGGTAGGGAGGTAAGAGGGTAGGGAGGTGGGTCAGTGGGGAGGTAAGAGGGCAGGGAGGTAGGTGGGTAGGTGGGTCAGTCAGAAGGTAGGTTGGTAGGGAGGTAAGAGGGTAGGGAGGTGGGTCAGTGGGGAGGTAGGAGTGTAGGGAGGTAGGTTGGTAGGTGGGTCAGTGGGAAGGTAGGTTGGTAGGGAGGTAAGAGGGTAGGGAGGTGGGTCAGTGGGGAGGTAGGAGTGTAGGGAGGTAGGTTGGTAGGTGGGTCAGGCAGAAGGTAGGTTGGTAGGAAGGTAGGTGTGTAGGGAGGTAGGTTGGTAGGTGGGTCAGTGGGAAGGTAGGTTGGTAGGGATGTAAGAGTGTAGGGAGGTAGGTTGGTAGGTGGGTCAGTGGGAAGGTAGGTTGGTAGGGATGTAAGAGGGTAGGGAGGTAGGTGGGTAGGTGGGTCAGTGGGAAGGTAGGTTGGTAGGGAGGTAAGAGGGTAGGGAGGTGGGTCAGTGGGGAGGTAAGAGTGTAGGGAGGTAGGTTGGTAGGTGGGTCAGTGGGAAGGTAGGTTGGTAGGGAGGTAAGAGGGTAGGGAGGTAGGTGGGTAGGTGGGTCAGTGGGAAGGTAGGTTGGTAGGGAGGTAGGAGTGTAGGGAGGTAGGTTGGTAGGTCGGTCAGGCAGAAGGTAGATTGGTAGGAAGGTAGGTGTGTAGGGAGGTAGGTTGGTAGGTGGGTCAGTTGGAAGGTGGTTGGTAAGAGGGTAGGGAGGGAGGGTCACTGGTTGGGGGTCACTGGTGGCAGTCGCTGTCCCAACAGCCAAGAGTGCATTTCACTCTGTGAGACCTGCAGGGATGACTAAGATCTGGGTGAGGAAGGAGGGCTGAGAGGGAGCTGGAGCGGGAGTTGTGGTGCAGGGGGATCAGTGGGGTCAGTGGGGGGGGGGCTGAGTCAGAGCTGGAGGGGGCTGCGGGATTAGCAGAGCTGGGGGGGGGCTGTAGGGTCTGAGGGGAGGCTGGAGGGGCTGCGGGGCCTGGCTGGGGCTGTTGGGCCTGGGGGCCTCGGGGTTTAGAGGCTGGGGTGGACTCTGAGGCCTGGGGGTTGCAGAGCGTTGGGAGGGGCTGGGGGCCTGGGAAGGCTGCCAACTTTCTAATAGAAAAAACCAAACATCCTAGCCCCGCCCCTTCCCTGAGGCCCTGCCCCCCGCTCACTACATCCCCCCTCCCTCGGTGGCTTGCTCTCCGCCACCCTTACTCACTTTCACTGGATGGGGCAGAAGATTGCGGTGTGGGCGGGGGTGAGGGCTCCCTCTGGTGGTTCAGGCTCTGGGATGGGGCCAGGGGTGAAAAGTTTGGGATGCAGGAGGGGGCTCCAGGCTGGGGGTGGGGCAGAGGGGTTCAGGGTGGGGGAGGGGACTCTGGGCTGAGGCAGGGGGTTGGGGTGCAGGGGGTTGAGGGCTCCATCTTGGGGTGCAGGCTCTGGGGTGAGGCTGGGGATGAGGGGTTTGGGGTGCAGGAGGGAGGTCCGGGTTTGTGGGGACTCAGGGCTGGGGCAGGGGGTTGGGGTGCAGGCTTACCTTGAGTGGCTCCCAGTCAGCAGTGCTGCGGGGCTAAGGCAGGCTAGTCCCTGCCTGTCCTGGCTCTGCGCTGCGCCCCGGAAGCGGCCAGCAGGTCCGGCTCACAGGCGGAGACACGGCAGGCTGCTCTGTGCACTGCTCTTGCCTGCAGGCACCGCCCCCCAGCTCCCACTGGCCAGGAACCGCAGCCAATGGCAGTGTGGAGCTGGTGCTCAGGGCGGGAATAGCGCGTGGAGCCCCGTGGCTCCTCCGCCTAGGAGCTGGACCTGTTGGCCGCTTCCGGGGAGCTGTGGGGCCTGTTGAGGGGGCTGCAGGGGCTGGGGGAGCCGCAGGGCGTGGGGGTTGCGGGGCCTGGGGAGGCTGGGGGAGCTGGTTGTTGTAGGGGCTGGGGAGGACTATGGGGCCTGGGGGTTGCGAGGGCTGGGGAGGACTCTGGGGGCTGCGGGGCCTGGGGGGGCTGTGGGGGTTGGTTTTTGGGAGGCTGGGGGGACTGGGGGTTGCGGGGCCTGGGTGTTGTGGGGGCTTTGGGGGCTGTTGGGGCTGGGTGTTGAGGGGCTGGGGGGCTTGGGGATTTCAGGGGTTGCAGGGGTTGGGGGGCTAGGGACAACTCTGGGGGCTGTGGGGGCTGGCTGTTGGGGGGCTGGGGGTTGCTGGGGCTGGGGGGCTGCAGGGGCTGGGGAGTACTCTGGGGCCTGGGAGGCTGCAGGGGATGGGTGTTGGGGGGATGGGGAGAACTCTGGGGCCTGGGGGACTGCGGGGGTTGGGTGTTGGGGGGCTGGGAAGGACTCTGGGGGGCTGCGGGGGTTGGGTGTTGGAGGGCTGGGGAGGACTCTGGGGCCTGGGGATTGCGGGGGCTAGGCTCGGCCAGCAGCCCGGAACTCTCTGTTCTCTGTCCTCAGTCACATCCAGGTGCGCCTGGGGGAGCACAGCTGTGGAACGAGCTCGGGACACGAGCAGTTCTCAGCCGCCCAGGCCATCATCCCCCACCCCGGGTTCCACGCCCTCACCGCCGGCAGCCGGGACTACGAGAATGACGTCATGCTGCTCCGCCTGTCACCCCCGGCCGTCTACACCGACTACGTGCAGCCCCTGGCGCTGACCGACAGCTGCCCCACAGCAGGGACCCTCTGCACCGTGATGGGATGGGGCACCATCACCAGCCCCGCCGGTAGCGGACCCCAGTCCTGCTGTGGGATAGCAGGGGCTGTGGGTCGGGTGTGAGGGGCACTGGCAGAGCTGGGGTGGGTGGAGCCCAGGGCTGGGCTAGCGGGGGATGAGTGAGGGGCACCGGTAGAGCTGTGGGGGGCAGCCCAAGGAGGGCTAGCAGGGGCTGCGGGTCAGAAGTGAGGGGCACCAGCAGAGCTGGGGGGGTGGCAGGGATGGGATAGCAGGGGGCCGTGGGTGGGGACTGAGGGGCACCAGCAGAGCTGGGGGGTGGCAGGGCTGGGATAGCTGGGGGCCGTGGGTAGGGACTGAGGGGCATGCTACCCTCCCTCCCCTATGGCCTTGGCCAGCCCTCGTAGAAAACGTCACCCCTTCCCTTCCAGAGACGTACCCTGATGTCCCCCAGTGCGTGGACATCAACATTGTTTCCAACACCATCTGCGAGGTCGCGTACCCCGAGAAAGTGACTGAGAACATGCTCTGTGCTGGGGTGCTGGAGGGAGGCAAAGACTCCTGCCAGGTGAGGGAGGCTTCTCCTGGGGCCAGATGGGGAATGAGGGTTGGAGACACTGGCATGGCAGTGGCTCCATGGTGTGCTGTGGCTCTGTGTGGCATGGTGGGGCTGTCTCCGAAGGATGGCGTGGCTGCATCTCCGTGGCTCTGCGTGGCATGACTGTGTCTCTGTGGCTCTGCGTGGGGTGGCGGCTGCTCTGTGGCCCCATGGGGCGTGGCTGCCTTTCCATGGCGCCGCATGGCAAGCTTTGGCTGCGTCTCCGTGGCTCCGCGTGGCCGGGCTGCGTCTCCGTGGCTCCGCGTGGCCGGGCTGCGTCTCCGTGGCCCCACGTGCCGTGGCTGACCGATGACTTTTCTGTGACATCTCTGCAGGGCGACTCTGGGGGCCCCCTGGTCTGTAACGGGAAGCTGCAAGGCCTAGTTTCCTGGGGAGATCACCCTTGCGCCCAGTCCAACAGGCCTGGGGTCTACACCAATATCTGCAAATACCTAGCCTGGATCCAGGAGACCATGGAGGAGAACTGATGGCCCCGGGGGGCCAGGTGGGGCGAAGGGGCTAATTACTGACGCCAGCCTGGAGCCGGGTTCAGAAGCGATGGAAACTCAATAAATCATCTGGAAATCGCCTCTGCTGCCCTGGCTGCTCTGCAAGGCCCGCTCGAATAGGGCAGCGTTTATAGCCCCTGGCCCAAGGCGGGGACTGGCTGGCTTGGGGGGTCGGGAGGGAATGGGACATGGGACCTTTGCTCTCTAGGGGGTGCCAACTCTGATCCAGCCCTAGGGCGGGCGGTGGGCGGGCTGGCTGGCTCGGGGAGTGGGGAATGGGACCTGGGGCCTTTCCCTCTAGGGGGCGCTGGCTCTGATCCAGCCCTAGGGATGGGGGCTGGCTGGCCCAGCGGGGTTGGGAATGGGACCTGGGGCCTTTCCCTCTAGGGGGCGTCGGCTCCAATCTGGTCCCAGCCCCACAGTCAGAGGGCCACCTTCGAGACGTTGCTTAAAACGGGGGCCTGGCCCCTGTTTGACCCCCCAGTGGGAGGGCTTTTGGGGTGCAATGCCACGCAGGGCTACACTCCAGGCCCTGTGCCACGGGGTCTTGGCCTTTCGTTTCCAACAGGCTGGGCTCTCGGTTGGGCCAGGCGGAGAATGTCACGTGCCCATATCCATCATGTGCGTTGGACCCTCCCTCACCCCCCAGCTGGGTTTGGGCCGCTTGGGGCTGTGATGTACCAGATGCTAAACTTCTGGCCTCTGTGTGCCCCCCTCCCCACTAGAATCCTTCCCATGAGCCTCGGCCCAGCAACTCCGGCCTCCAAGCAGCCTCCTCGGCTTGGCACAGAAGATGCCCCACTGCCCCCCCATTATTGATCCCATATGGTATGTCCCCGATTGCCCCCCTCCACTATGGCCCCCACTGCTTCCCTCTGCCATGGACCCCACTTAGTATGTCCCCTCACTACCCTCCCCCTCTATGGCGCTCACTTGATACATGCCCCACTATTCCCCCCTGCTATTGACCCCCTATGGTACATTCCCCATTGCCCCCCTCTGCCATGGACCCCACTTAGTATGTCCCCTCACTACCCTCCCCCTCTATGGCGCTCACTTTGTACATGCCCCACTATTCCCCCCTGCTATTGACCCCATATGGTACATTCCCCATTGCCCCCCTCTGCCATGGACTCCACTTAGTATGTCCCCTCACTACCCTCCCCCTCTATGGCGCTCACTTGGTACATGCCCCACTATTCCCCCCTGCTATTGACCCCATATGGTACATTCCCCATTGCCCCCCTTTGCCATGGACTCCACCTAGTATATCCCCTCACTACCCTCCCCCTCTATGGCACTCACTTGGTACATGCCCCACTATTCCCCCCTGCTATTGACCCCATATGGTACATTCCCCATTGCCCCCCCCCCCGCTATGGACCCCACTTGGTACGTGCCCTCTGCCCTGAGGGCCTCAGCAAAAGTCACACACCCAATTCCCGCCACCGAGGCATTGGTTCAGCACACAGGGAAACCGAGGCACACACACTATTAGTATAGGACAGAAAGACTTACATGCAACATAACAAGGTGAATAAAACCCCACTTCGTCACATCTCTCCCCCCTCTGAGACCGAACTGGGCGGGGTCACTTTAGCCAGTGGCCTGGGGAAGTTCCGGCCCCCCTCTCCGGGACAAAGCATCTGCTATAACACTGGCACTCTCCTTAACGTGGGCCACCTCCAGGTCGTAACCCTGAAGCTGGAGACTCCACCTCAGGAGCTTGGCATTAGCCCCTCTCATCTGGTGTAGCCACGTCAGGGGAGAGTGGTCAGGGCACACAGTGAAACGCTGCCCACATAGATACAGCTGCAGCTTTTTAAGGGCCCACCCTATGGCCGGGGGTTGCTTCTCTAAGGCCGCGTAGTTCTGCTCCCGGGGAAACAGCTTCTTGCTCAAGTACACGATGGGGTGTCTCTCCCCCTTTTCATTAACCTGCATCAGCACCGCGCCCAGCCGTGTCTGAGGCGTCGGTGAACACCATGAAGGGCTTGCCAAAGTCTGGATTTACCAGCACTGGGCCCCTGACCAGAGCCTCCTTCAGAGCACAGAGAGCCCTCTGGCACTGCTTGGTCCAGACCACCTTGCCTGGCTTTCCCTTCTTGCATAGCTCAGTGATGGGGGCGGCTATGGAGTGAAAGTGGGGCACTACCTCCGATAGTGCCCCGCCATCCCAATAAAGGTCTGGACCTGTTTCTTAGACTGGAGAGCGGGCCAGTCTCTGATCACCCCCACCTTGGCTGGCTCTGGCTTTAGGCAGCCGCTCCCCACTTTGTGGCCCAGGTATGACACCTCTGCCATCCCCACCTTGCACTTCCCAGCTTTTATAGTCAGTCCTGCATCCTGGAGCCAGTCCAGTATTTGTTTAACCTGGGAAACATGGTCCTCCCAGGTCTGGCTAAAAACACAGGTATCATGAATATACACCAGGGCAAAATTCTCCATCCCCTTGAGTAACCAGCGTCCTGACTGGCTTCGTATGGAGCAGTTCCAGAGCATTGGGCCTGTGACTCCGTAACAACTGGTGGCAGGATGAACTGCACCCCGTGGACGGAGCATCCTGCAGTAAGTGACTGGGGAGCAGTAAAAGGAAGAGGGATTAGCGAGAGACGGGCATGCTGAAGGCTCCCAGAGGTGCGGTTCCAGGAGGTGGAGGAGCCTACAGCTTAACCCCGAGAGAGAGTGGACCCCCTAGAAGGGCTGTCGCACTGAAGGGTTCCTCCCATGGATCATAGGGAGCTGAGAGAGCACAGGCCTGTGAGTCCGTGACCACTTGGGAACAGCGTGGAGAGGGCCTATGAGCATCTCCTCAATAAGGACCTTGTAGAGCTGTGCAGAGAGAGGGCTGTGCATTGGAAAGCTCAACAAGGCGCAGCTAATTGCTCAGTTGGAAGAGGAGGATCACTCTAAGGAGCCAGGTCCTGACCCAGATGGGGCCGTGAGAGAGGCTGGGAACAGCCAGGCAACCCCAGGGCCCACATTGGTTCCTGACCCAGCTGGGGCCGTGAGAGAGGCTGGGAACAGCTGGGTGTTCCGAAGATCCATGCCCCCGACCAGCAGGGGGTCTCCACCAGGTTCCCCGTCGGTGGATCTGAGACGGATGGAATTGGAGCTGACATCGAAGGGGTCGGAGGACCATGAGAGACAGGGGAGGCATGAAGCAGAACAGCAGGAGAGATAGAGGCCGCAGGAACTGGGGATGGCTGAGCTCCGAGGCAGAGGGACCCATCCAGGGGTGCGTTGGGTGCCAATTCTGCAGGAAACCTCGACACTAAATTGCTGCCCCAGGTTAAGGAGCAGGGAGAGATAGACGCCTGTCTCGCGGCCTTTGGGAAGGCTTCAGTTGGAACCAGGCTGACCCTGCGGAAAGGCTCCAGTGTCTAGCCCCTTCCAAGGCCATAGAGCTGTTTAGCCAGATGGGCGGGGTGGCCAACTAGCTCTCGCTCCTGGCCCCAGCATATATGTCTGCCTGTGCTCTCCTGGGCTCCGGCCCCTTGGATCCGGTCTGCAGGGCTGTGACCACGGGCAGCGAGAGGGAACTGGTGTCACTCTCCTCTCCAGCTGCTGAGTTCCAGACCGAGCTGCAGAAGGATCCCTCCTTAGAGAAGCTGAGGGAACTTGCTGTCCCCGGTGCAGCGAAACCCCGGGGGGAAGGCTGCCGGGAACGAGTCCTGTGGGAGAAGGGGTTCCTGTACCGGGAACGGGCTCCCCCAGGGGAAGCGGAACCGTGGGGGATCCGGAGGCAGCTGGTGGTCCCCCAGAAGTACCGCCGCAGGCTGCTGTAGCTGGCCCGCGACGTCCCGCTCTCGAGACACCAGGGGATCCGGAGCCCCAGGCAGAGGCTGCTGCAGAAATTTCCCTGGGCTGGAGTCTGGGACGCCGTCCAGCAGCACGGCAGGTCCTGCGACCCCTGCCAGAGGGTGGGGAAGGTCCGGGATAAGGGTAAAGCAGTCTTCAGGCTCTCGCCCATCATAGAGGAGCCTTGTCAGAAGGTGGCCATGAACATCGTGGGGCCCTTCAGCAAGGCGACCAGGGCAGGGAAGAAATACATCCTGGTGGGGGTGGATTTCGCTACGTGCTACCCCGAGGCGGTGGCTCTGTCCTCTATCGAGGCAGACACCGTGGCAGATGCGCTGCTGACCATTTTCAGCAGAGTGGGGTTCCCTAAAGAGGTCCTTACAGACCAGAGGTCCAACTTCATGTCAACCCCGCTCCAGTGTGGCGTCCAGCAGACCTGGACCTCGGCGTATCACCCTCAGTCCAACGGGCTGGAGGAGAGGTTCAATGGGACTCTAAAGATGATGCTAAAAACCTTTATGAACCAGCACTCACAGGACTGGGACAAGTATTTACCCCACCTGCAGTTTGCATACAGGGAAGTGCCCCAGGAATCCACAGGGTTCTAGCTGCTGTATGGGAGGAGAGTGAGGGGACCCCATGACTTGGTGAGGGACGAATGGGAGGGGAAGGCCTCTCCCGATGGAGAATCAGTGGTGGAGTATGTACTGGCTTTCCAGGAATAGCTGACTGAGCTCATGGGTTTGGCCAGAGGAAACCTAGCCAGGGCCCCAGGGAAGCAGAAGGTCTGGTACAATCACTCAGCGCAGGCCCGCTCCTATGCTACCGGGAACCAGGTGTTGCTTCTCATTACCGGAAGGAAGAACAAGCTGCAACCTGCCTGGGATGGCCCATTCAAGGTCATCAGGCAGTTAAACGAGGTGAACTATGTGGTGAAACCGTCCAACCGGGCACACCGTCACCGGGTGCACCATGTCAACCTGACGGAGCTGTACTGTGGAAGGGAGAGGCTGATGCTGGTTGTGTGTGGCCAGTGGGAGGAGCAGGGAGACGATCCCTTGGCAGATCTATTCCCTGAGACAGGAGCCGGCCCTCCGCTGGAGTCAATCCCCCTCTCTGCACAGCTAATCCCTGCCCGGCAGGCTGAGATCAAAGAGGTACTAGTTTGTATAAGCAGCTGGTTTCCAGCCGGCCTGGGCTCACTAACCTGGCTGTCCAACCGGGTGGAGACGGGAGCCGACCCTCCCATCAGGTGTTCCCCATTCAGGGTCACTGGGAAACCTGCCTAGGCCCTGGAGAGAGGGGTCAAGGACTTGCTGGCTTTAGGGGAGATTCAGCCGTTCTCCAGCCCTTGAGCCTTTCCCGTGGTGCTGGTCCCCAAGAAGGACGGGCCGATCCTCTCTCTGAGCACGCTGTCGGAGCAGTCAGCATGCCTGTTCTCAGCGTGCGCTTCCTACAGCGAGTCTGCCTGGGCAGGACCCCTGGGGAAGCCAACGGAAGCCAAAGGGCCCTGCGCCCCAACTCCACAGCCAGCTGTGACTCTCAGCCGGCATGTAACACAGAAGGGTTATTAGTTGACAGGTACATAGACTAGAACAGAGCCTGTTAGCACAGAAATCAGTGACTTTCAACCAAGTCCATCTTGGAGGAACCCAGGCCAGATGCCCTGGACTCCCCCTCTTCCAGTCTCCCATAGCAGACTGCCCTGGCCCCTGCTGCCTGGCCTCCAACATGCCCGTTCTCCTCCTCCGGTCTTTGTCCTTCTTCCCAGGCAAAGTGTCACCTGGTCGCCTCCCCCTCCTGGGTCTCAGGTTATGAAGGGCATTGGCCATACCTTAGTGCAGGCAACTGGGCAGCCTCACCTTCCCTGAGGGCCTCAGCAAAAGTCATGCACCAATTCCCACCACCTAGGCATTGGTGCAGCACACAGGGAAACTGAGGCACACACACTATTAGTATAGGACAGTAAGACTCACATGCAACATAAGGTGAAAAACCTCACTTTGTCACAGGATCCCATTTGGTACATTCCTCACTGCCGCCCTCTGCCATGGACCCCACTTGGTATGTCCCCCCACTACCCTCTCCCCTGCTATGGACCCCACTGGGTACACACCCCCACTACCACCCCATGCTATGGGGGGCAGAGTTAAGGGTGTGCAAAGGGAAGATTGTGGGGGCAGCGTTAAAGTTTAAGGAGTGGTGTTAAGGTTAAGGGAGCAGTGTTACTGTTGAGGCAAAGTAGTTAAAGTTGAGGGACAGAAATAAGGTTGAGGGGACAGAGTTAAGGTTGAAGGGGAAAGTTAAGTTTGTGGGGGCAGAGATAAGGTTGTAATACCTCATTGTGGGAAGGTGAGAGCTAGTGCTGTACTGTTAGGTAACTTCACTTTCCAGGTCCTCTCTGTGTGGGGGGCGAGGCACATGTGCTGAATGTGTGTAGCCCAGATGGTTTCACAACAAAACATCAGCTGTGCAGAAACTATGATTTCTATTGCAACAATGCCCCAAGACCCCGTTGTGCTGAGCCCCGTGGGAGAGCTCCACACCCTGGAGAATTCATAGTGTAATTACCTGGGGCAGACAAAGGCTGGGAGGGTAAACAAAGGCACAGAAAGGGGAGGTGGCACTGCGGGTCCATAGCAGACTGGGGGATAGATCCCAGGAGTCCTGAGTCCCAGACCCACTGCTCTAATCACTAGACCCCACTCCCTCACCGAGCTAGGAATAGAACCCAGGAGTCCTGGCTCCCAACCCCCCCGGTCTAACCCATTAGACCCCACTCCCCTCCAAGAGCCAGGTGAGAACCCAGGAGTGCTGGCTCCCAGCCCCCCTGCTTTAACCACTAGACCTCATTCCCTTCCCAGAGCCAGGTGAGAACCCAGGAGTCCTGACTCTCAGCCCTACCTTCCATCCACTGTCCCCTACCCACTAGCCCACACCAATTGGCCTGCAGCCTCCTAGATACTGGTGATCCCCACCATGGAGTCCCCCGAGAGTTCAGGGGAGTCAGGAGCCAAGAACACCCCCCCCCACACACACACACACACACCCAGCCACAGGGAAGTTTTCGGCCCGGCATCTCGTCGCATGGCCTGGTGTGCAACCTGCACGCGCTGGGGTGGAGCGCTGGCTCCCCCTACTGGGCCTCGGAGCCTGTGATTGGCTTGGCTAAGTCAGCAGGCCCTTAGCACCCGGCTGGGGAGGCAGGCGCCTGCTTGGAGGGCCATGGTTTGATCCCCACCCAGGGATGCCCTGGCAAGTCGGCACCATTCCCCAGCCTGAAGGGGCAGCTCCCTGCATGCAACTGGCCAAAACCAAGCAACGCCGCCCCAGCCAGCAGGTGGCACTCCTGGGCCTGTGGAGAGGAAGGGTGGGGCAGTGGTTAGAGCATTAGCCAAGCTGTCACAGTCAAGGCCCTGCTCTGCTGGCCTCCCTGTGCCACCTTGAGGAAGTTACTTAGCCTCACTGTGCCTCAGTTTCCCCCTCTGTGCTTCAGTTTCCCTCTCTGTAAGGGGGGATAAAAGCACTGCCCTACGGGGCACATGGGAAGGGGAGGGGAAACATGAGTGAGGTGGTGGGTGGAATCGGGGCCCGAGTCTCGCGCAGCGCAGTGCGTTCGGGCCTGGGAGCAAAATGCCGCTAAGCCTCAGGACCGAGCCGAGGAAGCAGAGACAGCGCCAAGCTGGCCTGCCCCAGCATGAGTAGTTTCAGAGTAACAGCCGTGTTAGTCTGTATTCGCAAAAAGAAAAGGAGGACTTGTGGCACCTCAGAGACTAACCAATTTATTTGAGCATGAGCTTTCGTGAGCTACAGCTCACTTCATCGGATGCATACTGTGGAAATCGCAGAAGACATTATATACACAGACACCATGAAACAATACCTCCTCCCACCCCACTCTCCTGCTGGTAATAGCTTATCTAAAGTGATCATCAAGTTGGGCCATTTCCAGCACAAATCCAGGTTTTCTCACCCTCCGCCCTCCCACAAACAAACTCACTCTCTTGCTGGTAATAGCCCATCCAAAGTGACCACTGTCTTCACAATGCGTATGATAATCAAGGTGGGCCATTTCCTGCAGAAATCCAGGTTCTCTCACCCCCTCACTCCCCTCCAAAAACCACACACACAAACTCACTCTCCTGCTGGTAATAGCCTATCCAAAGTGACCACTCTCCTTACAACCTGCATGAAAATCAAAGTGGGCCATTTCCAGCACAAATCCAGGTTTTCTCACTCCCCCATCCCCATACACACACAAACTCACTCTCCTGCTGGTAATAGCTCATCCGAAGTGACCGCTCCCCCTACAATGTGCATGATAATCAAGGTGAGCCATTTCCAGCACAAATCCAGGTTTTCTCACCCCTCCCCCCCCCCCCCCACACAAACTCACTCTCCTGCTGGCAATAGCTCATCCAAACTGACCACTCTCCCCACACTGTGCATGACAATCAAGGTGGGCCATTTCCAGCATAAATCCAAGTTTAACCAGAACGTCTGGGGCGGGGGAGGAAAAAACAAGGGGAAATAGGCTACCTTGCATAATGACTTAGCCACTCCCAGTCTCTATTTAAGCCTAAATTAATAGTATCCAATTTGCAAATGAATTCCAATTCAGCAGTTTCTCGCTGGACTCTGGATTTGAAGTTTTTTTGTTGTAAGATAGCGACCTTCATGTCTCTGATTGCGTGACCAGAGAGATTGAAGTGTTCTCCGACTGGTTTATGAATGTTATAATTCTTGACATCTGATTTCTGTCCATTTATTCTTTTACGTAGAGACTGTCCAGTTTGACCAATGTACATGGCAGAGGGGCATTGCTGGCACATGATGGCATAGATCACATTGGTGGATGTGCAGGTGAACGAGCCTCTGATGGTGTGGCTGATGTTGTTAGGCCCTGTGATGGTGTCCCCTGAATAGATATGTGGGCACAGTTGGCAACGGGCTTTGTTGCAAGGATAGGTTCCTGGGTTAGTGGTTCTGTTGTGTGGTATGTGGTTGTTGGTGAGTATTCGCTTCAGGTTGGGGGGTTGTCTGTAGGCAAGGACTGGCCTGTCTCCCAAGATTTGTGAGAGTGTTGGGTCATCCTTCAGGATAGGTTGTAGATCCTTAATAATGCGTTGGAGGGGTTTTAGTTGGGGGCTGAAGGTGACAGCTAGTTTTCCCCTTGTTTTTTCCTCCCCCGCCCCAAACGTTCTGGTTAAACTTGGATTTATGCTGGAAATGGCCCACCTTGATTGTCATGCACAGTGTGGGGAGAGTGGTCAGTTTGGATGAGCTATTGCCAGCAGGAGAGTGAGTTTGTGTGTGGGGGGGGGGGGTGAGAAAACCTGGATTTGTGCTGGAAATGGCCCACCTTGATTATCATGCACATTGTAGGGGGAGTGGTCACTTCGGATGAGCTATTACCAGCAGGAGAGTGAGTTTGTGTGTGTATGGGGGTGGGGGAGTGAGAAAACCTGGATTTGTGCTGGAAATGGCCCACTTTGATTTTCATGCAGGTTGTAAGGAGAGTGGTCACTTTGGATAGGCTATTACCAGCAGGAGAGTGAGTTTGTGTGTGTGGTTTTTGGAGGGGAGTGAGGGGGTGAGAGAACCTGGATTTCTGCAGGAAATGGCCCACCTTGATTATCATACGCATTGTGAAGACAGTGGTCACTTTGGATGGGCTATTACCAGCAAGAGAGTGAGTTTGTTTGTGGGAGGGCGGAGGGTGAGAAAACCTGGATTTGTGCTGGAAATGGCCCAACTTGATGATCACTTTAGATAAGCTATTACCAGCAGGAGAGTGGGGTGGGAGGAGGTATTGTTTCATGGTGTCTGTGTGTATAATGTCTTCTGCGATTTCCACAGTATGCATCCGATGAAGTGAGCTGTAGCTCACGAAAGCTCATGCTCAAATAAATTGGTTAGTCTCTAAGGTGCCACAAGTCCTCCTTTTCTTTTTCCAGCATGAGTAGTGTCTCTTATGTGCATTACAGTAGCCGCCCCAGCTGAGATCAGGGCCCATTGTGCCAGGCGCTGCCCAGACACAGCCAGAGACAGTCCCTGCCCCAGCTGAGATCAGGGCCCCGTTGTGCCACGTGCTGCCCAGACGCACAGCAAGGGACAATCCCTGCCCCAGGTGAGATCGGGGCCCTGTCACGCCACGTGCTGCCCAGATACACAGTAAAGGACAGTCCCTTCTCCGACACACAAACACACAATCACACTCGCCTGACTTGATTCTCTAACTTCCTGCTGCAACGCAACTAGTTAGCAACTCCATTAGCACCAGCCGGGCGTGCCCTCTAATTTCAGTGAGACCTACACAAATTATCCCTGGTGTAATCCCAAAAACATGACAGCTCCGGCTTCCCTCCCCCGCATCTGGGCCATGTGAGCTGCCCCTAATCCCCAGCTTGCATGGGCCCCACAATCCAGCACCACCCCTTATCCCTTTTGCCGGTGACACCCAGGCTTTATTTGATGCCAAGACAAGGAGAGAGAGGCCTCGGAGGGTTAATGACAGGCTGAGAGGCGTGGGACAGCCCTGCCCTGCACGCTGCTTCGAGGGCAGCGGGTTCCAGGGCCAAAGGCAGGTTATAAGCCAAGCACACAGAGGATCCAGCAGAGAGTCTGTGGACACAAGCTAACGTGTCGCCGCTTGCTGGGGAAGCCAAGGTGCCAGGGGAAGTTCCTCCACCCAGTGCACGGATTACCCAGCTCCGGTGAGGGCAGATTTCTGGTTGATCTCCGGGCTGAGCCAGTTTGGGGGGACCGCAGTGGAGGGGGACGCCAGGACGGCTCGGTGGCCAGTACAGATTGGTGAAGGGTAACACTGCTTCTGCTTCATCTCGGTTCATTCAGGAGGGGAACCACACAATGGATGATTCCCGTGGCCTCCGCTTGACAGAACTCCGGGCCAAGCGCTCCGGGGCACTGTCTCCGCAGACCCTCCTCTGTTATCGGATTCATAGACTACAAGGCCAGAAGGGACCATTGTGATCATCTAGCTGGACCCTCTGTAGAAGGCTGGAGAACTTCCCTCACTTAATTTCTGGTGGAACCAGAACAGAGCATTTGGCGAAAACAGCCCATTGGGATTGCAGAATTGCTGCTGATGGAGAAGCCATGAACAGTCTTTGATGAAGGGCAAGGGAGTGATTGTGGATTTGTGTTTGGCATTCGGTTAACAATAGGAAGGGTCAGCTCAGATGATCACAGAGGTTCTCATCTGGCTTTATAATTGGCAAAGCTAGGAAAATCACAAGATTGGCATGAAAAATCATGAGATTTAACACCAATAATAATCCAGGCAAATGAAACCACTTTGTACAAAATGGGAGGCTAAAAAAATCACTCTGCCTTGAAAGCAAACAAAGGAACTGTTTAAATAACATGCAAAAAGCCTTTTAGCATTGAAAATGGATGGGTTTTAACACTTTCTCGTTTTAAAAGTTTCTGAATTTTTTTTTAATGTGGTTTTGAAATTGTTGCTTAATTAATAGACACCCAAAAAGTCAATTTTGAAAATTGTTTATCGTGGAACCAGAAGTCAAGAAATGCTTCAGAATGAAAAAAATAAGTTGGTTTTAAATTTCAGTTAAAAATTGTCAGGGAACGTTTCAAATGAGGCAAACCGGTTCCAGTTTGAAAAAACCATCTGCATGAAAACCTGTTTACAAATTTTCAAAAGTTACCCAATGTCTTGCATCCCCCCTCCCCCAAAAAATATTTAAAATGTCCCACAAATTCTTGAAAATTCCCCCCCAAAATTTGCAAAATTTCCCCCAATTCTTGACATTTTCTCCAAACATTTTGAAAATGTCACCTAAATTCTTGACCTTTCCACCAAACGGTTTGCAATTTCCCCAAAGTTCCTGATTTTCCCCCTTTTTAAATGTTTTGTGTGGTTTCTTGAAATTTTCTGCAAAATCCTTGAAATTTTCCCCCAAATATTTGAATTTTTCCCAATATTTGAAATTTTCCTACGAAGTTGCAAAACGTTCTCTAAAAAATCTTGAAATTTTCCCCACATGTTTGATATATTTGGGGATGGAGGGGTGGGTGGATGGATGTGTTTGGGGATGGAGGGGATGGATGGGTGGATGGACAGACGTGTTTGGGGATGGGGGGTGGTGGACGGACGTGTTTGGGGATGGGGGGTGGATGGATGTGTTTGGGGATGGGGGGGTGAGTGGATGGATGTGTTTGGGGACGGAGGGGATGGATGGGTGGATGGACAGACGTGTTTGGGGACGGAGGGGTGGGTGGATGGACATGTTTGGGGATGGAGGGGATGGGGGTGGATGGATGGATGTGTTTGGGGATGGGGGGTGGACGGACATGTTTGGGGATGGAGGGGTGAGTGGACGGACGTGTTTGGGGACGGATTGGTGGATGGACGCGTTTGGAGATGAGGGGTGGGTGGATGGACGCGTTTGGGTATGGAGGGGTGGGTGGATGAACGGACGTGTTTGGGGATGGGAGTGGGTGAACAGATGTTTGGGGATGGAGGGGTGGGTGGATGGACATGTTTGGGGATGGAGGGGATGGTGGGTGGGTGGATGGATGTGTTTGGGGATGGAGGGGTGGAGGGACGGACGTGTTTGGGGATGGAGGGGAGGATGGACGCGTTTGGGGATGAGGGGTGGGTGGACAGACAAGTTTGGGGATGGAGAGGATGGACGGACGTGTTTGGGTTTGGGGGGTGGATGGACGGACGTGTTTGGGGATGAGGGGTGGATGGACGGACATGTTTGGGGATGGGGGGTGGATGGACGGACGTGTTTGGGGATGAGGGGTGGATGGACGGACATGTTTGGGGATGGAGGGGTGGATGGACGGACGTGTTTGGGGATGGAGAGGATGGACGGACATGTTTGGGGATGGGGGGTGGATGGACGGACGTGTTTGGGGATGAGGGGTGGATTGACGGACATGTTTGGGGATGGAGGGGTGGATGGACGGACGTGTTTGGGGATGAAGTGGCATCAAACCCAGAGCAGGTGGTGGGTGTCAGTGGGCGGAGCCCGTGTTGTGGGGGCAGGCTAAGTTATCTGTTAATTTTCCCTTTCCCTTCTCTCCCCCACCCCCCGTCCCAAGCCAGCAGCCGCTCGCCCTGTGCATCACCACACCTGAGCCCCATGGAGCTGATGGCTCTCGCGCTGCTGCTGGTGACTGCAGGTGAGGGGGGTATATAAGAGAGGGGGGCTGTGGGAGGGGAAGAGGGTGTGTAGGGAGGAGGGGGTTGTGTGCACATGGGGGGCTGTGTGTGCAGACAGGGACGGGGGGGCCATATGGGGGAAATGGGATTTTGGGGGGTGCATGTGTGCAGGGAAGGATTGTGTATTTGGAGGGGGAAGGGGAGGTGTGGGGGGCAGGGATGGGGGTTGCGGGAGGATGGGGAGGGGTGGGGGGATGGGGGTGGGGGGCAGAGAGAGGGATGTGGGGGGATGAGAAGTGTGGGAAGAAGGAGAGGGTCATTGGGGGAGGGATGGGGGCAGGGCAGGGTTGTTGGGGATGGGGGTGAGGGCAGGAGGGGGTTGGGGAAGGGGAGGGGTTGGGTCAGGGAGGGAGTTGTGGGGGGATGGGAGTGGGGGGCAGGGAGGGGATTGGGGGTAAGGGGAGGTGTGGGGGCAGGGAGGGAGTGGTGTGGGAGGGTTGTGCACAGCTGCAATTTCTGAGGGGGTCTGGCCATGACCTTTGCCCGCAGTGGGGTGGGGAGGCGTTGGCAGTGGGGACTGAAAGGGCCTGACGCATCTTAATGCATGAGCCACTTAGGCCTTGACTAGAGTATGGGGATGGATAGATAGCGGGGGTGTGGGGGGATGAATAGATAGATAGAGGGGGTGTGGGGGGATAGATAGATAGATAGAGAGGGTGTGGGGGGATGGATGGATAGATAGATAGAGGGGGGATGGATAGTAGTGATGTGGTGGGGCTGGATAGATGAATATTGGTGGTGTGGGGATGGCTAGTGGTCTGTGTAGGGGACGGATAGACAGATAGAGGGGGCGTCATAGATGCTGGAATTGGGGTTTTAGAGGTGGTGCTGCACCCCCTGGCTTGAAGTGGTTTCCATCATATACAGGGTTTACATTTTGTTCCAATGGCTCTCCGCACTCCCCACTATAGAAATTGTTCCAGCATTCCTGGGGGGTGTTGGGATGGATAGATAAAGCGGGGTGGGGGGATGGCTAGATAGATAGTGAGGAGGGGATTGTGGGGCTGGATCGATAGTGGGCTGTTTGGGGATTGATGGATAGATAGATCAATCAGTGGATCCTCTCCCATGACTCCAGCAGCTGGGGATTTAAGACCCAGACAAAACACGGTGCTCCTTGCCCTAAAATCACTGGAACTGGCCCCACGACCCATTGCAGCAGCTCTGCCTGTGACCCCAGCGCCCGCCTGGTGACCCTACCCCAATCTCACCCCCATCCCACCCCGGACCCCTCATGCTGACGTGGGGTTTGTCGACAGGTGCTGCAGTGTCTGCCCAGGACGACGGGGGCCGGATCATCGGTGGGTTCACGTGTACCCCCTACTCCCAGCCCTGGCAGGCCTACGTCTACGGCCCGCTGCAGTGCGGGGGCATCCTGGTCGACAGGAGCTGGGTGCTCTCTGCCGCCCATTGCTACAGACCGTAAGTGTGTGTGCGTGTGTGTCCCGGCCGCCCCCTGCTGGAGGGGCTGAGCCCTGGTCTGTGTGTGTGTGTGTGTGTGTGTGCCCCCCTGCCGCCCCCTGCTGGAGGGGCTCGGCCCTGCACTGTGTGGTGTGTGTAGGTTTGTGTGTCCCTGCCGCCCCTTGCTGGAGGGGCTGAGCCCTGCTCTGTGTGTGTGTCTCTGTGTGTGTCCCTGCCGCCCCCTGCTGGAGGGGCTGAGCCCTGGTCTGTGTGTGTCCCTGCCGCCCCCTGCTGGAGGGGCTGAGCCCTGCTCTGTGTGTGTGTCTCTGTGTGTGTCCCTGCCGCCCCCTGCTGGAGGGGCTGAGCCCTGGTCTGTGTGTGTCCCTGCCGCCCCTTGCTGGAGGGGATGGGCCCTGCTCTGTGTGTGTGTCTCTGTGTGTGTCCCTGCCGCCCCCTGCTGGAGGGGCTGAGCCCTGGTCTGTGTGTGTCCCTGCCGCCCCCTGCTGGAGGGGCTGAGCCCTGCTCTGTGTGTGTGTCTCTGTGTGTGTCCCTGCCGCCCCCTGCTGGAGGGGCTGAGCCCTGGTCTGTGTGTGTCCCTGCCGCCCCTTGCTGGAGGGGATGGGCCCTGCTCTGTGTGTGTGTCTCTGTGTGTGTTCCTGCCGCCCCTGCTGGAGGGGCTCGGCCCTGCACTGCGTGGTGTTCGTAGGTTTGTGTGTCCCTGCCGCCCCCTGTTGGAGGGGCTGGGGCCTGCTCTGTCCAATTTCTCCCCCATTCCCAGGAGGGCGGCAGTGGCGGGGGTGGGTGGCCCGTGGGGCCAAGCCTCTGACACGGCTCCCTCTTGTCCCTGGCGGCTAGCGGCCTGCGGGTGCGGCTCGGGGAGCAGAACCTGGCGGTGCAGGAGGGGCCGGAGCAGGACCGAGTCGTGGCTAGCGCCATCCTGCATCCCAACTACAACCGCTTCACCCTGGACAGCGACCTCATGCTGCTCAAGCTGGCGCGACCGGTCAACGTCGGCCGGACCGTCCGCCCTGTCACGTTGCCCTCGGCCTGTGCGACCACCGGGACCACCTGCCTTGTCTCAGGCTGGGGCACTGTCACCAGCCCCCAAGGTAAGGCCGGGGAGGAACCGGGAACATCAGTCGGGAATGACTCCCGGGGCCTGAGTCAACCCAGTGTCAATCAGGAGTGAGTCCCTATATGTCCTTGGGGCTGACACCAGGGTGATTCAATAAGGAGTGACCTGTGCAGGTCTCTGGGGCTGATTTGAGCCAATGTCACTCAGGCGTGACTCCCTGGGGCTGATTCAACCCGGTGTTAATCAGGAGTGACTCCCTACATGTCCCTGGGGCTGATACCAGGAGCGACTCCCTGTGGGGTCTTGGGGCTGATTCATTCCAGGGTCATTCAGGAGTGACTCCCTGGCACTGATTCAATCCGGTGTCACTCAGGAGTGACCCCATTGTCTCGGTATTTTCCCCAGCCACGTTCCCCAACCTCCTGCAGTGCGGATACGTCCAGATCGTCTCAGCCCAGAGCTGTCGGGCTTCCTACCCCGGCCGGGTCACCAACAACATGGTGTGCGCAGGAGGCATGGGTGGGGGCATCGACTCCTGCCAGGTGAGCCACAAACCACAGGGGTGGGGGGCTCAGCCCACTCCCCTGGGTCTCTGCCATGACCCTGGGAAGGGAAGTCTCGGGGTGGGAGTGGGGATCTGGAAGGGGCTGGGGGATAGTTGGGGGGAGGGACGGGCACTGCCCCATGGGGGTGGAGGGGAGTGTGGACTCTCCCCCCCACACATGAAGTGGGGTGGAAGGGGGGCACATAGGCAGCGCCTGTTGGGGGAAGGTCTGGCTCTACCCAAAAGAGGGGGCAGGGGGCACACACTGGGGGAGAGGTGGCCTGCCCCACAGTGTGGGGGCAGAGGCGGCCCAGATTCAGAGCCATGGTTTGCCACTTGTCATGGCAAAAGCAGGATGGGGGTGGGGACCCAGTGGGGAGGAGCTGGGGGGTCTGGGTTTTCAGAGGGGATTGGAGCCCCATAGATCACGCTAGCTCCCCTTACGGCAGGGGACCATGGACTGGGTCTACAGGTGCCCCTCAGTCCCGACCCGCAGCCCCCGCTAGCCCTGCCCTGGGCTCCTCCCACCTCCAGCTCTGCCAGCAGGCCTCACTCCCAACCCACAGCCCCCTCCTAGCCCAGCCCTGGGCTCCCCCCAGTCCTCCCAGCTCTGCCGGTGCCCCTCAAGCCTGACCCACAACCCCCTGCTAGCCCGGTCCTCGGCTCCCCCAGCCCAGTCGAGGGGAGTCGTTATGATGCAAGGTGTTGTCTCTCCACAGGGTGACTCCGGAGGTCCCCTGCTGTGCACTGGGCAACTCCAAGGCATCGTGTCCTGGGGGCTGCAAACCTGCGCCCAGCCCAACAGGCCCGGCGTCTACACCAAAGTCTGCAACTATGTCGGATGGATCCGCAGAACCATCCAGCTGAACTGAGGACGGTGCCGGGGGGCAGAACCCATAATAAAGCCTGAGGAGCAGGGTCTGTGTCTTGGTGTCTCAGCTCCTGGGCCCCTGGGAGTGGTTGGACCCAGGTTCCACCAAGCAGAACCTGGCCAACAGCTCCTGTTTCTTCCCACCCCTGAACCAGGTGCGTTAGGCACTGGTTGGGGCCCAAGGGCAGGCGCTAAAACACTGACATGGCAGGGAAATTTCTCTCCCTTGGGTCTACAAGCAGCTGGTGTCCCTCACTACTGACCCTCAGCCCCCTGCTTTCCCAGCCCCGGAATCCCCCCCAGCTCTGCCGGTGCCCCTCAATCCCAACCCCCTGCTATCCCAGCCCTGGAATCCCCCCAGCTGTGCCAGTACCCCTCAATCCCAACATGCGGCCCCCTGCTACGTCAGCTGTTATATGGGTAAACACCTTCCAGGTTTGCAGGAACTATAGCTAGTGGGAAAATTATCCCTCCAAAGCTTTTTTTCAACTAAGACTTTTCTAGCTAAGTCCTTACCAGGCTCCCATCCCCATGGTGTCTGGGCACCTCAACCTCTTCAATGCATTTAACCTCACGCCGATCCTAGCTAGCTCTGGCCCCGGGCGTGAGGGCGGCAGCTCAAAAAACTCTGCTGAGATAATTGGTTTTTATTATCAAGTCGGTGGCATACAGGACATACATATTTCTCGAACAATTCATAAGAAAAAGGGTAAATAAAAAAAATGAAAAGCCAGGCCCAGCTTCCACCTGTCACGACCTTAAAGCCGAGCTTTGAACCTTGATCCCAGGCAAATTCACCCTGCTTTTGTCGCTGGTTTGTAAGAATCCCGCGCGCATCTGCATCACAACCGAGCCCATCCCACAGTCTGGCTGCTTTGCCACCGGCAAAGTGAAATGTTGGATCACAGACATAAGGGCTGGTTGGTAGAGATTTTTCCCTCCTGCAAAAATTTTCAAACTTTCAATTCCCTCCCCTCTCTCCCAAAGCCAAGATTTCCAAATTCTTCACGCAATGAAATACTGGGCGCAGAACTCATTTGAGCTCGCGCCAAATGATTCTGACCTTGGGCTTTTGTCCAGTCTCACACACGTATTGCAAAAGAATATGTTGCTTCAAAACGGAGAAGGGAAATTTTGTGACGTGACCAAACAGGTTTTGCTGTTTGCAAAACTGCCCTCAGTGTTTTGTTAATCTAAACGCTGTCCCCAAAATTGCAACAATTTCACCAAAAAAAATTTCCGTTTCGGGCAAATCACATTTTCCAACTGAAAACCATTTAGCGGAAAATTTTCCAACCGGCTCTTAATTCAGCTGGTCGTCCAGTCTGACCTCCTGCATAGCGGAGGCCAGAGAATGGCCCGCATGGATCTCTGCCGCCAGCCCAGATCTGGGGGTCGAGCTAGAGCCCCCTTAACTCTGCTCACAAATTTCTGTAACTACCTGATGCCAAGCGAACGGGAAAGGATGGCTAGCAAAGTGAGATTCCCACAGGTCTAAACTGGCACTCACTGTGGAGTTATTTTAATCTACACTGCTTGAGGACCTGCCAGGTTTAGCTTCCTTCTATAGTTTCATTGTCTACCAATCAGACTCAAACGCAATGAACTTCAGAGGGGGATTTCTCGTCTCCTGCTGAGAAAAAAGTGGAGAAGGCTTTTGCTCTGCAGGGTGTACATCTTGGAAGCAGCCACGTAGCATAAAACAGAACTAAACGCAAAGGAGATTTTACTTGCAGGCAGAGAGATGCGGGGCCCGTTCAAATGAGCCAGGTGTGATGGCCAAACTCCAGGGAAAACGTCTGCTAAAAGCCAGCACTGGCTGGGAAGCCTAGAAGCTGACAGCGGGAGGGGAAATATACAAGAGTGACTGAACCAAAAATAAAAATGCAGTACCACTCTCCAAACCTCTGTTCAGATTCATAGAGCGAGGGGCGAATTTTTGAGATTAAGAAATTTTCCTCTCCTGATCTGGGATGAAAAACCCCAGCTCGCGACAATTTTGGCAAGTTGAAAAAGCCAGAAAAAATTTCAGCTGGGGTCAAAACATTTCATTTCCATGATTTTAAGGAGCGTTGTTTTGCGGTCAGCTCTTTTTAAGCCCACTCTTACTAAAATTTCAAACCAAAAATGTTGACTCAAAACCCCCAACTCTTTTCATGCTGATGGTGTGGACAATTGATAAACTTTCTACCCTCAATACATTTTCCACCTCAGGAGATTCCTCCAAACCCAGACCGTGGCGTATCCAGCTCGTTTTGGACAAATCTCCCAACTCGAAAAAGTTTCCGTTTCGATGAGTCTGCATTTTTCAGTGGGGAAAAAGGGTTTGTCAAAAATCACCTCCTGACTGGCTCTGCCCTGGGGGAGAGAACGCTGGGATTCCAAAACTCACTTTTGCAACGAAGAATCGGTTCGGGCCGATGACAGAGGAAGCCTGGGGCTAATACAGGTTTTCAAATCAAGAGAAGTGGCGTGTGTCATGTACAGAGTGAGAGTAGTGTATTTCAAACGCAGTTTTCCCCCCTGGCCCCGCCGCCATGAGCCCCTGATACAAACCTTCCCCCATCAGAGGGGCGGAAAAGACAAAAAGCACTTCTTGAAATGCAGGGCCAGCCACTCAGCTGAGAGAAATCAGCAGCGATCTGCGCGTGCATCTCAGTATCAACGTGCTCTAGATCTATTCCAATTAGCACAGATCTACCGATTACAGCTAGCCAACAGATCGCTCTCTCCGTGGTCAGTCACTTGCTGCACCAGCCCTCTCTGCAATCAATAGCTTCGTGCCAATCTGCCACCGACAGCACTATTCGGTTCAGCAGAGCGCTGCTGGGTCACGCCAGCCAAGGGCTAGGACCCCAGACCAGGGGGTCTCAAACGGGGTCATGGCCCCTCAGGGGCTCATGAGGTTATTACATGGGGGATTGCGAGCTGTGAGCCTCCACCCCAAGGCCCGCTTCGCCTCCAGCATTTATAATGGTGTTAAATATATAAAAAAGTATTTTGAATGTATAAAGGGACGGGGGTTCACACTCAGAGGTGAAAGGAGTCACCAATACAAAAGTTTGAGAACCACTGTGCTAGATACTATGGATATTTTGCCGGGCCGCAATTCTCACGAAGAAGCTGCCCCTCTCCCTTGCCAACACCCAGGGTAATATTTCGGAAGAATAAAGCAAAAAAACAAAACAAAACCAACCTACCACCGCCACACCCTGCCAAAGCACCGCTGCCTTCAAAACTCAAAGGCACCTGCTCGCAAGTGGAAGCCGAGCTGTATTTGCAATCCCCACCCGCCCCCAGCCGGTTGAAATGGTGACTACAATTAGGACAGATGAGTCGCGCTGATGCCAAGTTGAGGCGGAGGGGTCGTGCGTGGCCTGGTGCGTCCCAGCGGGGCCATTTACATTCCTGCGTGAGCCGGAACGCTGCCTGGGGCCGGAGCTTCTGGGGGATTGTGCAAGTTGGTTTCCTTATACACGAACCAAGCATTGCCTGCCCACAGAATGAGGTTCAGGAAGCCAAAAACCTAAGGGGTCCAAAGGAGGAGGGGGTTAGCTGCAGTGTCTAGCTTCCAGGGTAGGCTTCCGGTTCGCATGGGAGACACCCTCTCCAGCTCTCCATGGACCATTTGTGCCCGGCTGCAGAGCCCCAGGCCGGAGAACCTTCTCCAGGGATTCCTGCCTGCAGCCCAGATCTGATGGTCGAGCTTAACTCCACCCTCTTGCATTTGTGCCCTTTACTCGGCCCCCTTTGTAGATTTTAAACCCAGATCTGATGGTCGAGCTACGGGTCAACTCCTCTGCAGGACTAAAATTCACTTCTTTCCAGTCTGGATCTGTCTGGCTTCATTCCCCAGCTGTCAGCTCTCACTCTGCCTTGGTTGGCTGGATTAAAGAGCCCTCTGCTCCCCAAAATCTCCTCCTCACGGAGGTGCTGACAGACCGGGATTAAATCCCCTCTGAACATTCTCTGGGTGAAACTAATTTAACAGGTGTTTATTAGATCATTTATTAGGTGTACTATGGTAGCAATGGGACCCTCAGGCATGGATAAAACCCCTTGCGCCAGGTGCTGTACAAACAAAACAAGTCTCTGCCCCACACGTTGCCAGTCTAGGGGCTTGGTTTCATAGGGACACTCAGGAAAATTAATCTGAACTAACTGCGAGCTTGTCCACACACAGAGGTACTACAGAATAGCAGTTCCTGAAGAGATTTTTTTTTCAGTTCATTGGTGATTCAAAAAGGAGAAAAAACTAACAACATTTTTCAAAATTGCTGGCGAAACGAAAAGTCAAATATAATGGTGTTGGTCAAACCCACTTTGCTTGACCCTTTAGAAACTTTTTTTTTATTGGGAGTTCTTTAAATAAAACAAATGGATGTTTGGAAACCGAATCTGCCTTTTCTGCCTAAAGAAGTTTCATCTGGAAAATTTCACCCATTGCTACTCCTGAATAGTTTCCCCAGTGAATAAAGCCAAATCAGGACAAGTCATTCGTACTCTGGAATAACAGCATCCACACATGGAGTTAATCAGGAATAATTAGGGCTTTAAATTCACACCCAGCCTTAATCCAAATTAAATTTCAAGTGTAGACAAGTCCTCACTGGTGTGAATTTAAAGTGGATTAGTTAAACCACATCGTGGATGCTCTCATTCTGAATTAAAGTGGCCCTAATTGAGTTGAGTTTAAGCTACACTGAATGAAGGTGACTTTAATTAAGAATGAGAACATCCATATTTTAACTAGTTCCAAGTTTCCATCAAATCCACAATCTGGTCTTAGACCCACTCTCCTACATTCATAGATTCTAAGGCCAGAACAAATCCCTGTGATCAGCTTGTCTGGCCTCTAACAGAGGCCAGAGAACTTCCCTGAATTAATTTCCGCTTGAACGAGAGCAGATCAGTTAGGAAACCATCCAGCCTTCATTTTAAAAGTGCCAGTGAGGGAGAATCCACCACACTCCCTGGTAGATTGGTCCAAGGGTGAATTACTGTGACTGTTAAAAATGTACACCTTATTTCCAGTCTGTGTCTAGCTTCAACTTCCAGCCATTGGCCCTAGTTAGACCTTCCTCTGCTAGACTGAAGAGCCCATGACCAAGTATTTGTTCCCATGTAGGGACTTACAGACGGGGATCAAGTCACCACTGAAACCTTCTCTTTCTTAAGAGAAATAGATTGAGCTCCTTGAGTCTATCACTATAAGGGAGGTTTTCCAATCCTTTAATCATTCTTTTGGCTCTTCCCTGACCCCTCTGCAATTGATCAAGATCCTTCTCAACTGATGGACACCAGATCCAGACACAGGATTCCAGCAACTGTCACACCAGTGCCAAACCCAGAGATACAATAACCTCTCTCCTCCAGCTCTGAACCCTCTCCAACCAACGAACGCCCTACGGGAACCAATCCATTTCAAACTAGAGCTCTCAATTAAACTGCACTTAACTTCAGCGATTACCTCAAAGAAAATTTACTTAATTTAAAAAATTAATTGTGATTAATCGTCATTTTAATCGCACTGTTAAACAGGAAGAACAACAATTGAAATTTATTATGAATATTTTTGGATGTTTTTCCACATTTTCAAATACACTGATTTCAATTACAACACAGAATACAGAGTGTACACTGCTCACATTATATTATTATTGTTGATTACAAATATTTGCACTGTACAAAAAATAAAAAATAGTATTTTTCAATTCACCTTGTATAATACTGTAGTGTTATCTCTTTATAGTAAAAGTGCAACTTACAAATGTAGATTTTTTTTGCTTCATAACTGCACTCAAAAACAAAACTAAGTAAAACTTTAGAGCCTACATGTCCACTCAGTCCTACTTCTTGTTCAACCAATCGCTAAGACAAACAAGTTTGTTTATGTTTATGGGAGATAATGCTGCCCACTTCTAATTTACAATGTCACCTGAAAGCGAGAAGAGGTGATCGCATGGCACTTTTGTAGCCGGCGTTGCAAGGTATTTATGTGCCAGATATGCTAAACATTCGTATGCCCCTTCATGCTTCCGCCACCATTCCAGAGGACATGCTTCCATGCTGATGATGCTTGTTTCAAAAAATGCGTTAATTAAATTTGTGATTGAACTCCTTGGGGGAAAACTGTATGTCTCCAGTTCTGTGGTTTAAACTGCTTTCTGCCATATATTTCATCCTACAGCAGTCTCAGATGACGACCCAGCATATGTTCTTCGATTTAAGAACACTTTTATTGCAGATCTGAGAAAACGCAAAGAAGGTACCAATGTGGGATTTCTAAAGATAGCTACAGCACTCGACCCAAGGTTTAAGAATCTGAAGTGCCTTCCACAATCTGAGAGGGAGGAGGTGCAGAACATGCTATCAGAAGTCTTAAAAGAGCAACGCCCTGACGTGGAAACTACAGAACCTGAATCACCAAAAAAGAAAATCAACCTTCTGCTGGTGGCATTTGACTCAGATAATGAAAACGAACATGCGTCGGTCCGCACGGCTTTGTTTCATTATCGAGCAGAACCTGTCATCAGCATGGACGCATGTCGCCTGGAACAATGGTCGAAGCATGAAGGGGCATATGAACCTTTAGCGCATCTGACACGTAAATATCTTGCGACGCCGGCTAGAACAGTGCCATGCAATCGCCTGTTCTCACTTTCAGGTGACATTGTAATTATAAGAAGCGGGCAGCATTATCCGTAAATTTAAACAAACTTGTCTGTCTTTGCGATTGTCTGAACAAGACATAGGACTGAGTGGCCTTGTAGGCACTAAAGTTTTCCACTGTTTTATTTTTGAGTGCAGTTATGTAAAAAAATAAAAATCTACATTTGTAAGTTGCATTTTCACGATAAAGAGATTGTATGAGGTGAACTGAAAAAATACAATTTCTTTTGTTTATCTTTTTTACAGTGCAAATATTTGTAATAAAAAATACAGTGAGCACTGTACACTTTGTATTCTTGTTGTAACTGAAATCAATATACTTGAAAACGTAGAAAACATCCAAAACTATTTAAATAAATGGTATATTATTATTTTAACAATGCGATTAAAACTGCAATTAATTTTTTAAATTTTTTGACGGCCCTAGTTTAAACTCTTAATTCGGATTCACCTCCCTGCGTGTCCCCATGTAGACAAGATCTCTGAACATGGGATCGGAGCCAAGCACACGCCGAGTTTCGAGGGAGGCCCGCCCCGCGTCTCAGTGGCACAGGGGAGGGGAGGGTGCTGGCCATACGTACCACGGACACGTTGAGGGAGCCCATGCTGCTCACTTCACCGAACAGGCAGGAATTTTGGGCCAAAAGGCAGAAGCCTATGTCCGACACCATCCCAGGCCCGGTGGATACTTTGATGTCAGTCAGTGCTTTGGCCCAAGCCGAAGTGCTGATCAGCCAGAGAAGGGCGACCAACATGGTGATCACAAAGTCCTGCATGAGGGGGAGATGGGGGGGGGGGGGGGGGGGGTTACTAGCCCAAGACCACCAGGAGAGAAATACACAATGGAGGGGACAGATTCCCAGGCACGTACAATGGACACGCTGAGGCCAACCGTCTAGTGGAGCTACAGCCCATTGACCCCAGCTGGGATCTGGCCCCATTGACCCCAGTGGAGCTACGGCCCACTGACCCCAGCTGTGGGTCTAGCCACACTGGCTTTAACGACTGGAGCGTTTTTACACCAGATGACGCCCTCACACAGCCCCACTGAACTCACATAAGTGTTGATTCCACCTTGGGGCCGCTCAGCTGAGATGCGGGCACTGGGCAGCCCGGTTGGAGCTGGGGGGGGCTGCATGTCACCCTGCCCGACGAGGGCCCCCAGTCTCCATCGGGTGTGTGTTGGGGGGAACCTGTGGAACGCCTGGCACATGCCTCCCAAGTGCTTTCAAGAGACACTCTGGATTGCAGGTGCCCAACCGGAGATGCCATCCGGAGAGTCTGGTTTGGACGGGCGCCTGGCATTTTCTGAAATCCCGTCTCCTTTTACCATGTCATGAGTCGGGCACCCAATACAATCCAGCCAGCTCTTTGGACAGCGCAGGGCGGACTCCACGGCATTCCCACAAACAGCCCAGCAGAGACACCGGACCCTCCTCTGTTACACGGGAGGTGGACCCCTGAGCTACGGGGATGCACCCCGGGTCTGGACTCTGGCTTTAGACTTGGATTTCCAAAGGATCGCACAAGGCGCTGAATTCCCACAGTAATCAAGCCACTAAACAACGCTCCAGGCCTGGCCGAAAATGCCACTCACTGCGAATGCTTCATCCACTCACAGAAGTTAAGGGATTAATTTCATCACTTCTCTTCGCAGCAGTACTATTCTTCAGGTGTTTGTGACGGGGCAGCTGCCCCTCACTGGCTGCCAAAGGGTTAATAGCAGCCCTTGGAGCGGCTGCACAGAACCCAGCCAATCAGAGGAAGGCTTAGAAGCTGCCAATCAGGGCCAGGCTGGGCCTTATAAGAAGGGCTGCAGGGCAGAAGGGAGTCAGTCTCTCCCTGGAGCTTGAGGGAGAAGGACTGGCTGCCTATAGAGAGAAGTACCTGGGACAGAGCAGTGCTGGGCAGCGTCAGGGGAACAAGCAAAGCTCCAGTCTGGCTGGCTCCCAGACTGTAGCCTTGACACAGTGGCCGAGTAGGTGCTGGGGCTATGGGGAGGTGGCCCAGGGAAAGCAGGTAGCGACAGAGGGGAAGGAGAGGCAGTGAGAAGCTGCCAGCTATAGGGTCCCTGGGTCGGGGCCCAGAGTAGAAGTCAGGCCTGGCCCCCCCACACGCACATTTTGCCCCACTGGCCACCAAGGGAAGCGGCCAGCCAAAGGACTGCAGTTTGCCCTGAGCGAGGGGCTGGACGAGGGGCTGCAGTTGGCCACTGCGGGCAGAGGCTGGGCGAAGGACTGCCAGTTCCCCCGGAAGGGGGGAGACAACAGAGTTGGGGCACAGCCGGAGGGAGATACACAGCGAGAGAGTCTCTGCCCCAAAGAACTTACAACATAAGCAGACAACGGAATGATCACTATCCCCACGTTACAGATGGGGAAACTGAGGCATGGATTCCTGCCCAAAGCTGAGTCTTGAACCCAGGTCTTCTGCCTTCCAGCTGGATCTGTCTAACTGCTGGCTCACCCCTCCTCGCTAAGGGAAGCTATTCCTGGCAAACCCTGATTTCGCTGCAACTTTAGCTGCATTAGAGAAGGCGGGGGGGGGGGGGGGGGCAGTGCCCCATAGATCTTGCCGCCCTCACTGGCCCCATTCTGGGAACACATCCCCAGAGCTCTAATGCAATTTGGATTTTCCCTCCGCCCTCTTCCCCCCACAACTCCCTCACCCCAAACTTGGAAGCTGGGGTTTGCCAATTACTCCTGAATACTGTATCCGACAAGCAGGTTAGCGCCACTGTGGGACCGGCAGGAGACACCCGGGCACTTACCGCATTTCCCAGCCCTCCGGGGAGCCGGCGCAGCAGGGAGAGAAGAGAAAAGGGGCAACTGTTTATCAAGTTACAATAATCCTCTCCCGTTCGCGACCCCTCTGCCTTCCAGAGCTGGGGGCTTTGGTTCGCATGCCAGCACGGCGCCAGGGCATTGCGCCAAAGATCAGGTCTCACGGCTTCTGAATTAGAGCCAGGATCCAGCCAGCGGGTGAGCCGGGGATTACGCAGATCACCGCAAGAACAGCTGGGGGGAGCCTTCACTGGTGTGAATCAGCACAGATCCACTGGACTAAATAGAGCGACAGCCGATTGACCCCAGCTGGGATCTGGCCCCATTGACAGAAGCTTGGTGTTTTGGGAAAACAAAAATTGCTGAAAAATGTCATCAGAAAACAAAACCCGTCGAGCAGAACGTTTTAAAAGGCCAGGGCAAAAGTGAACAACCACAGGCAAATTTTGCTCCAACGAAGCAAAACACGTTCCTGCATTGTAACTCAACCTCAGAAAGCCGAGATGTGTATTGCACAAAACCCTTTTCATAGCAACTAGCCCATTTTGTTTCCTCTTTTTAAGGGGAAAATGCTTTTAAAAAGGGAACTGGAAGTTTTCCCCGCTTAAAAAAAAAAAATACAAAAGATTTAGCTGAACAGTAAGAAAATTTCGATCAAAGATTTTCCCATGAAAATTTCCACACTGGCCAAAAAAAAAGTTTGTTAATCTTTTTGTGGTCCCAGAAAACCTGGCCATGCCAAGAGTCTGAGCAGGACTCGGTCTGTGGAGTGCTTGGAGATCTAGGTTAGGAGATCTACACTCCTGGCTTAAGAGTAGAGCTCACTGAAAATTCTGCGTCACAGCTGCTTTTTGACAGAAAACTGCTTGTTTCAACAACAAAAAAAATTACTTGTGACACACGTCTGCTTCCCACGGAGAATTTCAACTTTTCTGTGAAAACTGTTTGTCCGAAAACCGAACTGTTTCGATTCAAAATGATAGAGTGGTGCATCATGGCAGCTGTAGTTCTGAATACCTTGTGCTCCAACTCTTCTCTATAGGCTGGGCTTTCTGGCTGACCCACTGTGTTGCATGATGGGAGTTGTAGTTCGGATGCCTCATGTTCCTGTTCTCCTCTCTTGCCTGGACTCTGGCTGGACTACATCTCCTATGATGCACCACTCTTCCCCTTTGGGTGGGTTGTGACCTAGGAATCTCTGGACATGGTGCAACATGGGAGTTGTAGGTTAGCCAGAGAGCCTGGACCACAGAGAAGAACCAGAGCACGGGGCACCCAGGACTACAACTCTCATGAGGCATCGCAGCCACGGACACCCATGACACAACCCCCCTCCTGACCACAGGAGGAAGTGGTGCATCCTGGCCTATAGAGAACTTAGCATGAAGCGCCCAGGACTACAACCCCCATAATGCACCACAGTGACCCCACAAGAGCGGTGGAAGTGGTGCATCTTGGGAGATGTTGTCCAGCCAAAGAGCCCAGCCAATAGGGGAGAATGGAACCCCGAGGCACTCAGGACTACAGCTCCCACGAGGCCCCACAATGTCATTCTGAATTCAAATATTCCAGGTTTCGGTCAAAATATTTCAGTGAAATGTCAAAATTTTCCCACCACGAAAATGAATAAAGATTTTAATTTTTGTCTCAATTCTCCAAGGGAAATTCCCCCTCTGCCCCCAATTTTCCTCCCAGCCCCCATTAAGAGCAAAGCATTACATGTCACTTACGATCATGGGCAGCTTGCCAGCGCCACGGTAAAGGTGCAGATACCCCACGTACAGCACCAGCGCCGCCATGCAGTAGAGGAAGACAAAGACAGCGAAGGTGACAAAGAACTGGGCCGAGGAGGAGAAGTCGCCCACGAGGTGGGTCTGGATCCATGTGTTGTTACATAGTTTGGAATCCAGGTCTTTGAACAACACAGTGTTCAGCCTGCCAGGGGAGACAGAGAAGCTTGAAGCGTTTCACTTTGACGCCAGCGAGACGAAGTGCTGGACCTCTGGGGCAAAAGATCCATATCTACCCACCCGCTCTGCCCTCCTGCATAGCCCAGGCCGGAGAAACTCCTCCAGGGATCCCTGCCTCTAGTCCAGATCTGGGAGTTGAGTGCCCTTAACTCCACCCCCTTGCATGAATCCCCTTAATTCTGCCCTTTCATAGATTTCAAGTCCGTATCTGATAGTGGAGCTAGAGGGGAGCTTTTAAAGAAATGTCAGATCTTGATGGAAAGACTCCAAGGGATTTAGAAACTGCCCCATCCCTGGGGCAGTCGTTCCAAGGGTCAATTCTCTTTGTTAAGAATTTGCCTCCTTATTTCCAGTCTGGCTTCATCCCCCAGCTGTCGGCTCTCACTCTGCCTTTGTTGGCTAGATTAAAGAGCCCTCTGCTCCCCCAAGTCTCCTCCCCAGGGAGGTACTGACTGACCGGGTACAAGTCCCCTCTGAATCTTCTCAGGGAGAAACTCACTAGATCAAGCTCCTTTAATGCAGAGGTGGACAAACTATGGCCCGTGGGACCATCCTGCCCGGCCCCTGAGCTCCTAGCCAGGGAGGCTCGCCCCCAGCCCCTCCCCCGCTGTCCCCCCTTCCCCGCAGCTACGCGGGCAGCACTCTGGGCAGCAGGGCTGCACCCTCCTGCAGGGCAGCGCAGCTGCGTGTCTGGCTCCGGCCGGGTGGCGCGGCTCCAGACATGCTGCTCTGAGTGGCATGGTAAGGGGGCTGGGGGGTTGGATATAGGGCAGGGTGTCCCGGGGGGCAGTCAGGGGACAGGGGGCGGTTGGATAGGGTGGAGGTTCAGGGGGGGCAGGGGACAGGGAACAGGTGGGGGGTTGGATAGGGGGTGGGGTCCCGGAGGGCCTGTCAGGGGGTGGGGGTGTGGATATGGGGTCAGGGCAGTCAGGGGACAGGGAGCCGGGGGGGTTGGATAGGGGGTGAGGTCCTGGGGGGGGGGGGGCAGTCAAGGGCGGCGGTCCCGGGAGGGGGCGTTCAGGGGACAGGAGCAGGGGGGGTTGGATGGGTCGGGGGTTCTGAGGGGGGCAGTCAGGGAGCGGGAAGTGGGAGGGGTCAGATAGGGGGCAGGGGCCAGGCTGATTTGGGGGCACAGCCTTCGCTACCTGGCCTTCCATACAGTTTTGCACCCCGTTGTGGCCCTCAGGCCAAAAAGTTTGCCCCCCCCCACCCCCCCCCGCTTTAATGTCTTGTTCTCAGGCAAGTTTTCCAGCCCTCAGATTGTTCCTGTCCCTCTTCTTTGACCCCTCCCTCATTTCCTGTTTGACAGGTGGCCCCCAGTACGGGGCACAGTCTCAAGTCATTGTCTCCCCAATGCCGTACTGAGACTTCACTCCCCACCAACTGACACAACCCTTTAGATCCAACCGGACACTGCACATCTCATGATCGTTGGGGCTTTTCCTTTCCTTCCATCTCAAGCTCCCGGAGTCACAGCATTCCTGGGAGAATCTCTATTAAAATGACTTTTCCCATCTTCAGACTTGGGGCAGGGGGATGGGAAATGAGGCTCCTAGAAGCTAAAAAAACCCTGATGCTAGTTGCTTGTTTAAAAACAACCTGTGAAGTTTAAGCCAGTCCCAGGGTGTTTCGTTCCTAAGGGCTGGGAGAACGCATAGGAGAAAAGGAGGAAACAAGGTCATGTGGGAATGATTCACTGATTTGAAGGCCAGACCAGCCCACTGTGATCATCCAGCCTGCCCTCCTGTGTGACACTCACCAGGGAACGTCCCTGAATTAATTCCTGTGAACACCGTCCTCCTGGAACTGCGGGCCCCAGGACCGGACGTGGGATTCCAGCAACGGTTGCAGCTAAAAACAACCTCTCTGCTCCGCGTCTCGGGATTGCGTTAGCCCCGCTGGCCACCGCATCCCGTCACGAGCACAGAGTCAACATGACTGTCTGCCCGGGGCTACACTCACCGGAACGGATAGCCAAAAGCCGCCTCCAGGGTCTCATTTTTAACGTCCCAACAGCTGACTTTAATGGAGGTATGGCCACTGTACCCTCCACAGGTGGCAAAAGCAAAGATAGAAAAAATCTAGAGATACGGAGAGACACAGCATTAGAGTCATAGATTTCAAGGCCAGAATTCGTGCCCATCCAACCTGCCCTCCTGCAGAGCCCAGGCCGGAGAACCGCCCCCAGGGATTCCGGCGTCCGGCCCCTATCTGGTGGTCGAGCTGGCTCCCATCTTTTTGATGCACCAACTCCATTTCAAGCTCGGCAGACACGCTCCAGCCAGCGTCAGAAGGATCCGGTTAAGGAACGCCAGCAGTGCACACGGTTCGTATCAGCTGATCCCACACTCTCCGCTGGCATTCGCCCAGCAGAACAGCAGCTGGGTTGGAACGCGCCACTCACTCTCGCCACAATTCTGATCGCCACAGGGTCAATTTTCTGCGGCCACCTGGCTCGTTAAAAACGGTTCTAATGAAAATTGAAAGCAGAAGAGGCCAGATCATGAGCTAGGGTAAACTGACTCCAGCGGGGAGCTGGCCCCATTGAGTCTCTGGGCCAAGGACCACACCACTTTCTGTTGGCATAACTAACTGGAGACGGAACACCTCTCTCAACACCCCTCCCAGCTTCTGCAAACCTTGCCGGAGTCTGGGAATAATCCCTCGCCTTCACGTGTTCTCCATGCACAGATCTCAAAGGGCCGTGGCAAGGAACGCGCGCAACGTTATCACGAATGGGGAAACTGAGGCACAGAATGTCACCGTGACTTGCAGGTGACTCAACAGACGACAGGTGGGACAGCACGCTTCCTCTTTAACAGCTGCTAATGTCCTGAGCTATTGCTCATTCCCTGTGCCCATTCACAAGCTAAACACAAACAAGCGTATGAAGTTACATACGGCTAGAGTTCCACTTCTGTCTCTCGTTTCCCAAGGGACTTAACGCTGATTGGAATATTTTCATCAAAATATTTTTCCTCCCCATGAAAAATGACATTTCTACTATGAAAGAAATTTTAATGATTCACAGATTCTAAGGACAGAAGGGCCCATTGTGATCATCTTGTCTGACCTGTGTAACACAGGTCAGAGAGCTGCTTCATGATCATTCCTAGAACAGAGCTATTAGAAAAAACTCCAATCTTGATTTTGAAATGGTCAGCGCTGGGAACTCCACCACGACCCCTGGTGACGCGTTCCAATAGGTAATTGCTCTGACTGCTATGGAAAATAGAGCGTTACTTTGACTGCTGATCAGAAAACCACTGTAACTTCCCCCCTAAAAACGTGTCACAGAAATGGTCAGTTGTAGGCTACAAAAAAAAAAATTTCCAGTAAAAACATTAGGGTTTGGTTTAAAAGTTGAGTTCAAATTTTCTAAAATCAAAACTCCGAATTGAGATCCATTCTCTGTAAACATCGTTAGTTAAAAAAATCCCACAGTTTACGTTAAAATTTGCAGTTTGGGGCGAAGGCTTCAGTTTGCACTAAAAATTCTCTGGGTTTGTTTTTAAAAATTGAGTTTTACTTTTCAAAACCACGTTTTTTGTCAAAAATCGCTCTCAGGAAACCGTTTTTCCCTCAAACTGTTTTTGCTTTAGCTGAAAATTTGCACTCTGAGGTTCAACTTTCCATTATTCCAGTTAACAAAACGTTTGTGGATTGGGGAAATCAGATTTGTTTGTTAGTTAATTCCAGTTTGAGTTGAATTGGAGTCGGAGTCCTCGAAAAACCGATCTCAGGAACATTGTCAATAACACCGTTTTTCGAAAACTAAAACCCTCCGTGTTTATTTAGTTGGATTTTTAACAAAATTCGGACGTTTTACCACAAGCCGTGCTCCACAACAGAACCATGTGGGGCTGAAAAAACAGCCACGTTCTCCCGTGAAATTTTGAAGACTGAAGAAAACCTAGGAAAAATTTGCAAGCTTTCCCCAAGAAAACCTTTTTTGACCTTTCCACCCCCTCCCTGTACCGCTGGCAGACACCCCGTAGTGGCAGAGTAACACAATACAATTGAACAAATCGTGAGCAGGGACAAAAAGCCAGGGGAATCTGGCTCCAAGCCTTGAAGGTCATGGCCAGGTTTAGCTGTGAGACGAGTGGCAGATTCCAAATCCGGGCTGCGTGAGCACAGGGGAGTTTCGGACATTGTCCCGCTCACTGTGATTCCTCCTTAAGAAACCTTGCAAAGCTGGAGCTGCTGGCACCATGTGTCAATGGTGCCCAGGGAGGGTGGGGGCTAAGCCGGACAGGACCCCACTGACGCTGGGCCTGGCTGGGAGCCAGGGAAGCCGAGTGCAGTGAGTACAGAAAGACGTGCCTGTTCTGTGGAATTCACTGCAAGGCTCAGCGATTGGAGGCCCGGCTGGAGGCTTTAAGCGAGAGTTATTACTTCAACACCAGCAGCTAGGTTGTCCCCCATTGTACTCAGTGCCACAGAGATCCTCACTAGGATGGGGGGGGCCCCCTTCCTGCTGGGTGCCACACAGACACACACCCCCTCGACTGAGATCAGGGATAATGTCACGCTGGGTGCCACACAGATTTCCTGCCCTCCAACCCAGATCGGGGACCCCATCATGCCAGACGCTGCACAGACCGTCCCCGACTGAGATCAGGCACCCCATCATACCAGGTGCCACACATATTCCCCGCCCCCACCCCAACCAAGATCAGGGCCCCTGCCGTGCCAGGCGCTGCACAGCCCCCCGCCCATGACCGAGATCAGGGACCTCTTTGCACCCTCCGTTAGGAGGGATGGTCCAGTCTGGAAGGGAGAGAAGATGCCCTAGCACGGCAGGTGGGCATCACAGAATGAGGTAAAGCACAAGGCTAGTGGATTCTCATCACGGTAGCGCTGGGGAGAGAGCCCAGCCAACCCACAATCTCTCCCCCAACTCCTCCCAGAGAGACCAGCCCCGCCCTGAGCAGCGTCGAGGAAGCAGCCACAAGAAGCCGGCTGCCTGCATTGGCGCCACAAACCCAGATCATGTCCCCATCGGGCCACTGGTCCTGCCCCACATGGCAAAGAGCGGAAAGGCAATGCCGTGTCCACCCCGGCCGCAGGCTAACGGAGACGCGCTCACGGCCAATGCCCTGCTCCAAGGATTGGGATGAGACGGCCAAATTTGCAAAAATCTTCCATTGGGAAAAAGAAGGGGATGAAAACAGTCAAAACAGCAGATTTTCCAATGAATAAAAATTGGGACAAAAACCCATCTAAGCTGCGGGACAAAAAGTTGGGACAAAACAGTAAAATTTGCAGATTTTCCGATGAATACAAATTGGGATGAAAACAGTAAAACTTGGAGGGGGGGGGGGGGGGAGGGGAGGAGGATTTTTTGAGGATTGCAAACAGCCTGCATGCAAAAAAATGCCCTTTTCCGGACACCCACACCCCGAATTTTCCTTAGGGGGAGGGAGTTTTTTGACCAGATTCCGCCATGGGAAAAAATTGAATGTCTTTTCCTTCTGGATCACGTTAGAGGCTATAAATACCCTGGTTGCAGTTTACATCCAGCAGAGTGGGTCAGAGATGGAGCGGGGGGCGGGCGGGGGGGGGGGGGGGGGTGAAGATGGCGTAGACTTCCTGTGGGCATGATTTTGAACTGTGCCCAGAGATGCCAGCATGCTGTGCCCTCAGCAGCTAGTGCCAATTAGCCAGGTGAGGTATCAATCTAGGTACTGATCTGGCTTTTGTTTAATTGTCAAAATCCCCCTAGGAGAGGGATGGGGTCTCCCCTCCCTGTGTTTGTACAGTGCCTAGCACCACAACTGCAGTACAGCTCATAACCCTACTTCACAGCTGGGGAAACTGAGGCGCGGGACAGATGAAACTATTTGCCCCAGGTCGGGGGGGCCAAGCCAGGATTTGACCCATGGTCTCTGCTCGTCCCACTGCGCCGCTCTGCCAGGAGTGGCTGGGCCCAGGCAGAGGGAGCGGCCATGTGCCCAGCGATGGGTACGCAGGTATGGGGGGTGCTGAAGCGGAAAGGGCACAGTGGTTTCTGGGCATTGCTGGCTCCTGTTTCCAGCCGACTGGGCAGAGCGGGAAGGAGAGCCGGGCGGAGCCAGAGGCGCCGAGGCCACCGTGCGGGCTGAAGCTAGCTGCATGGGGCGTTGCCTTCTGCCAGCCCAGCTGCTGCTTTCCATATAGCAGCTTCACTCAGCTGGGTGGCACCGTAACCCTGCCCTTCCTTGAAGCGTGCCTCCAGGCACTAGGCAGGCATCGGGGTCCCCGTCCTCCCAGGGACTGCACAGACCCCCCACACACACCAAGATTGGGGTCCCCATCACACCGTGCACTGCACAGACCCCCAGACCGAGATCAGGGCCCCTGTCAGGCCGGGCGATGCACAGATGGGGGATGGGGGGGGCTGCTTATCTTTTTCTATCAGCAAAATGACAACTCTGCCGTCTCCGGCGACGTTCTCGCAAACCTCCCGCTCCTGGGGGGCTTTTCGTAAGTCTCCAGGCTCCCGGAGTCAGGACACAATCCCAGCTTTCGCCTTGAAACTCAGGCTTCCAGCCTTGGGTTTGGGGAGTTAATCTGGAGAACGTGGCCGCTCCAGGTCAGAAACGGGTGGCAAAGATTTAGCCTCCCCAACTACAAAACACAAGCGTTTTTGTTTGTTTTTAAATCTCGTGATTTTTTACCCCAACCTTGGAATTTGGGGAGGGCTAAATTTGGATTGGACACGGCCGGCGCTGCTCAGCGAGCCCTGGCTTTTTTCCCCTTCCCCAGGTCCTTTTAAAGGACGCCGCAAAGGGGTGACAGGCGCATGCCTTAGGGTCAACTTTTCAACACCATACAGGGGGGAAATGTTTTCCCGTTCCTCCTGGCTGGTTCCTCCTGGCTGTTCAGCGACAACAGTTTTCCCAACACTGCAGAAGAAAGAAAGTGAAACTAATGCCAACTTTCCCTCTGGTGGCATGAGGGCGGAAAAGAACCCCGGAGAAATAGTGATGAAAACAGCAGAGGCTACAGTATAATCATCTAAAAGTCCCAGAGCTGGCAGACTTGGGAGTATAGATAAAACACCCAGAGGTGGCTGGCATTCGAGACTGGGGCTATAAAACTGCACTGTAGACATGCAGGCTCAGGCTAGAGACGGGCTCTGGGGGGACAAGTGTCTTTTTGTTCCAGGTCTGTACCGCACCTAGTGCAACGGGGATTTGATTTCAGCCTAGGGAACCTACCAGCTTGGTCTGGGTCCTGCTAACTTCTGTCTGGGTCCAAATCTAGCAGGTCGGGCCCAGGGCGCAATGTTGGAATTAGCTGATCATGGCAGCCCTGAGGCTGGCACGATCACAGCTAGCCTCCCATCGTCTGCAGTTCTCGCTCAGTCCCCAGCGCCGGGAGCCATCACAGGTCGCCAGGAGAACCCAGGCTTGAGAGGACGGGTTTCAATTCTTGCCCTCGCGGGATGGGGAAGAACAACTGCGGACTGGGGGCCCAGGAAAGGGCTCGGAGGCCAACAGGCAAATCAACCGGATTTGGTCACAATCGCGCAACCTCCCAAGGCATTTTGGGGTTGTGTTTTGGGGTTTTTTTTAAACACTCAGGATTAGGCAAACTGAGGAGGGAAGATTGAATAACGGCCCTCTCCACACACTCTCAAAGCTGGGAATAGAACCCAGGAGTCCTGGCTCCCAGCCACCCCTGCTCCAACCATTAGACCCCACTCCTCTCCCAGAGGCAATGACAGACCCCTGGAGTCCTGGCTCCCAGCCCATTTCTGGGGGTCGAGCTAGAGCTCCTTATCCAGGCTGCCAGGCAAATGACAGCAGCGGTGGAAGGGCCCAGCTGCTACCTGCCACCAGCCCTGGCGCTGCCCTCCCCACCAAGCCCCCGCCATCCCTTCAGAGAGGTCTGTTTCATTAACATCCAATATTACCAAACCACTGGAAACCCACAAACAGATGCAACTTCCCCTACAGCGTCAGGGCCTCCTCTCTGTGGTCCCCTCCCAGGGTGGCACTGGTGAAAGCGCACCAGGATAGGGTGGCATGGCCCAGTAGACAAGGAGTTGGAGTGGCAGGCAGGATGCCTGGGTTCTCTGCCCAGCTCAGGGAAGAAAGTCCATCCCCCTCACATCAGGTCTGTGCATGGCTAGCGCTTGTGTAAACGCCACATCAGTGCCAGTTGAACTACCTGGGGGTGCTCAGAGAGATCACCTCCAGGTCAAAATATGGGCTAGTGGGTGGGGGTGGGCAGGGCTGGGAGCCTGGGCTCTTAGGTTCTTTCCCCAACTCTGGGAGGAGAGTGGGGTCTAATAGTTAGAGTGGGAGAGGGGGGCTGGGAGAGAACTCCTGGGTTCTATCCCTGCCTCTGCCACTCCCTTTTTTCCTCACTGTGCCTCAGTTTCCCCTCCCTATTATTTGTCTATTCACACTGGAAACTCTTTGGGGCAGGGACCGTCTCTCGCTGTGTGTCTGGGCAGCGCCTGGCACGACGGGGCCCCAATCTCAGCTGGGGCAGGGCCTGTCTATGGCTGTGTCTGGGGAGCGCCTGGAACGACGGGGCCCCGATCTCAGCTATGGCAGGGCCTGTCTCTCGCTGTGTCTGGGCAGGGCCTGTCACACGGGGCCCTGATCTCAGCTGGGGCAGGGCCTGCCTCTCGCTGTGTGTCTGTGCAGCGCCCGGATCTCATCTCATAGCAACACGCCCTGGGCTACACAGGGGTTTATACCCCAAATCCAGGATGCACCTGAAATCCGCTCATTGCAAGAGGCTCATGTCACTGGCCACATGATGACACGCCCTCACGAGCTATTAGCCCTGGAGCCTGATTCCCACTGGTGTCAACGGGCCGGAGCCCCCTTGGCGTGAGGGGGCACCGGGGTACTGGGCAGGGGGCTGGGACCAGTCCAGATCAGCAGCATTTTCCCCCCACTTCTCCCCACCCCCTCCATCACTGGACCCCCCACCCCAGCCTCCTGCCTTCCCCATTTCCTTCTCCCATCCTGCTTTGTACCCCACCTGTGTACCCCGACTGCTCCACCCAGCCCCCCCCACACACACACCTGGCCCTCTGCCCCCCAGCTCCAACCCCCTTGCCAGGCCCCCACACCTCCAGCCCTTCCCCTAACCACTGTCCCCCCCAGCCCTCCCCACGCACCCTGCCCCTCCCAGCACCCAGCCCACTGCCCCCCACACTCACCCACTGCAGGACCTTGATGAACCCCAGTGGCTCCTTCACAGGGCCCAGGTTGAGCTGGAGGCCGGACATTTTCTGGGAAGAGGCCAGAGGAGGCGTCAGGAGAGAAGAGGCGGGGGCGGGGGCAGGGCGGAAGTTTGCAATGGGAGGAGAGTTTGCAGTGGGGGGGGCAGGCGGCAGTTCCCTGGGGGGAGGAGGGGAGTTTGCAATGGGAGGGGTCGACGGGAGAATTTGCAATGGGAGGGGGTAGCGGGTTCCTGGGGGAGCGGGGGTTCCCTGGGGGGAGGAGGGGAGTTTGCAATGGGAGGGGGGCAGGCGGGTTCCTGGGGGGGGGGGGGTTCCCTGGTGGGGGGAGGGGAGTTTGCAATGGGAGAGGGGCAGGCGAGTTCCTTGGGGAGCGGGGGTTCCCTGGGGGGAGGAGGGGAGTTTGCAATGGGAGGGGGGCAGGCGGGTTCCTTGGGGAGCGGGGGTTCCCTGGGGGGAGGAGGGGAGTTTGCAATGGGAGGGGGGCAGGCGGGTTCCCTGGGGGGCGGGGGGAGTTTGCAATGGGAGAGGGGCAGGCGGGTTCCTGGGGGGGCGGGGGTTCCCTGGGGGGAGGAAGGGAGTTTGCAATGGAAGGGGGGCAGGCGGGTTCCTTGGGGAGCGGAGGTTCCCTGGGGGGAGGAGGGGAGTTTGCAATGGGAGGGGGGCAGGCGGGTTCCTTGGGGAGCGGGGGGAGTTTGCAATGGGAGAGGGGCAGGCGGGTTCCTGGGGGGGCGGGGGTTCCCTGGGGGGAGGAAGGGAGTTTGCAATGGAAGGGGGGCAGGCGGGTTCCTTGGGGAGCGGAGGTTCCCTGGGGGGAGGAGGGGAGTTTGCAATGGGAGGGGGGCAGGCGGGTTCCTTGGGGAGCGGAGGTTCCCTGGGGGGAGGAGGGGAGTTTGCAATGGGAGGGGGGCAGGCGGGTTCCCTGGGGGGGCGGGGGGAGTTTGCAATGGGAGAGGGGCAGGCGGGTTCCTGGGGGGGCGGGGGTTCCCTGGGGGGAGGAAGGGAGTTTGCAATGGGAGAGGGGCAGGCGGGTTCCTTGGGGAGCGGGGGTTCCCTGGAGGGAGGAGGGGGGCAGGCGGGTTCCTTGGGGAGCGGAGGTTCCCTGGGGGGAGGAGGGGAGTTTGCAATGGGAGGGGGGCAGGCGGGTTCCCTGGGGGGCGGGGGGAGTTTGCAATGGGAGAGGGGCAGGCGGGTTCCTGGGGGGGCGGGGGTTCCCTGGCGGGAGGAGGGGAGTTTGCAATGGGAGGGGGGCAGGCGGGTTCCTTGGGGAGCGGAGGTTCCCTGGGGGGAGGAGGGGAGTTTGCAATGGGAGGGGGGCAGGCGGGTTCCCTGGGGGGCGGGGGGAGTTTGCAATGGGAGAGGGGCAGGCGGGTTCCTGGGGGGGCGGGGGTTCCCTGGCGGGAGGAGGGGAGTTTGCAATGGGACGGGGGCAGGCGGGTTCCTGGGGGGGCGGGGGTTCCCTGGGGGGAGGAGGGGAGTTCGCGAGGGGGAGGGGCAGGGGAAGGGGGGGGGCCGCAGCGCCTACCTGGCTCACGCGCTCCATTCCCCGGATACGCGCGCGCGCTGACCTCACCAAACCCCACCCACCCCTCCACGTCAGACCCCCACCGCCCCGGCCTCAGCTGATCTAATGAGCTCATTTGCATACCCCCTTGCAGGGCCGGAGGCTCCCCCACCCTCCCGCTGCTGGGTGCGGCGCCCTGGGAGGGTCCCACTGCAATAGGGCAGTCCCCCCCCCCCCCCCCGCGTGGTCCTGCTTGCGCCCCCCCTCCCGGACCTGTCCTCCCCCCCTCCTGGCTCCGGGGGGACCCGTCTCTGGCCCCCTCCCTTGGGCTCTGTGCCAGCTGCATTGCCCGCCGCGCCTGCCTGGCACCTCTCTGTCCATCGGGGCCCTGCCTGCCCTAGATCCCCCCCCCCGCACCAGGTGTCGATGGCCGGGGTGGGGGTTTCAGCCGGTCCCTTCACGCCCCAGTTGTTCCACCCCTCACAGCTCTGCAGCAATTACCCGCCCGCCGCCCACGGCTTTCCTCCGGCGCCCCCCCTTGGGGAGCAATCCCAAGGCCAGGAACAATAGTACAGAAAATTCCCACTGCATCCCCGCCTGGGCGGGGCGGGGGAGCTGGGCTGAGATCCCCCTGCACGGGGGGGGGGGGGGGGGCGGCATATCTGGGGGTAGAGGGGGAACAAAGCAGCTAGGCAGGCCCCGAGTGTGAGCAACCCTGCCATGCTGCCTGAGCCTGCAGAGAGCCTGAGCCCATCGCTGGGAGAGGGGCAAGCTCTCCAAGCCCCCACCTAGCCCAGGCCAACCCTGGACTCCAGAGCTGCACCCTGGTTAATTTGAACAGTTGGACTCTATGATGTCTCGGGTGGGAGGAGCTTATTTAGTGGGTGGAGCTTAGAAGAGCCCCACCTTCTTTTCTCACCCCCTCCCCTGCCAGACCAGGCTGTGTCTGCCCAAACAGAGGGGAAATCTCTCCTCCCTCCTCCATGGGGCAGTGCCTTTCAGCCAGCACCAGAGCCAAGGGTCAGTTGATCTAGCATAGGTGCTTCTCTGGCCCCCCGTTCCCACAGTAGCTGAGCCCCTCACTCTAACAACACCCCCATGAGGAGGGACAGGGCTCTTGTCCCCTTGGTACAGATGGGGAAACTTAGGCATGGAGTTGGGCCTAAGGTCAGCCAAGGAGTGTGTGACACGGCAGGGAATTGAATCATAGAATATCAGGGTTGGAAGGGACCTCAGGAGGTCATCTAGTCCAACCCCTGCTCAAAGCAGGACCAATCCCCAATTTTTGCCCCAAATGGCCCCCTCAAGGATTGAACTCACAACCCTGGGTTTAGCAGGCCAATGCTCAAACCACTGAGCTATCCCTCCCCCGATCCAGGCTTGCTAAGTCCCAGGCTGTTGCACTAACCACTGGACAGGCCTACCTCTTAGCAAAAGACTATTTGTTTTTCCTTCGTACACCCCAGCCCAGCCCAAAATGCCGTTTCATCGAAATTCACTCATTTCTGGCAAAGGAGTCGGCGTTTCCTGGTGGAAAAATGCTCTGTCAGGAAGCACCCGGCCACCTTGACTTCATGGTCTTCAAACCTCTGCACAGCCCAGCGTGCGCTGAGCACACCTGGGCCCTGCTGAGGTTCTTGGAGGTGTCAGTCACCTGCTGGGGTAGGGGTAAAGATGTAGCCCTGCCTCACCAGAGAGAACCCCAGGGCCTGCCTCTCGCTGATCCCCTCAATAACTCCGCCCCAGGCGTGTCTACCCTTAACTCCACCCTCTTGCATGTCTGCCCTTAGCTCTGCCCTCTCCATGGATTCATACCATTTAAGACCACAAGGGCCCATTGTGACCATCCAGTCTGACCCCAGAGAATGGCCTAGAGTGATTTCCAATAGCTGGGCTTGAACAAGAGCATCTCTCATCTCCAATTTCCAGTGATGGAAATTCCACAAAACCCACCCCTATCCGCACCCCTCTATCCTTCTATCTATCCCTCCATCCATCCCCATACACCCCTTCTATTCATTCCTCCCTCCCTCCACCCATCCATCCCCATAACCTCCTGTATGTATCTCTCCATCCCTCCCTCCCCATACACCCAATCCATCCATCTCTCCCCATATGTCTCTCTCTCTCTCTCTCTGATGTGTGCAGAGCAGGTTGGATTCCCCAGCTGCCAGCCCAGCAGCCCCATGCCACTGCTAGGGAAGAAGACGCAGTGGGCTGCTGTCCCAGGTTTATTGTGACGGGGTCCCTGTCCCATCATCAGTTCTCCCGCATGGTCCTGCAGATCCAGCCCAGGAATTTGCACACCCTGGTGTAGACCCCAGGCTTGTTGGGCAGGCCGCACTCCACCTCTCCCCGGGAAATGACTCTCCCTGGAGCTCTCTGTCGCAGACCAGAGGGCCCCCGGAGTCACCCTGTAGAGACACAACCCAGCGGGAAGCAGAGAAGTTAGGGCCAGGATTGTCCATTACACCACCCAGCCTGCCCTCTTGCCTACCCAGGCTGGAAAATCTCCCCCAGGGATCCCTGCCTGCGGCCCAGATCTGGGGATTGAGCTAGCACACCCTTAACTCTGCCCCTTTGTAGATTTCAAGCCCATATCTGGAGGTTGAGCTAGAGCGGAGCTTTTAGAGAGAGATGCCCGATCTCGATGGGAAGACTCTAAGGTCTAGTGAATCCACCCCATCTCTGAGGCAGTCATGTGAAGGGTTAATTCCCCTCCATGGGGAAAATTTGTTCCTTGTTTCCAGTCTGGATTTGTCTCACTTCACACCCCCCACCCCCAAGCTATCGGCTCTTGCTCTGCCCTTGTCAGCTGGGTTAACGAGTCCTCTGCTCCCTGAAATCTGCTCTCCAGGGAGATGCTGACAGACTGGGATCAAGCCCCCTCTGAAACTTCTGTGGGAGAATCTCCACAGATTGAGCTCCTTCAGTCTCCAGCTCTCGGGCAGGTTTTCCAGCCCTTTGATTGTTCCTGCCACGTTTCTCTGACCTCTCCCCAATTTCCCAACGTCCTGTTTGACATGTGGCCACACCAGAGCTGGGTGCAGTCTCCAGTCATGGTCTCCCCAATGCCATATCCAGAGGGGACCCCACTTCCCAGCTCCTACTTGTCCAGGGTTGTCCTCGCCCTCTTAGCCACAACATCACCCAGGAAGCTCATGGGCCATTGGTCCTGGGTCCTTTCCAGACTCGCTACTTTCTAGAATACTGCCCCCAACCCCGAAGTGTGAGCTACAATCATCCTAATGGCCTACTCCTACTCAATGGTGATCTAAAATAACTCTAGTCTCATTTTAATCCCTTACTTCATCCCCTTGTGTGTTTCACTTTAACTCCTCCCCCTTCAGAGTTTTTTTCCAAGACCAAAAGGGACTATTGTGATCATCTGAACTGACTTCCTATATGAGACAGGCCAGAGAATTTCAGTGGTGTGTCTTCCTCACCTACTGAGTCAATGATAGAGCTGGGTAAGATTTTTCAACCAAAAAAAAATTATTTTTTTTTTGGCAAAAAATAAGATTCAATGACACCGAAATATTTGGTGAATCTGTGCTAGTTTCGTTGGATTGTTCATTTGGGGTGGCGGGGGGAACAATTGCCAAAAACAATCCAAATGTTTCCTTTTGACATTTGACAAACGGAACGGGCCAACTTTTCGGTGCAAAGAACCGAAATTCCTTGCTTCAAAATTCCCTTCCATGCTGTTGAACGAAAAATTTCAGAAAAGTGTAAAAATGCTCCGAATTGACCCCAAATGATTTTATTTAGACTTTTCAAGGGGCTGAGAATTTTGAAAATCTCTGTTTGGGCTGACCTGAAAGTATATATTTTTGTCAACGTTTTTAACTCCCCAGACATCCCAGAAGCCCCCCTCCTCAGTGGCACCCCTGGGGAACCTCCCCCCACCTCACCTGGCAGGAGTCCCCACCTCCTTCCTTCACCCCTGCACATAACATGTTGTCGGTCACGCCCGCAGGGTACGCCGCCTGACACACTGCTGAGCCCGTGTTGATGTCCGTGCAATGTAGGAAGTCGGAAAATGTCGCTGCAGGGAGGAAGCAGAGAAGAAAGGGTTAATTGGCCATTGGTGATGGACAATTGCCTATCAATAAATATAAACTAAAATGCTCTACGCTCTCTTTACCAATGTAATGCATAATTAATAGGAACTAATTAATATATGTCATTAGTAGCTAATAATTTTGAAATTAATAGTGATCAGTATAATTGATAATAATTGATTGGTCATAATTAATTATTTCTAATTAACAATGATCAACACAGTGGATAATCAATAACCAATAATGAATGGGCACATTAGCAACCATGATTAATAGCAAATAGTTTCTAAATTAATAATGATCAATAAAATTGGTAGTAACTGATTGACAGTCATTATTAACTAATTATTTCTAATTAAGAGTGACCAATGTAATAGATACTTGCTCTTCAATAATTAATTGGGAATATTAACATCCACAATTAATAGCAAATAATTTATAATTAATAGTGATCAATATAATGGATAATCAATAATCCATAATTAATAGGTAATAATTGCCATAGTTAATAATAGTTTCTAATTAATAGGGATCAATAAAATGGATACTTGATAATTAATGGGAAATATAAACAACCATAATTAATATAAAAGTGTCTAATTAATAATGATCAATAGCTAGTTGATAACTAATAAGCAATATTAACAACCCTAATTGAAAGCAAATTGTTTCTAACTGAGAATAATCAATATGTGGATAACCAATTACCATTTATTAATGGGTAATTTCAATGGCTTTACCTACGAGCACATTGTTTCTAATTAATATAATCACTATAATGGATAATTGATAGTCCATAACTAATATGTATGTTAACAGCCATAATTAATAGTGATAGTTTCTAATAACAATCACTGTAATTGACACGGTGTGGGTGACATTCAATACCTAACAGTGTCTCATTAATACTGACCTGAGTCGGTAACTGTGGATGGCTGATGTGTAGTAACTAATCACTTTGCATTCATAATAATGGTCATTACCATAGGCAATGAGCAGCTGGCAATTAATAACCAGTAATTAATGATCAATAGACTGGAAGATCGATAATGAATAGCTAATCATCACTTAGAATCCCGCTTGATACAAGCTTCAATCATGAACAACTGATCGGGGGTCATCAATAATCAATAATCGGTCCTGGATTGGTGATAACGATCCCCCCACCCACCTGCAGCACTAGCCCCATACCTGGGGGGCTGGCGGTCATTCCCCACCCCGACACCAGGTAGCGCCGTCCAGGAGGGGCGCAGCGCTTGGCCAGTGGCAGGGGCTGCACATACTCCTTGATGGCAGCAGGGGGCGCCAGCTTGAGCAGCAGGAGGTCACTGTTTTTTAGGGTGACCAGATGAAACGGACAAAATATCGGGACACACGGGGGAAGCAAAAAAAAACACGGCCGGAGCGCAGATGCCAAAGCAAATGAAAAAAAACCACTGGGGCGGCCAAAGCCGCAATATCGGGACGTGGGACAAAGAGCTAATCGGGACAGTCCCGATTTTATCGGGACGTCTGGTCACCCGACTCGCTTTGGTGCGCGGGGGGGTGGCGAATTGCGCGCACGGCCCCCCTGAGCTGCTGGCCCTGGGTGGGTCGCCGCAGGCCGTGAGCCCCCAGGCGCACCTGGGTCAGGCTGGGGGGCAAAGGAGCAGGCCTCAGGGATCCTTGCAGGGCCATCACCCCTAGATCTCAGCCCCCCAGCTACTAGATCCCACTCCCCTTCCAGAGCTGGGGATAGAACCCAGGAGTCCTGGCTCCCAGCCCCCCCCCCCCCCCCCCCCCCCCCCCCGCTCTAACCACTAGATCCCACTCCCCTTCCAGAGCTGGGGATAGAACCCAGGAGTCCTGGCTCCCAGCCCCCCCTTCTCTAACCCCTGGATAACCACATACGCGGCTTGATGAATATTGCAGCCCTACCGAACACAGGCAGTTCTTTTAGCTCAAGCCCTATGGCCTCCTGCGGTCAGATCCGGAGGTCCCAGGTTCGTTCCCCGCCCGAGGGCTGTCGCACCCAGACCTACTCGGTGTGGCAGTGTGCCGCAGTGAGCACCCACTCTGGGCTGATCAGGGTCCCCCCCGCAGCTGTAGCCCTGGGGGGCATAGAGGGCAGCCTGCCAGGGCTGGGAGTGGGCCGCGCAGGGGTGACTCCAGACCAGCATCTCCGCGCCTGGGGCGGCGGCTGGAAGACAAAGCCATGGAGGGGCATGGGGACCGGTGGCGAAGGGACCACAGGGGAAGCGGGAGGGGCATGGGGAGATGGGGGAGGGAGCACCAGGAGGATAGGGGGCAGGGAACCCATCTGGGGAGGAGATGGGGGCAGCTGGTACCTGTGGCCCCCAGCAGAAGCACAATAACCAGCATTTCCATGGCACTGCGGGGACCTGGCACCATCTGGTCCTGGCTCTCCGTGAAGGACACTGTGGGTGGGGAGATGAAAAGGAAGGTGTTAGCTGGGAATTGCTCCTCCCAGTCCCTGCCCGAGTGCTGGACCGGAACCGGCGCTCCCTAGAGGGGAAAGGACCCCCCCCCCCATTCCCTGCCCACGAGATTCAAATTTTCATAAACAGCAAACATCAGAGGCATAAACGGGTCAGAAGATGAAAATTTTTCCCTGCAGGAAAGATAAAAAAAAAAAAAGGGAGAAAAATGGGCGGAAAAACCCACAAAAATCTGAATTAAAAAGCCAGACAGAGCCCAGCTTTGCTTAGATTTGTACTTGTGCTTTTTTAGGGCCTGATTCATGCTGGTTTTTTAACACTTTGGGTTGACAAGACCAAGCTCCAGCTTGCCGGGTGGTACTATACAGACAGTGTCACTCATTTAACCTGAGGCGTGAATTTAAACTGCCACAGTTCAGGCAGTGCTACAGGACGAGGTCATCTGGGTTAAAAGGAGCGGAGCCCCGTTTAGCTGAGAACAGTTTGAGCTGGCCAGATGTTTTCTGATGAAAAGGCTTTTGTCCTTGGACTGTGCAATTTAGTCAAAATCAAAATTTCCTGTGGGAAAAGGCCAGATTTGACACCGTTTTTCAGTTTCCTGAATAAACGCCTACCTCAAAGCACCTTACAAAGGCCATCCGTTGCATTGTCCTCATTGTGCAGATGGGGAAACTGAGGCAGAGAGGGGGGATGTGACTCACCGACGATCACCAGTGGCGGTGCCCTATCCAGTAGGCCCAGGTGCCTCCCCAAGGTGGGGAAACAACACATCGAGTCGAGCCAAAAACTTGGGGTTGAGTAAATGACTCATCAAGTGTTTTGTTTCCAGGTTGAAATTTTCCCACTTTTCATGCCACAGAAATCCTCGAGGTTTGGACTTTTGGGCCTCAGTTCAGGATCAAAACAACCCTTGAAACACTGGGGCGTTCCCATGGGATGGACAATCCCCCTCTGCCACCCACCCGGCCCTGAGAATTAGCTTCAGTGGAGCCCAAAGACGCCACTTTGAAACCAAAATCCAAGTCCCCATATGGGGGTTTGCTCCGATTTCATTAAACTGACTTAAAACACAATTTAAGGATATTTCCTCTGCAGACAAGGAGCAGCATTTGCCAAAACTGCTCGGTGATCTAGGACTCTAAATCCCATTGGCTTCCTAGGGGGTTTAGTCTCCTAATTCACACAGGCACTTGGGGAAATTTTATCGCTGATCTCAGAGAGATGCATCCTTTCACCCTTCTATCACGGATTTTTCTACAGCCCATCACCGGGGCACCTGGTATTTTGCCTGTCCCATAGCATCTCCTGGCATTGGTGGGTAATAAGGCTGATGCTTTTTCCCCACCACCAATCATTAATGGTGCAGCGTCCAGACTCCGGACCGATCCTTCCCTGCCTCGTCCTTCTCCCGACAACCTTCTGCGTTTAACCCCGTCCCAGCCAGGAGCAGGGTTTCTGGCTACAGAAAGTGTCCTTCCTTCCCCAGCCTAACCACCTGCTATTGGCGGGTTGTCCTCATTTTGCCCGGCACCGTTCCTGTCGCGTGGAGGTTACGTCGGGTACAGGAGCGAGGCTTAGACGTGTCGCTTGGTGGATTCCCAATGGCTGGTGCCCAATCAACTCTTCTTGGCCCCCACAGTTGATGAAAGGAGCGTATGAGAGCAGTGGCGTCTCCCCCAACAGCCAAGCACCCTACCCAACGGCAGAGCACTCTACCCAATGGCCAAGCACTCTAATGGCACCTCCCAACATCCGAGCACTCCAAGAGTTGGCGTCTCCCAATGGTTGTGCGTTCTAACGGGTGGCATCTCCCAGTGACCATGGCGCTGCCCATGAATGTAAGTCAATAACATCCCCAGCCCCGGGGCCCCCCACCTGACACGGGGAGCTGGACCCTTTGAAGAGCACATTCCGGGGGTCGGTTTAACGGGGCAGTTGGCGGGTCGCATTTTTGCTTTGCAGGTAGGGGACCAGGGAGCGAGTGTGAACAATGGGACACTTTGGGGTGGGGAGGGGGGAGGGTTGTTGCCTGTCTAAGACAAAGCCCCTGATATCAGGGGATTTGGGCTCCCTGTTTGCACATGAAATGAGGCAGTTTGCAAAAAAAAAAACCCTGGAACCAAAGCTGGGACCGATGGCTCCGTTTTGAAGTAAAAAAGAAAATTCAGCTTAAGGTTTTCAATTATTTTTTGTTTTAAAAAAAAGGGAAGTTTTTAAAAAACCCAAACCACAAACTTTCAACCCAAACCGTGACCTGGGTTTTTTTTTTTAACCAAAAACGGGTTTTGAAACTGAACTTTTTTCTTCATCAAATGCCCCCCGCCCGACCCCCACAAAATATATTTTCCAGGAAAAATAATTGTAACCAGAACATTTGTGGCTCAGGTTTTTGTTTTACAGTTAAAAACCAGGAAGCTGCAGGTTTTTAAACGTGGCAGGAGAATATTTGCTGCTTTTTTCCTCATTTTTTAACCAAAACCTCGAATGTTTTTGTTTTATTTGAACCCAAAAACTGTTCTTGAAAATGGTATTTTTTGTGTTACTGCTGATGTACACCAGGGTGAGTGAGGGGGAATCGGCCCCATTGACACCCATGGAGTTACTCCTGATTTACACCAGAGAGGGGAATCCCCCTCCCTGAGTTACTCCTGATTTACACCGGGGCCAAGAGGGGAGTCTGGTTCTAAGGCTGTTGGATCAGCACACCAGCCGGGACAAACTAGTAAGACTCGGGCCCGGGGTTTTGCTCGGTTCCCTTTATTTGCTGCGGTTCCCGGCTGCCAGCCCCACGTGCTGGGCTCTGCTGGGCTCGAGATACAAAAGGAGCACTGAAAGACAATAAAGTTATTGCGGAGAAACTAAATGAATTCTTTGCTTCAGTCTTCACGGCTGAGGATGTGAGGGAGATTCCCAAACCTGAGCCGTCTTTTGTAGGTGACAAATCTGAGGATCTGTCACAGACTGAAGTGTCATGAGAGGAGGTTTTGGAATTCATTGATAAACTTAACAGTAACAAGGACAGGTTACAAACCATAGTTAACAGTTCCACAATTTCACATTTGAGTTCTTTCAGAACTCTTGGGTGAATGCCATCTGGCCAGGAAGAGCCTAGCCAGGGCCCAGGAACTGCAAAAGGGCTGGTATGACAATGTGCCTAATCAGAGACCAGAAGAGGGGTCTCAGCTCAGTGTGAAGAGCACCTGGGGAGAGCCCTGTGAAATCAGCAACCAGCTGAAGGAGGTGAGTCATGTCCTGGAGATGCCCAGTTGGGCAGTTGTACCATGTCGACACAATGAAGCTGTACTTTGACAGGGAGACTGTTGGAGTGGCCATGTGTGTGGACAGGCAAAAGAGAAGGGGAAAGGGAATCTCTCTCCTAAACCAGGAGCCAACCTCCTGCTCAGATAACTTCCCCTCTCTGACCAGCTAACCCCTGCCCTCCAGCTGAGATCAGAGGGGCTGCGTTCGTACCCGCTGGGCGCCAGCTGGCCTGGGCTCACTAATCTCGCTGTCCCTGGGGGGAGGGGAGGTGTTCCCCGTTCAGAGTCACCGGGAAGACAGCCCGGGATCCGGAAGAGAGGTCAGTGACATGCTGGCGTTAGGGGTGATCCAGCCACCCTCCAGCCCCTGGGACTCACCCGTGGGGCTGGACCCCAAGTAAGACGGGTTGATCAGACCCGGTGTGCACTACTGGAAGCTCAATACTGTCACCGCGTTTGATGCCTGCCCCATGCCCAGGATTAACAAAATCCTGGACAAGTGGGGGGCGTTACCTCACTACTGTGAATCTCACCAGGGGCTACTGGCAGGTGCCTTTGGACCCAGTTGCCAGGTTGAAATCTGCTCCCATCACCCCAGAGGGCTCTGAGTTCCAGATCCTTCCTTTCGGCCTCAAAGGGGCGCCTGCCACCCCCCAGTGCCAGGGGATCAGTTACTGAGGGGGGTGGAGGACTGTGCCCGGCGTATGTTCACGATATCTGTGCCTTCAGCCCGACCTGGGAGAACCGTGTGTCCCAGTGAAGAGGGGTCTGGGAGGCCTCCAGGATGCAGGACGGATGATGGAGGCCAGAAGGGGTAAGATGAGGGTGGCAGAGGTGTCGTACCTGGGCCACACGGTGGAAAGCAGCTGCCTAAAGCCAGAGCCAGCCAAGGTGAAGGTAACCAGAGATTGGCCCATTCCTCAAACCAGGACACAGGCCCAGGCCTCTAATGGGAAGGCCGGGTACCTCTGAGGGTTTGTTCCCCACTTTAGCTCCCATTACGAAGATTACGGACGAGCTGAGCAGATGCCAGCAAGTTGCAAGCTTAGCCACAAGAACCTGCTTCCAGCAGGGGGGTCTCAAACTTTTATGGCTGGGCCCCCTTTGAAAATATTTCAGGCTGTGACGACCCCACCATGCCCCCAAAGTGACAGCAAATCACTGGTCATAGACTAAGGAACAGTAAATGAAGCATGGTGGCGCTATCCCTGCCGTCAATGCACTGAAGCCCCCAGTGGCTTCCCTCCGCTGCCCAGGCTGGAGGTCAGATCACTCAGCCAGCCGCATCTGTCTGGGCATCGCTGGCGCACTCCACCCCCCGGTGCCAAGCTGGTCACTGGACCTGGGCTGGTAGGAGCCTGCATGGGCTTCAGCTCTGTCCTCATCTCTCTCTGGCCTGGGTGTAAACTGGGTCCTCCTACATCCCTATTGCTGCTGAGCTGTAATGAAAGGGAAAGCTCGTCCTGTCCAAGGCGAACGGCAGTGTCCTCGAAATATGGTACCCCTAGATCTCACGACCCCCCAGTTTGAGAAATGCTGATAGACGTTTCCAAAATGATCTTGTTGGGCTGGTGCAGAATGGTCCGGCTCATGTCCCTGCCTGGCTGTGTGGACAGGGGACCCGCTCCGGGTGCAGCCCTGCCGAGAGCTGGGACCCACTGCCGGCCCCCTGGGTGCAGTGCAGGCCCTTGGGGGTAGGTCTGCACTGCAATTAAACACCCGCGGCTGGCCTGCCGGGCTGCAAACTCGCAGTGTAGACGTTCAGGCTTGGACTGGAGCCCAAGAGCGGGGACTGTGCCCGGGGGGATGGTCCCAGGGCCTGGGCTCCAGCCTGAGCCCAGATGTCTACACCGCAATTTTTAGCCCCCCCAGCCTGAGTCAGACCAGACGCCGGCCGTTCCACGGGGCTTTTATTCCAGTATCAATGTACCAGAGACTCCCCTGTTGTTTCCACACGCCCTCTCCCCGGGCTTCACCCCAATGGCGCCCGGCCTCCGGTTCGCAGCGTCGCTCTCTCGGGGCCCACAGCAGCCGCAAAGTGGGTAACTCACTGACAGGCTTTGCATACCCCCCTCTAGCCCAGCAGTGCCCCTGTACCTCACCATCACTGCTGCTGGCCTCTGCCGGGCGGGGCAGTCACCCTGGGAAGGAGGCACCTCGCACCTGGGAATGAGGGACTGTGGGACAGCCAGGATTCTTTAATTAACCGCGCTCTTTTATTTAAAGAAAAAAATCTATGCACAAGCAGATCTGAGATTCCCGATTCTTCATCAACATCAAGAGGCAGTCCCTGCCCCAGCTGGGATCAGGGCCCCAGGTGCTGCCCAGACACAGTGAGAGACAGTCCTGTCCTGAATCACTCGCAGTGCAAAGAGAGAAGACAAAGGCCGGGAGGGTCAGCAGAGAAAGGAGGGGGTTTCCCCAATGTCCATATGACAGAACTGGCAAGAGGACCCGGCCGCTCTGACTCCCGGCCCAGTGCCGTACCCACTGGACTCCTGGATATAGTGGGGCCGTCTCCAGCTCCTTCCCTGGCTCTGGGCAGCCCCTCGCTGCCTGAGGTTAAGGAACAATCATGAGAGCAGCTGAAAACCAGGAGATTTTAAGAAAGAATCCAGGCAGGGCCAGGCCTAGTAGCTTCCTGGCGTCTGGGGCTCCAGGGGCTGCCCTGCCCTGCGATTCTCCACGCTGGTGGGGCCACAAGCCCGGGTAGCCAGAAGTTCCCCATCCTCCTGAGACTCTTGGCGCCGGGGACGGAAGCCAGAACTGTCACAATGAAGATACAAGAGACGCCCTCGGCTTCCCCGCACCGAACTCGCCCTGTGCAGCTGTCAGCTTCAAGGGATTTCGGCTCCTGATTTCTGTCAGTTCCAAAGGGAGTTAGGAGCTGAAATACCTCTGACGGTTGGGGCCCTTCTTTCAGTAGCGAAGGCAACGCTGCTGGGTGCTTTGGGAATCGACCCCACCGCTTTCGAGAGGCAGGAAAGAACATGCTGTGGCAAGTTTGTGGTGCTTTGTTCTTTCCTCTCTCTGCGCTGAAACGTGCTCAAAACATGCCTGAGCTGGAGACTCAAAAGCTGCCGGCTTTCTTATGAGGCCTGGGACCTTCCTGGCTTTGTCTGGGCGCTTTCAGTGCTTTGAAATCAGGAAGAGCAGTTGGACGACATTTTTTAATGTATAAATAGGGCCATCGGACTGGCCAGACAGGCTCAGCCCAGAGGCCCTTTGCGCTGTGTCCTGCCTCTGATAGTGACAGTACCAGATGGTTCAGAGAACCCCACAGTAGCAGGTTAGAGAGAGTCTGACTCAGGGACAGTTCCTTCCTGACAGCCACTAGTTAGAGGTGGGTTCATGCCCTGGAGCATGAGAGTGTTTAATTTTTCCAAACTTAAAAGAAAATTCTTCTCTAATGTCATTCTGGCTCTCCACTTTAGCCATATAAATATCAGATCCCTTTTCTGGGTCTTGCTGGGCTCTTGGCCTCAGCAAGATCATGTGGCAGTGAGTTCCACAGACAAATTCTGGGATTATATAAAGCAACATTCCCTCTATTCCATTTCCAAGGGTCTGCCCCTCAGTTCCATTGCACGCTCCCTTCTCCTTGCACTGGGGATCCAGGTGGGGAACTACTTTTGCCCCTTCACCCACGCTCTGCGCTTTGTTTCCCAGCCCTGCGATGCTCTCCCTGTTCTCCGGCACAGAGAGCGAAAGGGAGAGGCTCGTGCATGCTGGCCAGTCGCTGCTCGACTCCCTGCAAGGATGCATTTTGGCCACCCGCACGCTGCTCCGCATCCTCACCCAGCACCTTGACACCAGCGTGTCCCTGGAACCGGTGGGGGGCGACGTTGGCGTGGGGGAGAACCTGGAGCACCTGCTGCGGGCAGCGCAGGAGATGCAAGCCACGGCGGAGCAGACGGACAGACATGTCCGGAAGAACACCAGCCGGGACCTGTACGCCCGCATGGCCTCCCCCCACACCTCGCTGCAGGAGAAGGGAGCCATCGTCCGGGACTTCCACCAGGCCACCCTGGGGATCTTCGGCAGCGTGGGTGGCCCCGTGGTGGCCGTGCTGCTGCGGAACGCCGGCCTCCCCGAGCGGCTGGAGGCGGCTCTGCGGGAGGCGGAGGCCTCCCCGGTGCTGCGCCTGCCGATGGACGCCCTGCGCTGGAGCAGTGAGGAGATCGCCAGGGCCGTGTCTGCTTGTGTCGCCCCTGGGGGCCCAGCTGGGGAAACGGCTGCAGCACCCCCCGAGAACGGCCCCTTCTCTGGGACCGGTGTGGTGCAGAGCCTGGGCGACTACCTGCCCGATGCCCTCACGGGGCGCCGGGCTAGGAACGCCCTGGCAGCGGCCGCCGGGCACCTGGAGGAGGCGCTCCGGGCTCTGGCACCGGCCTGCAAGTCTTTCCAGTTGGCGGCTGCTGCGGCTGAGGTCTACATGGCCCTGATCACGGAGCAGCAGCCGGGAACGGGAGAGGGCCCGGGCCAGAATCCTCCCGGCGTCGCCCACTGAACTGAGCAGCTCACGCACGGGCAGGCTTTGCCCCGGGCGCTGGGCTGGTTAACGAGCCCAGCAGAGCCCAGCCGGTGGGGCTGGCAGCCGGGAACCGAGCAAAACCACGGGCCCGAGTCTTCGTGGTTTGTCCCGGCTGGTGAGCTGGCCCACCCGCCGTAGAACCAGACTCCCCTCTTGGCCCCGGTGTAAATCAGGAGTCACTTGGGAGGGAGTCCCCTCTCTGGGGTAAATCAGGAGTAACTCCGTGGGTGTCAATGGGTCCGATTCCCCCTCACTCACTCTGGTGTAAATCAGGAGTGACACAAAAATTGCGGGCAGCGCTTACGGACAGCTGGGGGAGCGCTGCGGCTGCCCTGGCACAACCGACTGCTGTTGCCTTTCCTCAGCCTCCGGGCCAGGAACGTAATGGATCCGCGGGGCTGGGCGGGCCGGGGCTGCGGGTCAGGAGTGAGGGGCACGGGCAGAGCTGGGGGGGGAGGCGGGGGGTAGGGCTGGGCTGGCAGGGGCTGCGGGTCAGGAGTGAGGGGCACTGGCAGGGTTGAGGGGGTGGGGGGGCCGGGCTGGGCTGGCAGGGGCTGTGGGTCGGGAGTGAGGGGCACCGGCAGAGCTGGGGGGGCTGGGGGGGGGCTGGGCTAGCAGGGGCTGCGGGTCGGGAGTGAGGGGCACCGGCAGAGCTGGGGGGGGGGGGCAGGAGGGCTGGGCTGGGCTGGCAGGGGGCTGTGGGTCGGGAGTGAGGGGCACCGGCAGGGCTGGGGGGGTGGGGCTGGCAGGGGCTGCGGGTCGGGAGTTAGGGGCACCGGCAGGGCTGAGGGGGGGAGGGGGCAGGGCTGGGCCGGCAGGGGCTGCGGGTCGGGAGTGAGGGGCACCGGCAGGGCTGGGGAGGGCTGGGCTGGCAGGGGGCTGTGGGTCGGGAGTGAGGGGCACCGCAGGGCTGGTGGGGGTGGGGGGCCTGGGCTGGCAGGGGCTGCGGGTCGGGAGTGAGGGGCACGGCCAGAGCTGGGGGGTGGGGGGGCAGGGCTGGGCTGGCAGGGGGCTGTGGGTCGGGAGTGAGGGGCACCGGCAGGGCTGGGGGGGGGGGCGGGGGGGCAGGGCTGGGCCGGCAGGGGCTGCGGGTGGGGAGTGAGGGGCACCGGCAGGGCTGGGGGGGGGGGGCGGGAGGGCAGGGCTGGGCTGGCAGGGGCTGCGGGTCGGGAGTGAGGGGCACCGGCAGGGCTGGGAGGGGGCGGGAGGGCAGCGCTGGGCTGGCAGGGGGCTGTGGGTCAGGAGTGAGGGGCACCGGCAGGGCTGGGGTGGTGGGGGGGCCGGGCTGGCAGGGGCTGCGGGTCGGGAGTGAGGGGCACCGGCAGGGCTGGGGGGCGGGGGCGGGAGGGCAGAGCTGGGCTGGCAGGGGGCTGCGGGTCGGGAGCGAGGGGCGCCGGCAGGGCTGGGGGAGCCCAGGGGGCTGCGGGTCGGGAGCGAGGGGCACCGGCAGGGCTGGGGGGCGGGGGCGGGAGGGCAGGGCTGGGCTGGCAGGGGCTGCGGGTCGGGAGCGAGGGGCACCGGCAGAGCTGGGGGGGGGGGCGGGGGGCAGCGCTGGGCCGGCAGGGGGCTGCGGGTCGGGAGTGAGGGGCACAGGCAGGGCTGGGGGGGCCGGGAGGGCAGGGCTGGGCCGGCAGGGGCTGCGGGTCGGGAGTGAGGGGCACCGGCAGGGCTGGGGGGCTGGGCACGGCGGGGGGGAAAGCGAAAGGGAAAGCGTGTCTGTGCTCCCGGCAGCCTGCGATGGCGTCGGAGCAGTGGCGGGCGCTGGCCGAGCGGTTCCAGGTGATCTGCCGCCCCGGGGGGCCCCCAGGTGAGACCCCGGCCCCTCCCCATGCCCCTCCCCCCGTGGGGTCACCCCTGGGGAAGGGCGGGAGCAGCGGGGCTCCCAGGGGGTCGGGCCCCTCTCACCCCTCCCGCTCTCTCCCTGCAGGCGCGGGGCCCCCCGGGGCGCTGCGAGGCCCGCTGTCCTGTGGGCACTGGGTGAGCGCGGCCGGGCTGCGGGGATGGGTGCGGGCACTGCTGGACCAGGTAACCCCCCACACACACCCCCCGCCCGGCTATGGGCAGGTGGGCGCCGGGCGGGGCCTTCGGGGGGGAGGAGTCGAGGGGGTGGGGGAACTTCAGAGAAGATTTGGGGCAGGTTGAGGGAGTGATGGGGCGTTGCTGGGGGGTGCCAGGAGACGGGGTGGGGGTTTAGGGGGGAAGGGGTCAGTTGGGGTGATGGAGAAGGGGGTGGGGGTTCAGGGGGAGGGTTAGTTGGGGTGACGGGGAAGGGCAGGGGTTAGGGGGTGCCAGGGAGATTGGATGAGGAGTGACAGGGGAAAGGGAGGGGTGTTCCATGGGGAGGGGTTAGTTGGGGAAGGGAAGGGGTTAGGGGGTGCCAGGGGGATTGGATGAGGAGTGACCGGGGAAGGGGAGGGGTGTTCCATGGGGAGGGGTTAGTTGGGGAAGGGAAGGGGTTAGGGGGTGCCAGGGGGATTGGATGCAGAGTGACCGGGGAAGGGGAGGGGTGCTCCATGGGGAGGGTCAGTTGGGGTGGTGGGGAAGGGGAGGGTTTAGGGGGTGCCAGGGGGATGCAGAGTGACAGGGGAAAGGGAGGGGTGTTCCATGGGGAGGGGTTAGTTGGGGAAGGGAAGGGGTTAGGGGGTGCCAGGAGGATTGGATGAGGAGTGACAGGGGAAGGGGAGGGGAGATTGGGGGTTCAAGGGGGAAGGCAGTTGGGGTGGGATGGGGGTGGGGTAGGTGGGTGGCCGGGAGCCGCAGGGGAGAGCTGGGGGCTGATCTAGGTCCCCCCATTCCCGTCCAGGGCGTCACCTCATTCCGCTGCCCACGCTGCCCGGACACCCCTTGGCTCTGGCAGGAGCTGTGCAAACTCAGGCTCTTCTCGGACAAGGACCGGGCCACGCTGGAGGCCCAAATCCTGGCGCAGGAGGGCGCCAGGGGCAGCTACCGCCAGGTGAGTCCTGCGGGAGGTGAGCGGGACTTGGGCCCCTCTCTCCCGGATCTGGCTCAGGCTGGGATCTGGGCGGGGGTTTCCGTAGTTAATGCGTCCTCATTCTGCCCTGCAGTGCCCGCGCTGCCAGCACCTCGTCCAGCGCCTGGACCCCGGGACCCTGCGCACGCCCTGCCTGCCCTGCTCCCAGCGGGCCGGGGGGCTGTACTGCTTCTGCTGGGGCTGCCGCAGGGAATGGAGGGACCCCTCATCCCATTCTGACTCGCGCTGCCCCCTACAGGCCGCGCTGCACGACGCCCCCAAGATCCAGGCCCCACGATCGTCCATCCACGGCTGCCCCTCGCTGCGGGCCTGCCCCGGTTGCAAAGCCCTCCTGAGCCACACCGCACAGGGCTGCCCCATGGTGGTCTGCCCTGAATGCAGGTGTTGTTTCTGCTACCGCTGTCTGCGTCTGTACAGGGGACACCAGCCTCCCTGCCCCATCGCTGACCCACAGCTGGTCTGTGAGGGTGGGGTGGGGACGCGGTAATCCCAACTTCCAGGGGCAGCCCTGTAGTGCCCAATGTCACGGGCTGGAGCCAGGGGTTTTGGAGAGGAGGGATCTGAGACAAGCGGGGGATGCTTTGACTCCCCTCCCAGGGCTGTCAGGACTCCAGGCATCGGGGGCAGGGGCTTCCTCTCCCTCCCTCAGTGCAGCGCCTGGCACAGTGAGGTCCCCGCGTGGCTGGGGCATTTAGGTGCCACCACAACGTAATGGAATTGTGTAAGGTAATTGTGTGTCTGAATGAGTGACTCAAATCGGCAATGAATGGACAGGGGGAGGACAAGGGGCCTTGAATCTCTTCTAATATTACCATTAAAGGAAGGAAATTCCAAAGCTAAAATCTTTGATGTGATTGGATAATGGTTAAAGTATCAGTCATTGACATGTATGACAGAGAGAGAGATGTGGGTATACGAGGATGGATAGATGGGTACGGGGGATGTATAGACAGATACTAAATTACAACAAAAACTAAGGAAATTCCCAGCCAATACCCTTCTGACAGTGGCTGCAATCATTAAGTCCCTGGGAGCCGCAGCAGTGGGCTATAGAGAGCTAGTCCCCTTTCCCTGGGGCAGACCTCAGTCTGTAATAGCCACTCATCACTGGCAAGGGGGTAGGACCAGCTGCCTCTGCAGCCCCAGTACCTCCTTAGGCCTTAACAAGGCCTCAGCCTGGAGAGTTACCAGGCTGGAGCTCCCCAGTGCCCCTTGCCCTTGCCCTTGCCCTTGCCCTTGCCCTTGCCCTCGCCCTCGCCCTCGCCCTCGCCCTCGCCCTCCAGCCAGGTCCTTCCCACTCCCAGGCTGAAATGAGACTAACCCAGGTCTTTCCTTAGCCCTTCTTATACTGGCCCAGCCAGGCCCTGATTGGCTGCCTCAAGCCCGCTAATGATTGGCTCCCTGGGGCAGCCCTTTCCCAGGGCTGTTTTAACCCCTTCCAAACCGGAGCGGGGTGACCGCTCCACTACAACTACAAAAGATAGGTGTTAAGTGATTATAAGTGGTAGGCAAAAAGAGTGGTTACCAAAATAAAATAAAATTTAAGCATGCAGTCCAAACTCTCAACCCGATTAGACTGGGCAACAACTAGGTTAAGCAGTTTTTCTCACCACACTGGATATTGCAGTCCTTAATATACAGGTTTGTCCCTTAAACCTGGGCCAGTCTCCTTTGTTGGAGTCTTCAGTCTTCTGATCGTTCTTGTTGATTGCAGTGTAGGTGGGGGCAGGAGAAAGGCCGAGCGTGGGGCCCCTGGGTTCTATACACTCAGTCCCATGTGCTTGGGGAACACGAGTCCAGGCATGTCTGGGGGGCATTGCTGAGTTCCCAGCAAGGTTGAGTAATTCCCCTGGTGTGGCCTCACGCAGGTGAGTCATTGCATCCTAGCTCCCTTGCTGGACAGTGGCTGTTAATGGTTGTTTTGACACCCCGCCTGGGCGTTGGTTACTTTCCTGGCTGTTGTCTCTGGGGAGCTAATATCTGGCTAATTCCCCATTTTACAGCATGCTTTAGGGACCACCATACAACACAATTCTCATAACTTCATATGCACTAAAGATATGAATATTTAGGTGGAACAGTGGGTTTCAGCAGTTCCTAATCTTTCCCCTGATACCTCACATGGCCTGCTTTATATGCAATATCATAGTTAAGTACAAGTGAGGAATATGGGGGTTACATGGCGCTCCCCCAAAGTACAGAATGTCACAGGATGTTTGTAAAAAAGTGAGACAAATAGAGGGAAAACAATCTCACTTTTTACCGCTCCCCGTTTTTCCAGTAGGAAAAAAAAGGTGTGTGGGGGTTAAAAAGTAAAAGAAAGTGTGACGAATCTCCCCCCCACCACACACAGACTCGCTTTTTCTTTTTTTCTTTCTTTCACTGGAACAATGTCAGTGGTTGTTTTTTCTTCTCGAGATTCCAAGGCCAGAAGGGACAATTGTGATCATCTAGCCTGACCCCCATATGACACTGGCCAGAGACCTGCCCTGAGTTAATTCCTCCTGTTTGAACTAGAGCAGATCTTATAGAAAAACATCCAGTCTGGATTTAAAAATTGCCAGTGATGGGATATCCACCATGGTCCTTGGTAAATGGTTCCAATGGTTCATTACTCTCTCTGCTAAAAACTTCCACCTTATTTCCGGTCTGAATTTGTCTAGCTTCAACTTCCAGCCATTGGATCGTGTTTGGCCTTTCTCTACTAGACTGCAGAACCCATCATCAAATAGTTAAGGAGGACTTGTGGCGCCTTAGAGACTAACAAATTTATTTGAGCATAAGCTTCCGTGAGCTACAGCTCACTTCATCGGATGCATGCAGTGGAAAATACAGTGGGGAGATTTTATCTACACAGAGAACATGAAACAATGGGTGTTACCATACACACTGTAAGGAGAGTGATCAGGTAAGGTGAGCTATTACCAGCAGGAGAGCGGGCACGGTGGGGGGGACCTTTTGTCGTGATAATCAAGGTGGGCCATTTCCAGCAGTTGACAAGATCTTCTGAGGAACAGTGGGGGGTGGGGGAATAAACATGGGGAAATAGTTTTACTTTGTGTAATGACCCATCCACTCCCAGTCTTTATTCAAGCCTAAATTGATTGTATCCAGTTTGCAAATTAATTCCAATTCAGCAGTCATCAAATAGTTGTTCTCCAGGCAGGTACTTACCCTTGTCTTAAGCTAAATAGATTCATGCATAGGCCAGAAGAGGGCCCTAGTTCCTTGCACTTTAAGAGAACGTTAAAAAGTCAGAGGGTCATTTCAGAAAGTAACATTTTCACACACCTGGCACTAACACTGAAAAGGGAAAGTGTCAATTTTGCTCCCTTTTAAACGCATTCCTACGTCACCTTCACACACAGCCTTTACTCGTGGAAAAAGAGGGAGAGAAAACAGGCAGAAAGTGGCATTGCCCCATTTTGAAATTGTGAACAATTTTGAAAATACAGAACAAAAAATAGTTCCCCCCCCCCAATATTTAGTTTAGAAATTGTTTTAAAAAATACAAATGCTTTCATCACAAAGGAAACGAGTGTGAAAAACCACGCCGTTCTCAATTAAACCTCCTTTTGCAACCAAAACATTTTGGTGAAGAAATGTCGACCAGCTCTTGGTTGCAGGGTTGGTTCCCAAGGGGAAGGGGAGAGGAATCTCCTGGGACGGGAAAGAAAACCCCGAGGAGGGGAAATGAGGTGAGATTTATACTGAGACCTGGCTGAAATTGGTCAGATGGTTTTTCCCATTAAAAATAGTTGGTTTGAAAATGGAAATGTCACACTGACAAATCTGGTTTTCCAAATGTTCTGGGTTTCGTCTGACAAAAACTATTTTTGTTTTTCATTTTCCATTTTTTTTCTTTCTCGCCCCCTTTTCCGGCGGTTTCCTCTTTTCAGCAGCAAAAAGGAGGCAAGGGGGAGGGGGCTGAGAGGGAAAACCAAGGGAAAATTAAGTTTTGAATTAAAAAATGAATGCCGCGATTTTAAAACGGAAAAGTTGGTGGCTTTCGAAAACTTTTTAAAACATCCGATTTTGTAATTGCCCCCAGGCCCCTTTCCCTCCAGCTCCGCCTCAGGGGACGAGCAGTTTGCTCTCAGGTCTAGCACAGGACTGGCCGTTTCTGTGAGACCCCAGGACATCTAAGGGTCCGTCTACACAGTCCGCAGCAGCACGGTGCCCCAGCTGACAGGCTCAGGCTCCCGGGGCTTGTGCTGGGGCACCAGGCAAAGCCGTGGAGACATTTGGGCTCTGAGGCCTGGGGAGGGACGTGCAGTTTGGGGCCTGAGCTGCAGTGTGGACACAGCAGCTCAGCTGGCTGTGTAGACAGACCCTAAAGGGTTCTTGGGGTGCCTGGGCCCGAGCACGACAGGCCTGGACGCAGGCCCAGACGCACCCGGCGGCCTTCCCGGGAGGGGGTGACAGACGCACAGGACAGAACTCACTAGTGGGACTGGAAGGAAGGAGCAACGTGGCCACAAGGAGGTGCTGTTGCTGCACACGCTCCTCGCTGGGCTGCCGCTCCCCCAGGGCTGCGGGCGGAGCTGGAGCCAGGCTGCAGCGCTCGCAAGGCAGAAAGCAAAGCGCCCAGCCTGGGGCATCGGCACGAGGGCTGCTAGAAGCAGCCCCGCTCGGTGCCCCCGCGCTGCAGCCAGCCCAGCCCGGAAGCAGCAGCAGCCATCCTATGGACTGGAAGGGATCTCGAGCGGTCGCCTCGTCCAGTCCCCTGCGGTGGTGGATTCCCGCACAGCCAATGGGGCCCGTGCCCAGGGTCCCCGGCCAATTTGGGGGTCCCGCAGGAGCGGCCGGAACTCTGGCCCCGCCCCCGGCTCCTCCTCTTCACCCCTGAGGCCCCGCCTCCAGCCCAGCTGGATTAGCTGCTTGCCAGAGCCCCACATTGAGCTGGCCAAAGGCCCCCCCCACACACGCTGTGCCAGACCAAGGGGGCTCTCTGCCCTGTGTGTAGCAGAGCTGGACTGAGCCCCTGCCATGCCCCCACACCATGTAGGGCTGGACCAAGCCCCTCTCCCTTCCCCTCCTCCCCACCTCCCATGTGCAGCTCTCCTGAGCTCCTCTCCCTTCCCCTCCTCCCCTGGTGCCTACTCCCCCCACACAGAGCTGGCCCTGTCCCCTTCCCCATGCAGGGCTGGACCGAGCCACTCGCCAAAGCCCCCTCCTCCCCTGCTTGGGGCTGGCCCTAGCCCCACCGCTCACCCTCCCCCGCTCCCTTTTTGGGGAAAGTGGGCATTTGTCACAGTCAGCGGCTGAGAGGGGGGTGCGTCTGAGAGCAGAGTTGGGGTGGGGGCTGGAGCGGAGCTGGAGGCAGTTCAGTGCTGGGCCCCGCCTCCCCTCCCCCCCAAATGTTCCTCCGTGCCCTCGTCGGAGGCCAGACTCGACCGTTTGGGGAACGCTGCCCAAGCAGGGAGCCCAGGCAGTAGTGAAGAGCCCCGGACACTGCACCTGCCTTGGGCGGGGGGCCAGGGTGCCCGAGAGCAGCCTGCAGCCTGTGCTCTGCCCCCCAGGGCAGGTGGAGGGTCCAGGGTTCCCCACAGTGGCCTGGGCTCCCTGGGCAGCTCTTCCCATGGCCCAGCTTCTGGCCAGGCCAGGGGCGAAGCCTTGGGGGGAAGTGGAGGGGCGGGGGGGGGGGGCCATGGCATGGGCGATGTGGGGGTCCCAAATGTTCTTTGTGCCCAGGGCCCCAATATATATTAATCTACCTCTAGTCCCCTGCACTCGTGGCAGAACTAAGTATTATCTAGACCATCCCTGACAGGTGTTTGTCCAGCCTGCTCTTAAAAATCTCTAGTGATGGAGATTCCACAGCCTCCCTAGGCAATTTATTCCAGAGCTTAACCACCCTGACAGTTAGGAAGTTTTTCCTAATGGCCAAACTAAACCTCCCTTGCTACCATTTAAGCCCATTGCTTCTTGTCCTGTCCTCAGAGGTTAAAGAGAACAATATTTCACCCTCCTCCTTGTAACAACCTTTTATATACTTGAAACCTGTTATTATGTCCCCTCTCGGTCTTCTCTTCTCCAGACTAAACAAACCCAATTTTTTCAATCTTTCCTCATAGGTCCTGTTTTCTAGACCTTTAATCATTTTGTTTGCTCTTCTCTGGACTCTCTCCAATTTGTCCACCTCTTTGCTGAAATGTGACACCCACAACTGGACACAATACTCCAGTTGAGGCCTAACCAGCACGGAGTAGAGCAGAATTACTTCTCGTGTCTTGCCGACAACACTCCTGCTAATGCATCCCAGAATGATGTTCGCTTTTCTTTGCAATAGTGTGACACTGTTGACTCATATTTAGCTTGTGAGCCACTGTGGCCCTTTCTGCAGTAGTCCTTCCTCGGCCGTCATTTCCCATTTGTATGTGTGCAACTGATTGTTCCTACCTAAGTGGAGTACTTTGCATTTGTCCTTATTGAATTTCATCCTATTTATCTCAGACAATTTCTCCAGTTTGTCCAGATCATTTTGAATTTTAATCCTATCCTCCAAAGCACTTTCAACCCCTCCGAGCTTGGTATTGTCCGCAAACTTTATAAGTGTACTCTCTATGCCATTATCTAAATCATTGATGAAGATATTGAACAGAACCGGACCCAGGACTGATCCCTGCAGGACCCCACTCGTTATGCCCTTCCAGCTTGTCTGTGAACCACTGATAACTACTCTCTGGGGATGGTTTTCCAACCAGTTATGCACCCACCTTATAGTAGCTCCGTCTAGATTGTATTTCCCTAGTTTGTTTGTGGGAAGGTAATGCAAGAGAGTATCAAAAGCCTTACTGAAGTCAAGATACACCACGCCTACTGCTTCCCCCCATCCACAAGGCTTGTTAACCTGTCAAAGAAAGCTATCAGGTTGGTTTCACAAATCTTGACAAATCCATGCTGACTGTAACTTATCCCCTTATTATCTTCTAGGTGTTTGCAAACTGATTGCTTAATTATTTGCTCCATTATCTTTCTGGGTACAGAAGTTAAGCTGACTGGTCTGTAATTCCCCAGGTTGCCCTTATTTCCCTTTTTTGCAGATTGGCACAATATTTGCCCTTTTCTAGGCCTCTGGAATCTCTCCAATCTTCCAGGACTTTTCAAAGATAATCGCTAATGGCTCAGATATCTCCTCAGTCAGCTCCTTGAGTATTCTAGGATATATTTCTTCAGGCTCTGGTGACTTGAAAACATCTAACTTGTCTAAGTAATTTTTAACTGATTCTTTCCCTGTTTTAGCCTCTGATCCTACCTGTCTGCTCTGGTCTCAGTCTCCCAGCTCTGCCTCTCACTGGGGAACAGGAGGGATCAGGAGGGCCACCCAGGGCCCTGCGCCCCAGGGGTCACAGAGCTGCTGAGCTCCCAGCCAGTGAGCCAGAGGCTGGCCTCCCATTCAGCAGCCCGGGTCCCTGCACCCGCTGGGAAAGGGATGGTGTCTGTGTGTCTTTGTGGGCATCTTAGAGCAATGGGCAGGGCCGGGCCCCAGCTGCTCACACAAAGCCCCAGCCGCTCACACAAAGCTGGGCCCAGCACGGACTCCAAACAGCCCCACGCCCCTGTGTTGTGGAGGGGACAGACCCCGGGCACCATCAGCCCCATGCGCCAAGCGAGAACGCTCGTCACCGAGGGCTAGAGTCACAAAGGGCTTTAGGCGTCTACCTGCCATGGTTGGCACCCGAGTCCCAAACCAGCTCCTCCCAACCCCCGCTCTGCAGCAGCCTCTCCACGTACGTTCCCCAATTCCCTCAGCACCTAGGTTTCCTAGGGTTGCCAACCCTCCAGGATTGTCCTGGAGTCTCCAGGAATTAAAGATTAATTTTTAATTAAAGATAATGTCATGCGATGAAACTGCCAGGAAACCTCCAGGAATATGTCCAACCAAAATTGGCAACCCTAGTTTCCAGTGACAAAGTCCAGCAGGCCCCCAGGCTGCTGCAGTGAGCCCAGGCTGTCATGACACCCAGTGCCCGCCCCGAGCCAGGTGTTGCCCGGTGGGCCCCATCCGTGGGATGCTCAGAGGCTGCCTAACAGAGCAGGCCTTGCACCCAACCCAGCAGCTGGACATGTACCCTTCCAGTTTTTAGCTCAACCATTTCAGCCATCGCAGGATCTGCGGGACACAGGTTTAGATCCTTCCCTTGCCTGCTTTGGAGCCAGGTCTCCCAGCTGGGAGGGGAACGAGCTGGGGACGTTTGGAGCCAGGCTCCCCAAGTCACTGCTGTTGAAACCGGTCCCTGTTGTACAGCTGAGCAGACACTCCTTGGGCCAGGGAGAGCTGGGGGCTGGCTCTAGCACCCGGGTACCCGCGGTCACATCCCTGCACCAATGAATAGTTGATGCAGTTGGAAGAGATCCTGAGACGTAAGGCCTCGTATCAGAGGCCTGGTATGAGGCCCGAACGAAAACAGCGGGCAAGAATTGCTGATACAAAGCAAAGTTAGCAAACATCAGGCTCTGCCTGCCTGCAAGTCCACAGAACCTGGCAAGAACCGGTCTGCTCTTGCAGAGACGCACATTCCTCCTACAAACACAGCCCAGAAGGGTGGGATCAGAACATCCTGATATCAAGGGTGGTACAAAAAATATTCCCCACAGAGAACAGGAGCACATGGACCCCGCCTAAAAGATCAGGTCAGGATGACAGTGTGATGACTAGAGATGTTTTAATCGAACCAACATGTACAAGGAGATGTTTGGATCAGGGTATAAAGAGGTATCTCTGAGACAGTGTCTTGGTCCAGCCAAGGGAGGAATGGAAAGTCTCGCCGTTCACCGAGTTCACGGACAGACATGTCTTAGAGAGTCTCATAGAGTTTGCCAGGTGCGACTGCTTCGTCGTGCTTCATCGACAATAAACCTGGTGGGGTGCCTTCATCCCTTAACAGATCTTGTGGTCATTGGGCCGTTCGCTCGAGGTCTGCTCTGCCGGCTGTCCGCGCAGAGCTGGGGCAGCACACAGAGAGAACACACCTACGCAGCCGAACGTCTGACAGCAATTAATACTTTAGCCAAAGTGGAACAGCTGCCACAGGAGTGCTCCCTGCCCCTGCAGCCCCATAGCCCAGGCGGGGCTGTCATGAGAGGGGTGTACTCACGGCCTGGCGCTGCGTCAGCAGAGGAGGAGAAGTGAAATGGGGTCTCCCAGGCCCCCAGTGCATGCAGTAATCATGGGGGGGCTCAGTTTGAAACAGCCCTGTTGCACTGCCCAGGTTTAGCTGCGGACCTCCTGGGGAGGGGTCATCGCTGGGAATCCCCCAAGGAGATCGGCCCCCAGCTCCCCTTGAGAGGTGGGACTTAGGACTCCCCTTCTCCTCAGCATTTCCTATTGGCCAGCTTAGACGGCTCCTGCTCAGCCCGCTGGCCATTGCGGATCCCATTTCCAGGCACCTCTCTCTGCCCAGGCACTGGGGAGGGAGCCTGGGAACCAGGCGCAGGGCTGGGGAGTACGCTGGGCGGCAGGGTGCCTGAAAGGGTGCGCCTGCCCCGCACGCTAAGTCCGGGCTCTGACTCAGTTTGGGCCCAGCCCCCCTTCTGCCCACACACCAATTGCTTTGAGTCAGGCCAGCCAGCACTCAGGGCCCGGGCCCTGCTAGGGGTGGGTCAGAGCCCAAGTCCCACCGTGATTTGCCTGCAAGCCCCGTTGTTTTGCCGCCCCGAGGCAGAAGGTCTGTGCCAGGCAGTGTGGACGTGTTAACACGGTGGTGAGACCCGGGCCCAGCGATTGTAAGTCCAGGTTTCCAATGCAGTGTGGACACTCGAGCATGGACTTGGAAACACCCAGGGCACAAGGCGTGTGCCACAGCCCCAGGTCTGCAATGCAGGGCAGACGTACCCAAAACAAGGCCTTGCAATGCTGAGCCTCTGGCCCCTTTGTGGATCTTGCCCTCAGCTCCGAAAACCAAACCTACTGGCCCCTGAGCAGGGTTGCCAACCCTCCTGGTTTTGCCGGGAGTCTCCCGAAATCCGGGCTTAATCTCCTGGAGGCTACTGAAGCCAAACTGGGAGATTTTAAACTGCTAAAAGTCCAGTGGCGCAGCAGGGCTAAGGCAGGCTTCCTGTCTGCCCTGGCCCCGTGCTGCTCCTGGAAGCGGCTGGCACATCCCTGCGGAAGCTAGGCAGGGGAGGAGCAGGGGGTCTCTGCGCGCTGCCCCCACCCCGAGTGCTGATTCCGCAGCTCCCATTGGCCAGGAACCGCTGCCAATGGGAATTGCGGGGTTGGCGCCTGTGGGCAGGGGCAGCACGCAGAGACACCTGGCCCCCCCGCCCCTAGGGGCCGCAGGGATGTGCCGGCCGATTCCAGGAGCTGCAAGGACCCAGGGCAGGGAGGGAGCCTGCCTTAGCCCCTCTGTGCCGCTGACTGGGAGCTGCCCGAGATGGACTGGACACATTTTGTGTGTCTGTGCCATGCCCCGAGCATGTCTGGTCTCTGCACTGTGTTTCTGGGCCAGCACAGAGCCAAGAAAGTGGATTTAAAGACAAAAATCCACAAGCCTGAACCCTTCCCAATCCCTCCGGCTGCCTGGGTTTGATTTCTGAAAACAGCTGGGCAGACACAGTGCAGAGACCAGACACACTCGGGTCACGGCGTGGACACACGGTGCAGAGACCAGACACGCTCAGGGCAGGGCGCAGACACACGGTGCAGAGACTGGGCACGCTCAAGTCACAGCACGGACACACGGTGCAGAGACCAGACACGCTCGGGTTACGGCGCGGACAAGCGGTGCGGAGACCAGACACGCTTGGGTCACGGCGCGGACAAGCGGTGCAGAGACCAGACACGCTCGAGTCATGGCACAGACACACGGTGCAGAGACCAGACACGCTCGGTGCAGGGCGTGGACACACAGTGCAGAGACCAGACACGCTCAGTGCAGGGCGCAGACACCCGGTGCAGAGACCGGACATGCTCGGTGCATGGCGCGGACACACAGTGCAGAGACCAGACACACTCGGTGCAGGGCACGGACACACAATGCAGAGATAAGACACGCTCGGGGCATGACGCGGACAGACAATGCAGAGACCGGACACGCTCGGGGCAGGGCGTGGACACACGGTGCAGAGACCTGACATGCTTGGTATATGGTGTGGACACACAATGCAGAGACTGGACATGCTCGGTGCAGGGCTCTGACACACGGTGCAGAGACCGGAACGCTCGGGGCAGGGCGCGGACACACAATGCAGAGACCAGACACGCTCGGTGCAGGGCTCAGACACACGGTGCAGAGACCGGAACGCTCGGGGCAGGGCGCGGACACACAATGCAGAGACCAGACACGCTCGGTGCAGGGCTCGGACACACGGTGCAGAGACTGGACACGCTCGGTGCAGGGCTCGGACACATGGTGCAGAGACCGGAACGCTCGGGGCAGGGCGCGGACACACAATGCAGAGACCAGACACGCTCGGTGCAGGGCACGGACACATGGTGCAGAGACCACACACGCTCGGTGGCAGAGGGGGCCGGGGCTCAGCTCTCCCCCGGGATCAATGGGGCAGCTCAACCCCTCAGTGGAGTTTTTTCAGGCTGGTTCCTCCCCGAGGTTCCTCGTTGAGTTTGGCCGAGGTCTCATTCCCTGGCAGCGGACAGACCCCTCCCCCCATCTCCCAGCCCCTGTGCTGCAAGTGGGGCCTGCGGGCCCCCCCCCACGGCCCAATCTGGGGCCGGGCCTCTGCACTTCCAGCCTCCTTTCCCTGCCTGCCTCCAGCTGGGACACAGCCCAGCCCCCCTGCACCCACCGCGCGGCCCCTCCCAGCTCACCTGGGGGTGGAGCAACAAAGAGGTGGGTACATGCGGGAGATCGGATGAGTGGGGGCACGGAGGGGACGTGGGGGGTCAGAGCAGTGCAAGGCTGGAGGAGATTTGGGGGGTCAGCAGTAGGGGGCTGGAGCGGACATGGGGTCAGCACAGTGGGGGGCTGGAGGGGACTTGAGGGGTCAGAGCAGAGGGGGGCTCAGAGCAGTGGGTGTCTGGAGGAGATTGGGGGGGCTCAGAGCAGTGTGAGGCAGGAGGGGGGCTCAGAGCAGTGGGGGGCTGGAGGAGATATGCGGGGGCTCAGACCAGTGGGGGTCTGGAGGAGATTTGCGGGGGGTCAGAGCAGTGGGGGTCTGGACAAGATTTGAGGGGAGCACTGTGAGGGGCCCATGTTCGGCAGGGCCCAGCCCGGTGGGTGAAGCTCTGCCCAGGGCTGGTCTCCAAACTGGCCGTTTCCTGGACCCCTGGCTGACAGTGACCCCAGAACAGAGCCCTTCCCCCACAGTGACACTTCTGGGGGGGAAGGTGAGTGATGCTGTCTGGGCCCTGACCCCTCTCATGACCCCCCCTTCCTGCTATCCCCCCAGCTGCTCCTCCAGGCCAAGGGGGGCTCTGGGGTTCCCCTTCCCCAGTGCTCCCTCTCCAGGGGAAAGAGCCTAGAACTCCCCTGCCCCGCCCCCAGTCTCCCCCAGCTGAGGGGAGGGGGCTTCCTGCCCCACAGCTGCTCCATAGGGACCGGGAACTCAGTGCACCACAGGAGTGTGGGGTGCAAAGGAGGGGGGGTCAGAGCTGGGCTGGGGGGATGCTGGGGAGTTTTGGGGTTTCAGCTCTGACCCTCCAAACCACACCTGCCCCCTTCAAAACGTGTCCCTGCTCCCCCCCTGCCAACCTCTGCCCTGCTCCTGCATCCTCTGCCCAGCCCCTCAGCCTGTGGGGCCCCAGCAGATGCCCCCTGTCTGTGGGGCGCAGGGCTGGGGGGCAGCGGGCTGGGCGGGGCAGGCAGAGCAGCCCAGCTGAGGGGATGGTTTGGCGGGGGAGGAATCCTGGGCCAGTCCGATCTGCGCCTCGGGGGTCCCTGCCAAGGGGCCAGAGGCTGGGGGGGCAGAGCTGGACTGGGGGCTGTGCGGGGACAAGGACAGTTAACAGCCCCACAAGGTTGATAAGGTGACAGTAAGCTTCCCGGTGCTGTGAGAGCGACTGGACCCAAACCTGGGTGCCAGAAAATACAATCCACCAACACAGCCGGGGCTCACGGGTCTCAGCCGAGCCCGAGTGGGGACAGGACTTGTACCGGCACCGGGAGTTCTGCTGGGCCAGCGAGCCAGGGCTGGACCCACAGGCACCTCTGCCACGAAGTTGGGTCTGTGTGTGGGGGGGGGGGGGGGGGGGAAATCTGTGTGTTGGTGGGTAGGATGTTGGCATGGGCAGGGTGGCATGAATGGGGGTCTGTGTGTGCGGGGGTTGACACGGGCGGGGAGGTCTGTGTGGTGGTGGGTAGGAGGTTGGCATGGGCAGGGGTCTGGGGGGGTTGGCATGAATGGGGGTCTGTGTGGGGGGTTGACACAGGCGGGGGGTCTGTGTGGTGGTGGGTAGGAGGTTGGCATGGGCGGGGGTCTGTGTGTGTGGGGAGGGGTTGACACAGGCAGGGGTGTGTGTGTTGGTGGTGGGGGTTTGACACGGGGGTCTGTGTGTTGTGGGGGTTGACACGGGTGGGGGGCTCACAGCCGGACACGCAGCGCTGTGCTGAGAGCCTGTGGAAATGCAGATCTGGCCGTGACTCTGCCCCAGCACGGCAAGAACGCCCGGACTAGCACCACGCTGCTCATCGGCTACAGACAGCAGGGGCTGGGGGTCGGGCGTGAGGGGCACCGGCAGAGCTGGGGATGGGGGGAACCCAGGGCTGGGCTAGCAGGGGCTGGGGGTTGGGAGTGAGGGGCACCGGCAGAGCTGGGGGTGGGGGAACCCAGGGCTGGGCTAGCAGGGGGCTGAGGGTCGGGAGTGAGGGGCACTGGCAGAGCTGGGGGTTGGGGAACCCAGGGCTGGGCTAGCAGGGGCTGCGGGTCGGGAGTGAGGGGCACTGGCAAAGCTGGGGGTTGGGGAACCCAGGGCTGGGCTAGCAGGGGCTGGGGGTCGGGAGTGAGGGGCACTGGCAGAGCTGGGGGTTGGGGGAACCAGGGCTGGCAAGGGGCTGGGGGTCGGGAGTGAGGGGCACTGGCAGAGCTGGGGGTTGGGGAACCCAGGGCTGGGCTAGCAGCGGGCTGCGGGTCAGGAGCGAGGGGCACCGGCAGAGCTGGGGGTGTTTCTGGATTGGGGGTGCCCCACTGGGGACAGGGGCAGGGCTGAGACTTTGTGGCCCAAGTTGGGAAGCTCCACGACCTATCATCCGGGTGAATGAAGTGGCCCCGATCCTGCTGACAGAGGGCCCCGCCCAAGGTCCTTGGAGCTCAGGGCAAGGAGCCGCCCAGTGGTGCTAACCAGGTGTCAGGTGGGCTGCAATCGATGCCCCATGGGGCTGGTCGGCAGAAGGGGCAGGGCTCTGCAATTGTTCGGAGGGTTCACAGCCCCTTGGCTCCCCCAGGGCTCTGTCCATGGCCAGGAGCCCAGGGGGCCAGCCCCAGAGCAGAGGGCTCCCACTGGCCGCAGGCTCCCTGCCAGCTAGGCTGGGGACTAGCCCAGGGGGCTGTAGGATCCACAGGTGAGGGGGGCAGGTGTAGGGGGGCTGCAGGGCCTGTCTGTTTGCCAAGGGGGGAGGCTAGGATCCTGTGCAACATCTCAGGCCTGTGTGTGGGTCACTGTGTGGGGCTGGGCCCAAGCAGAGCCCTGGGCCGTGCGCTGGCATTGGGGGGTTTGTGGGGCTACCGTGTCCAGACACACACACGGCCCTGGCAGCCATCATCACGCGCCCCCTGCCAGCCTCCACACAGCGCAGGGTGGGGGGGACACCCATCACCACAGTCTGCACTGGGCCCGAGGGGCCGGGACATGGGTGGCGCTGGACCAGCCCCCCATCTGGGTCACTCAGCCTGGCTGTGCTAGGGGAAGGGGGTCCCTGAGGATGGGAACCGGCTGGGGATCGGAGTGTGTGTGTGCGAAGCCGGGGGGGAGCGCGAGGGGCGGGTGCTGGGGGGATGGGGGTGTGCTAAGCAGGGTGCTATAGGGGTGGGGATGTCTCTCTTTCTGCCAAGGGGGTGTGTGTGTCCCTGTACCGGGGTGTCTGGCAGGGTTTGTGACCGTGCTCCTCATCAAAAGCCACCCCCCCATCCCCAGCTGCGTCCAAATCCCGGCCCCCTCCCCCAGCCCTTCAACAAGTCGTCCCCCCCAGCCCTGCAACAATCCCTGGCAGCTGGAGCCAGCTGGGCCCGTCAGACAGGCCCTGGGCTCCAAGCGCCCCTGGATCCTTCCCCCCCGCCCCCCCAGGTTGTGCTTCTGGCAGGTCTGGCCTGGGACCCAGCGCTCGAGGGGCCTAGTCCTGGCTCCGTCACTGAGGCCTGTGTGACCTGGGGCAAATCCTGCATCTCACGGGGCCTCGGTTCCCACCCGGGCAACATGGGAATAAATAACTCTGCCGGAGTCGGAGTGTGAGCGCCTAGGGCACCTGGGGACCCTGATCTCGGCCGGGGTCCGGGCAGCACCCGGCACCTGGGGACCCTGATCTCGGCCGGGGTCCGGGCAGCACCCGGCACCTGGGGACCCTGGTCTCGGCCGGGGTCCGGGCAGCACCCGGCACCTGGGGACCCTGGTCTCGGCCGGGGTCCGGGCAGCACCCGGCACCTGGGGACCCTGATCTCGGCCGGGGTCCGGTCAGCACCCGGCACCTGGGGACCCTGGTCTCTGCCCGGGTCCGGGCAGCACCCGGCACCTGGGGACCCTGATCTCTGCCGGGGTCTGGGCAGAGCCTGCTGGGCTCAGAAGCAAGGGCGGCTGACTGGAGCAGTGGGGGCTGCAGGTTGGGATTGAGGGGCACTGGCAGAGCTGGGGGTGTCTCTAGATTGGGGGAGCCCCACTGGGGATGGGAGTGGGGCTGAGACTTTGTGGCCCAAGTTGGGAAGCTTTCTTCAGCCTGTTGGATGAAGTGCCCCCCCTCCCCGGCTGCCAGAGAGCCCCACCCAAGGCCCTTTGAGCCCAGGGGAAGGAGCCGCACAATGGTGCTAACCAGGCGCCAACTGGGCTGTGATCGACACCCCATGGGGCTGGACAGGTGGGAGGGGCTGGGCCCCACCATTGTCCGGAGTGTTTATGGCCCCTCGGCTCTCTCTGTCTGCACCCAGCCCCAGTGCAGCTCCCACAGGCTGCGGGCTCTGCCCCAGCTCAGCCAGGTCCCAGCCCAGGGGCCAGCAGGACCCACAGGTGAGGGGCTGCAGGTGCTGGCAGTTTGCAAAGGGGGCGGGGGCTGGAATCCTGTGAAGCTTCCTGGCCTGTTTGTGGATCACTGCAGACTCAGCCCCAGAGCCTCAGGGGGTCTTCAGATTGGGGGCTGGGGACTGTGAGCTGGCCGGGAAAGAGATCAGCACCCCGCAGGCTGAGAGCTGAGCTGGCCCTTTAGACACCGGGCAAATCCAGGCCTGGGCTGCAGTGGGCTGTGGGTCGGGACTGGGGGGGCACCATCGGAGCTGTGGGTGGGGGGAGCCCAGGGCTGGGCTAGCAGGGGGCTGCGGGTTGGGAGTGAGGGGCACCAGCTGAGCAGTGTGGAGAGCCCAGGGCTGCGTTCCCTACCTCTGCCCCACGCCATCCCCGCTCCTGGGGCTTGTTCAGCAGTTCCCCCCTTGCAGAGCAGGGCTGGGCGGAGCGAGGCCTCTGGAGGCGCCGCCAGGACTCAGGGGTGTGGGGGTCTCGTCCCACAGGGGCAGGATGCTGTTTGAGGAGCTCGACCCCCGGCATGGCCTGTGGGATGAGGACGGCGAGAGCAGCGAGTCGGAGGAGGAAGAAGTCTTGGGGTCGGACTGGGCAGAGGACAGGGGCTGGTGAGAGCTGGGGCTGGAGGAGACGGGGGGGGCTGTTGAGAGCTGGGTTTGGAGGAGATGGGGGCTGGGGGGCAGTAGGATGTGGGCAGCGGGGGGTGGGACAGATGGTCCATGAAGCTGAGCAGGTCTCTTCTCCCACCCACAGGCTGCAAGAGGAGCCCAGGGTGGGTCACGGCCTCCCCCATCCATGTAACAAGTCTACGAGGCCTCGGCCATGTCGCCGGCAGCTCTTCTCCCCCTGCAGGCCCTGGCCCCACAACCCTGCCCCAGGCCAGGGCTTGCTCCCCGGCTGGGCAGGTAGGTTGGCAGCAGAGGGCGTCGGGGTTGATAGATACCAGGCATGTGGGGCTTGTCTCACCCAGTCCATGTCCGTGCTGTGGGGAGCGGGGCGTGGGCTCAGAAGGGGGTTCTGTGCTGGGGGGCTCAGTAGGGGTCACGGTGCTGTGGGGAGCAGGGGCTCCGTAGGAGTCACAGTGCTGCGGGGAGTGGGGTGGGGGGCTCCGTAGGGGTCACGGTGCTGTGGGGAGCGAGGGCTCCATAGGGGTCACGGTGCTGCGGGGAGCGGAGCGAGGGCTCGGTAAGGGGCGCTCTCCCCTTGCGGTCAGTGCTGGCCCCAGTGCAGCACTCGAGGGAGCTATGCAGTGGGGTGGGGGCTCTCCCTGCAGACCCATCGTTGACTCCAGGGCGAGGCGAGAGACCCCTGCATAAACGGTTGCTGGCCTCCACCCCAGAGGCAGCCGCATCCCAGCGCTGGGCTAGAACTGCCAGGCCAGGGAAGTGATCTGTACCGACGGGTATTTATCAGGTTCCTGAGCATCCACCGGCGCTCATGGGGAATCCCCCCTGTTTCAAGGGCACCTTTCTGGAGCTGGGCTGAACCGTGAGCCGCCAGGCAGCGATCTCAGGGCTCCCCCGGCTGGGCTGGCACGACTGGCACCAAACCCGACAGCGTCTGCGAACCCGGCTGCCTACGAGAGCTCCTGGGAGCTGGGGACGGTAACTGGGGAGATCTGTGAATAAGGGAGAGTCAGAAACAGGGCTTTGCAGCTCATGGGCCCGGCTGGGGGCTGCGGGTCGGGAGTGAGGGGCTCCGGCAGAGCTGGGGTGTGGGGAGCCCAGGGCTGGGACAGCAGGGGGCTCTGGGTCGGAGTGAGGGGCGCTGGTAAAGCTGGGAGGGGAGCCCAGGCCTGGGGAAGCAAGATCTGTGGGTCAGGAGTGAGGGGCACCAGCAGAGTTGGGTGTGGGGAGCCCAGGGTTGGGACAGGGGGCTGCAGGTCGGGAGTGGGGGGCACCGGCAGAGCTGGGGGGCTGCTTGTCCTGATCTCTCTGCTTTCCCCTCTGCAGGGTCACTCGCTCTCCACCCGGACGCTCTCCCATCCCTCCTTCTACCCCTACTATGCGGCTTTGTCTCGCTCCGCACCAGGGACCCATCCAGTGCCCCACGGGGACTGGCCCCAGGGCTCTGGCCTGCAGGGGGGCCCAGCCATTGGATCAGGTAAGAGCCCAAGTGGGGTATGCGGTGGGGAAGGGAATCTCCCTCTCTGTGGCTGGTTCAGCCCTGGGCCCTGTGGGGAAGGGCAGGGGTCTGTGCGGGAGGGGGAGACACCCTCCCCCCGCCCACGATCTCACCTTCCCCTTCTCTGCTCCAGGTCTCCTGCTTCCCATTAGTTCCAGTGAATTCTTCTACACGGATCCCCTGATGCCCCCAGGGCACCGGGTCTACAACTACCTCTCCCACCCCTCCCAGCAGGTACGGTGCCCCCAGGGGGAGGCAGGGCACAGCGGGTGGGTCCCCTCTCCCCAGCGTTGGCCAAAATGGTGGCTTGGATGTCTTAAGACCCCATAATATCATGTGGCAGGCAATTCTGCAGGTTAGTTCTAAATATTATCCTGCCCCAGGGTTAAATCCCAATAACAGCAGGTGGCTGGGACTTCCCCTGCTGCAATGAGTTCCACAGGTTAGCATCAGGCAGCAGGCACATCTGCAGCTTAACCATAATAGTAGACTGCTCAAGTGGCTCCCATGGGTTAAATTCCTTTACTAGTAATGTGGCAGGGAGTTCCACAGGTTAACCCTACTAATAGCTTCCGCTAGAGTGTTCTGTGGTTGAACCCTCAGTCACGTTGTGTGGCGTGCAGCTCCACAGGCTAACCCTCAGGGGTGTCGGTAATTAACCCTCCCCACAATATCATGTGGCAGGGAGTTCTGCACGTAACTTTTCCCCCTTCAGCCAGGTAAATAACCTCCCTCTTGTCTGTTCCCTTCAGGTCTGTCAGAGTGTCCGTCTCAGCACCCCAGACCCCATCATGTCGGTCCGTGAGGCTTCTCCTCCTCCCTGCTTCCTGCCCCGCAGTGGCATGAAGTGGATCTCGCAGGCAGAGTACAACGCGGTCAGTGCCCTGCTGGAGCTGCCGTATGAGGAGCCGGCCTGCAACCCTGGGGAGGGCTCGCCCAGAACCCAGCTCCTCCTGTCAGCCGTGGAACCGGAGTATGGCCGGGTGGTCACCCAGGAGGCCGCTAATGTCCTGCTCAGCCTGCACAGCTCCCCAGACACACTGGGGGAGCTCCTGGAGGGCCCTGAACCCCCAGCACTTCCCCATGGCCTTGGGTCTGTCATGCTAGGGGCCTTCTTCCCCCACGGGGCTGCAGGGGAACCAGCACTTTAATTCTCTCACCCCCTTTCCCCAGTGATGGTCAGTTCCAAAGGTCAGGGCTGCCAGTAACGTGGCCGGGAGTCCCAAAGGCCATCCCTCTCCCTAATGACTTTCCTCAGAGTTTTTTATGTAAGTTAAACCTGAGCCACATCATGTAGCAGGGGGTTCCACTGGCAATGTCCTAGTTGCCTCCTCAGCGAGTTTTCCATAGGCTAAAATGCAGCCTAATATCCTGTGGCAGGGAGTTCAGCAGGTTATCCTGGCTATTTGCCTGCCCAATGGTCTGTCCAAGGTTTACAGCCCAGTCAAACATCATGTAGTAGGGAACGCCCAAGACCATGTGGCAGGAAGTCTCTCAGACCATCAGCCTGCCTTTGGGAGTTTTCTGTGGATTAATCCCAGTCATATATCCTTTGGCAGGGAGTCCCACAGTTTACCCCTTGATTGCCTGTCTCAGGAATTAAATCCCTGATATAATATCTTTGTGTACTTCAGTTTAACTCTGCTACCATCCTAAAGCAGGGAGTCCTGCTGGTTCACCATACCATGGGTTAAACCTTTGCAACATCCTGTGGCAGGGAGTTCCACAGGTAAACCCAGCTGGCAACCTGGCAAAGGGCTTTTTCAACAGGCCCATGCCGTTGTTACCCTGCAGCAGGTAGTTCTACAGGTTGACACACCCGCTGGGTGTCATTTGGCCATGTGTGGAAGAGCCAGGTTTGACGATGTGAAGGGACAATTTTGTGCCTCTTTGCTGTGGAACAGTGTTGTCAAGTGTGGACTTATTTGTAACTTTTTCTGTTCAGTTTCTTTCATGTTAATAAATGAGAGTTCCAGGGGGATGTAAAACCCAATGTGCTACGTCTTTAAATCCAGTTCAGATCCAGCCCCAGGGAGGGGAACTGGCTGGCCCAGGGGAGCAGGGAATGGGACACGGGGCCTTTCCCCTCTAGGGGTATCGGCTCCCTTCCAGCCGCAGGGCGGGGGACTGGCTGGCTCGGGAGGCTCAGAAGATCTAGCCCAGTTAGCAGCCTCCCCTCCCTGCTGCCCTGAAGTGTCACAATCCTCAGTGCTGGGGGTGGGGGGAATTCAACGTTTTCTTCCTGACCCCTGTGGTGGGTCCTGGAGCATGAGGGTGAATCCCCCTCCCCAGCTACAAGGACTCGGGGACAGGGCTCCACCTCTCAAGGCTCTTTATTGCAATCGGTCCAGAAGGGGGGGTCTCATCCAGCCAGCGCCCAGCTCGGGGTCCTGGCTGGCTCAGGGGTCCTTGTCAACACTGGGCAGGTCGCCGCCTCTCCTGGCACTGTAGCCTCCTCCCCATCTTCTCCATCACGGCGTCCAGAAGGTGCAGCACATCAGCCAGCGCAGCATCGCCGGAGCCCGTGGGCCTGTGTTCATCTGCCTTGGGTGTGACCTGGGGCTGGGGAGGAGACAAAAATTGGGGGGAAGGGAGCTATGGATCAGCCCCTGCAGGCTCCCAATCCCTGGGATTGAACCTCTATTTGGAGGGCAGATGGACAGCTTAACCCCAAAAGCAACCAGGCTGAGCCCTGTCCAATCCCAGCACTATCATGTGGTGGGTAGTCCCACAGGTTAACTCCAATAATAAACGACTAGCAGGGAGTTTGTATAATCAGTGTGGCACCCCATCACACCATTCCCCCTCCACATGGGCACTAAACTCCCCCACTTCTCAACAGGCCAAGGGCATGTACTCCAGGCTCGCAACAAGGAATTCCCTGTGTTAATTCCTTTTATAAGCCAGTAGCAGGGTGTCCCCAAATATATCCCACAGCCAGGACCTCCATTTAGCCATACTAATAGCCCAGTGGCAGGGAGTTTTGCACGTCAACCAGCCCACTAACCCTCTGCCAGGTCTCCCACAGGTTAACCCCACTAATTACCAAGTGGTAGGCAGCTGTGTAGGAGAAACCCTCTAATGGCAGGGAGTCCCACAGGTTAACCCTCTAATAACCCACTGGCAGGGAGTCCCACAGGTTAACCATCTAATAATCCACTGGCAGGGAGTCCCACAGGTTAACCCCACTAATGACCAAGTTTAAGGCCCGACAGGTCTCCAGGCACCTCCATGCTGCCACCCAATGGCAGCTGTAACCAGGTCGTGCTCCACGGCCCATGACCCGTTACAGACACAGACCATGAGAAGTCCCGCCTCAAGGGGTCTGACAGGCAGCAGCCTTTTGGCTCCTGATTGGCTCCCCGTCCTACGCACACCCCAGGGGGGTTCCAGAAAGGGTGCAGGGAACAGTGTGGGTCTGCTGTAGCCACCACAACCATCCCTGCTCCTGAACTGGCTTTGACCTCGTGTCCTGACCTGGACCCGAAAACCTGCCTCAAACTCTGACCCTGGATATCGACCCCGGCCTGGAACCTGCCTATGACTCTGCTGCTATTCCCAGCCTCAAGCTGGACCCTGCTGCCCTCGTCGGGATGCTGCCACCAAGGGCAGGGAGTCCGGCAGGAGACGCCCTTCAGGAGGCCAGTGACAGGAAGCCCCACAGGTTAACCTCGTACTGTCAGACCACTGGCAGGGAGTCTTGTAGGTTAATCCTACTAATAATCCAATGGCAGGGAGTCCCACAGAGAACACCTCCACTAACAATCCAGTGGCAGGGAGTCCCATGGGCTCACCCAGTTAAACTCAGTTCCTGACTTACTTTCTCTGGAGAGCGGCCCCACCGGGGGAGCAGGATTGTGATGGTCAGGGCACCCAGTACCAGGGTGAGGGCCAGGGGCCAATAGGCCAGGCCAGGCCAGCCCAGGGCCCCTGCTGCTATCCCCAGGGCCGGCTGGGATTGCAGAGGGGTCTCCCCTGGGGCTGGCTCCATCCCCACTTGGTACCACGTGGGACGCTGCCCATGGGTCCCGCCCCATAGACCCCACCACTGAACACTCAGCAGCAGGCAGAGCTCCCCCTGGCCCATGGCTCAGCCACCCACACCCGGGACCAGGACCCAAAGTGTCGGTTCTGAGCCAGCTTCTGGAACCTCCAGTTGCTCAGTGATAGGCAAACAGCAGTGACCTCAATGGCAAGGGGGGGGCTGCGGGTCAGGATTGAGGGGCACGAGAGGAGCTGGGGGCCGGAGAGCCCGCGGCCGGGCAAGCAGGGGGCTGTGGGTCGGGACTGAGGGACACTGGGGGACGGGGACCCCGGGGACGGGCGAGCGGGGGGCTGTGGGTTGGGACTGAGGGGCACTGGGGGACGGGGAGCCCAGGGCCGGGCGAGCGGGAGCTGCGGGTCGGGAGTGAGGGGCACTGTGGGACGGGGAGCCAGGGGACAGGCGAGCAGGGGGCTGCGGGTCGGGACTGAGGGGCACTGCGGGACGGGGAGCCCAGGGATGGGCGAGCAGGGGGCTGCGGGCCGGGACTGAGGGGCACTCGGGGGGGAGGAACCCCTGGCCAAGCCCAGCCACTTGGTTCAACTCCCCTAACAGTTTTCACTCCGTCTGAGACCTTCTCTAGGGCCCCCCCACCGGATCTCTCTAATGCAAGGTCAGGGGATCCACACTCACACAGTCAGAAACTTGATTGCAAAAAAACCATGAAGGTTTTTCTCTTCAGGAATCTTTCTAAGCAACATCCCATCTTCTCTCTGCTCTGCAGAAGCATTGCTCCGTGCAGCCGTGACAAACTCCTTCTAAGTTTCACTTACACCCAGAATCACCTCTGGCCCATTAAGACTTTCACATAATCCCCTTTCCGGCAAGCTGCTGAACTCCATGGTCAAAGGCTTGGAGGTGGCACGCTCTTTCCCTCTGCGGCGTCCCTCCCTGGCAGTATGCAGGGTACCACGCCCAAGCTTGGGAACACTTCTTTCCTGATGTTCAGTCCGGTCCAGAACCACCTCTAGGACAATGGACAAATCCCAGTGTAAGGGGGCTGTTGCCCCCTTACTAACAGTCAATGGGGGTGTTTTAGTTGCTAGCTCCCAGTACTAAAAAGGGGGAAGGGTCGATGGGGAATCAGGACCCTGAGACTGACAGCCCCCAGGAACAATGGGGAGAGGCCAATGCTCCAGGTCAGCCTGAATGACAGGGCGGGCGGGCTAATCAGGGAGTCAGGAGGCCAGGGAGGTCCTGTCCTCCGTGTGAGCTGGATTTGCCTGGGTCAGACAGAGTGGAGCCCAAGCTAAGGAGAAAGCAGGGGCCCAAGCTGAGCTGGGGAGCAGAGCTGGGCCAGATCCAGAGAGAGCAGCCCCTGTCCTGGGAGCAGAGCTGCAGCCCCAAAGCCAGAGACACAGCCCAGAGAGAGCAGACTTGTCCTGGGAGCAGAGCTGCAGCCACCAGAGCCCGAGGGGACAGAGAAGCAGCCCAGGGAGCTGGAGGCAGAGCAGCAGAGACCGAGTGGTGGAGCTGGGGTTGGAGCAGCCCGGAGCTGGGTGTGGAGAGCAGCTGGGGAGACCGAGGGGGACCCTGGGCAGCGGGCCCAGGACAGGGAGACGCCTCAGCCAAGAGGCTCTGCAGGCCAGGCTTGGATCGTAACCTCGCCAGGGCGGGGGCGACACTGGGCAGAAGGGTCCTACCACTTAGAGCCTGAGAGCGTGTGGCCACCACCAGAGCAAGTGTCCAACCCACAGCATCCCTGCGCACAGCCAGGGCCTGAGAAGAAGGCCGGGGACTTACAAGGAACAGACTGTGAACTGCCCTGACGTTCCAGAGACACTGTTTGTGATGTTCCCTGCCCATAATAATGTTCCCATTATTCCCTATTCTTTTTAAATTTAATTGTTGATTAAATAACTTGCATTTGCTTTAACTTGTATGTAATGGTCAGTGGGTCAGAGAAGTGCCCAGTGCTGAGAGAGTACCCTGGAGTGGGGACACCCTAGCCCCTGTCCTAGGTGACCACAGCAGGGTTGAGGGTCGAGTCCCCCAGGAATCCTGGGCCCAGCCTTGTTGGGGTTACAAGGACTCTGCCAGACAGGAGAGTGGAAGGGGAGTCCTCAAGGGCAGGGAGGCCACTGGGTAAAGGAAGCGGGAGAGAGGACTCAGATCCTTTCGCTAGCCCACTTCACTGGGGTAGTGCAGAAGCCAGGAAAGTTCCCCACAAGAGTGGGACTATTCCCCCGCTTACACCAGCATAAGCTGGGAGGGTCCTTCCCAGACAAAGGACTGGAGGTTCACTCTCCTTCTTCAGCAGGGACACTGCGATTTGCAACAGGCCACCAACTGGAAACAGTCTATCCCTCAACAAAAAGGAGTACTTGTGGCACCTTAGAGACTAACCAGTTTATTCGAGCATGAGCTTTCGTGAGCTACAGCTCACTTCATCGGATGCATAGCATATCGTGGAAACTGCAGAAGACATTATATACACACAGAGACCATGAAACAAAACTTCCTCCCACCTCACTACCCCGCTGGCAAGTTTTGTTTCATGGTCTCTGTGTGTATATAATGTCTTCTGCAGTTTCCACGATATGCTATGCATCCGATGAAGTGAGCTGTAGCTCACGAAAGCTCATGCTCGAATAAACTGGTTAGTCTCTAAGGTGCCACAAGTACTCCTTTTCTTTTTACGAATACAGACTAACACGGCTGTTACTCTGAAACCTATCCCTCAACAGATAAGCTGGTGTTTTCCACAAACAGTGGCTCCTCGCACTGAATTACTTTAAGCAAAACACTTCTACTTTGTTCAGGCTCGTTTTTACAAACTTCACTTGCCAACAATTCAGCACCCACCAAAAATCTACCCTTTCCTTTCTCAGTTAGGGCTTTAACCTGGTTAAACACAGACAACTGCTTAGAGCCAGACACGCTCTCCACCTTCACAAATCTCCCTGTTACTAACAGATAACATAGCAAGTTCCCATTCATACTCTCTCTGGGACTGGGTTATCACATTAACTTGACTGAACATAGCTTTAATATCACTCCCAATACAAAGATCTGTAGGCAATAACTTCCTTGCACCAGCTATAACTTTATGTTTAACCCTGTTCCATTCAAGGTGGATTCTGGCTAAAGGAACACACAGTAAACTCATAGAGGAGTACAATATTCACGCTCTTATCTGGTAACTAATCTTCCTCTCTGACAAGATCTGCTTTAACTAGAGTGATGTTAGAAGCTGAAACTTGCCCTAAAAAGCTTTTACCATTGACTTTTACACTCTTTAGGAATTTTCTATTATAACCCCCATAAGTAGCATTGGCCCACAGGTTACCTCCTTCAGATCTTACAGTAACAGCATTTAGATAAAAGATGGCAGTGTTGGGGGATATTTGGTTACCCTCTTTCTGGTCAAAGTTCTTTAGCAGATTTTTCAGTTAACACCTGGACTAGCTACAGCCTCAGTTATGGAGTAATTTCTTCCAAACCCTCAGGGATTCATAGATATAATGAACCAAAATGACAAAGAAACTTTAATAACAAAAGGGATACCATACATTGAGCTCAAAGACAAGGGATTCTTTAAAGAAAAGAACAAGAATGTTCCTGTTTAGCTGTTCATTTATGGTCCATTGTGAGAACCAAAACCAGAAATATGTCACCCAAGGACGCCCCCTCCACCAGGAACTTCCAGGCTTTCCCAATTGCTACCCATAGTGGGACAAATCTGGAGCAATCCTAAACAGGGACAGAATCAGGACAGCAGGTTGCAAGAAACCCACTGAACCCCCTTTCTCAGCTCCAACGTCAGCAGAGATTTCAGGGTATTTTAGTGTAATTTATTGATTTACAGAACGTTCCTGAGACCTGTTTCCTTGAACAAAGCTGGTCACACCCCTGAACGACACAGTTATACTGACCTAATTTCCTAGCAGAGACCTGACCTATGTACCTTTGTGGATCTAGGCCAAATTGCCCATGGGCAAGTCCCTCTTGAAGAGGCCTTGACTAAAGCACCAAGAAGTGGATCTCTCTGGGACTCTACTTAAAATACTGTTTTCTTTTCCTGCTTCAGCCTCTGGACTTTTTAACTTGAGGAAACTTCTAATGCAAAGCATGAACTCAAAAGACGGCCTGCTCATTACCCAGCTTTCTGTGCAGCTGCTCTGCAACAGAAAGAAAACTCAGAAAAGATTTGATTGCTCAGGGGGGAAAAGGAAGCTTGAACACCCACAACGTGCTTGAATACACAGTCCCCTGAATGACGGTCCGTGCAGCTCCTGAATGGAGTGACTGGAACTCTGTACTGGGGCAGTCTCATGGGGCACGCTTATACATCAGTGACTCACCCCTAGACATCAGCACCTCTTGCTATGGCCATTTGGAATATGGGAGAGGGAATTTAATGTCATTTTTTCCAACCTTTGTGGTTAGGCTAGTTGAACTATCGTGTTCAGGAAGGGCAGGGACAGCTTGGCAGAATTGTGTGGCCACAACCTTAGCAAAGCTTTTTCTTGAAAGACAGCACAAGCCCGAGAGAGTAGAAGAAATACATCGCCTAGTAATGCCCACACTCCCAGCGTCTGAACGTTCAGGCTTTTTTCTAGAAGTGGTTTGGTCAGTGAGGAATCAAATGCCCTGGTTCTATCCAAGCCGTTCAACAACACAATAATAGCACATCAGAATGAGAGGAACGCCAAGCAGAAAATAACTTTACGTGGATTGAACAGTGTTCGTTTACTATCAACGTGAGGACATCTTCTACCTTGGACTGATTATTTAATCATCAAAAAAGAAACAGACCCAATTTGTGCAAAGTGTGATTTGTAAAGACTTTTAAATGGCTCCACTTTTGATGATCTACTGCATCACATGAATGACACTGTCGCTTTCAACAGCATTTATTAAGCTCATGGTCACGCTCCTATATGTCTGTCATTTTCTGTTCCCTTCACCTTCATTCCACCACTCCTGGGTCCCTATCTATCAGGGTCTGACCCTAAAGGCTGCTAGAGTCCTCCTTGATCATAGAGGGGAGTGAAAAACAGGCTACACAAGCCACAGGGTAAGGAAATGGCCTTTTCCATCTCAATCATTCCCTGTTCTCTATGGTTTGACAGTACAAAAAGATTGTAGCATTTAAGGTCACAGAGACGGCCCAGTAGAACGTCTGCAGGATGACAATAGTCCTCCAGGGTCATAGTGACTAGGGTGTGTGAGGCTAGAGGGAGTGAATATAACCAACTGGGGAAAAGGCCGGGGGGAAGCCCATGACCGCCTTCCAAAATTGCAGCTAGGAAATTAAAAGGAAATAAACAAGGAATAAATATGCTTCATTTACAATAAGTAAAAGTTAGGCTTCAAAGGAGCGGAGAGGGAAGTTCCATAACCAGTCTCACCGTCAGTAACACTTTAAAAAACTCCCTCGCCTCTCTCATGCTCTTTTCTTCTCCCTTTTCTTTCATTTGATTCAATTTTACACCCCATTGTCTCTGGCCCTTGTTTTCCATCCCTATTTATTTCCCTGCGTTCCCCTCAGTCTTCTCTGTTCCCGATCACAGACCACTCCACCTCACCTTGCCAGTTCTCTCCCCTGAGTTTATCTTCTCACCTCTTGCTGCCCGCTGAGCTCGATGGCTTTGCTTTGACTCTTCACTTCAGCCTCCCTCCACCTCCCCCTTGCGTCTCTGTTTATTTCCTTTATTTTTCTTTTCCCTTCCAGAAAACCCCAAACTCTTTCCCACCCTAGCATCCCTTTCCTTGAGGGCATGGAGATCACACGCTTCAGTCACTGGGTCTCCTTCTCCCAGGCTCCCTGCTGGTGCGGAGCCTCCATCTTTCCCCCAAGGACCCAAACCCTAATTAATTAATTAACTCTGCGTCCCTGCCACCTCCACAGCTTCCTGTCCCCTGCCCAGCTATTAATTCTGCCCCCAGCCCCCACATCACTTCTGCCTCCTGTCCCTCCATCCGTTCTGACCCCGCCGCCCCCACATCTGCCCCTTGGGGCCCATCTGCTCCTCCTGCAGCTCCAGGGGTTCTTCACCCCTCCCTCTTCCCATCCCTGGGGCTGCAGGGGGGTGGGGTGGGGGGAGGAGTTCCCAGGTGTCACAGAGATGAGGTATCGGGGGTTGGGTAGACAGGATTCCTCCAGGGTCATAAAGATGAGGCAGGAAGCTAGACAACTGAGAGTCCTCCAGGGTCATAGATACTAGGATGATGGTGGCTAGAGAAGCCCTTTTTTTTTTTTTTTTTTTAATTCCCAGAGGGCTACTCCCCCAATATCTCAGTGACCCAGTCTGACCCAGGATCCCCAGAGTCCTCCTGGACCATAGAGGACAGCGACAAACAGGCGGGACAATCCATGGGGCAATGAGATTGATCTTTTTGCCTCAAGCACTCCCTGATCTCTGTGGTTTGACAGTCCGGACCTGAGACCCCAGGAGCCTTCAGGAAGACTGGTGTCCTCCAGGGTCATGGAGACTAGTATGTGTGAGGCTAGAGAGGCCGACACACCCTGGAATATTCCCCCTATGTCTCAGGGACACAATCTGAACTGGGTTTCCAACCCCACTGAGAGCCAGGGGCGGATTCTCTCCCCATTGAAAGATGCTGGTGGGAAAGCAAAGATCGGAGTCTCGTTATCAGCGTCGAAAAATGTCACCTGCCCACATTCATAGTCCAGTGAAACCCGGATCCTCCTGGGGACCCAGCTCAGGGGCAGGGGGGTCACAGGGGAGGTGAGAGCCTGGTACTGACCCCACCAACACTGCTCCACTGCCCAGATCCCGCCCTCAGGGTTATAACTGATCCCTTCCTTCCTCTTCACAGACTCTCTGGCCGCCCCCACAGCCCAGAACAATCCATCCCCCACCTCCACCTCCCAGGAATGTATCCCTGAGGTGAATCCCTCATAGCCCAGCACACAGGGATCAGCGTCAAATCTCTCAGGATTGTCGGGCAGATCCTGCCATGTGTCTCCCCATCTCACACTTTTCCGATCCTCAGACAGGACGAGTTCGGGATGAGCCGTATCTGGATCCAGGGTCACATTCGCTGGAGAGAGAGAGAGAGAGAGAGAGAGAGAATCAGAGCGTTAAAAGCAGAGCTCAACCCTGGAGGAGTCTAGGACCATGTCTTACCGTCCCAAGCAGATCCGTTCTGGCTGGGACATTCCAGGATCCCTGGAAGCTGCCTCGGCCCTGGGGACCTGAGATGTCACTTCAGTTCCTCAGCCTGTATAATGGAAACCACTTCTGTACCTTCTACTTTGGTTATAGAGGCTGCAGCTTTTAATTAGGAGGGTCCAGAGGAGGCAGGTACCAACTTGGCACCCCAGAGGGAAGTTCCCTCCCCTAAATGCATCCTCCACTCCCAGGCCAGGGAGCAGAGACAAAAATGCAGCACTGGGAAGGGAGCCAATGAATGAAGGTCAGTGAGCAGGAAGTGGCGTTAGGTGGGGCAGTCCCTTTCCCTGCCCAGAGAGAAGAGAGGTCTGGAACTGGCAGCATTAGAGAGACAAAAAGAAAAGGTTTCAGAGTAGCAGCCGTGTTAGTCTGTATTTGCAAAAAGAAAAGACGGACTTGTGGCACCTTAGAGATGAACACATTTATTTGAGCATAAGCTTTCGTGAGCTACAGCTCACTTCATCGGATGTATTCAGTGGAAAATACAGTGGGGAGATTTATATACACAGAGAACATGAAACAATGGGTGTTACCATACACACTGTAAAGAGAGTGATCACTTAAGATGAGCTATTACCAGCAGGAGAGTGCGGGGGGGGGGGAGGGCGAGGGAAACTTTTGCAGTGATAATCAAGGTGGGCCATTTCCAGCAGTTGACAAGAATGTCTGAGGAATAGTAGGGGGTGGGGAATAAACATGGGGAAATAGTTTTACTTTGTGTAATGACCCATCCACTCCCAGTCTCTATTCAAGCCTAAGTCAATTGTATCCAGTTTGCAAATTGATTCCAATTCAGCAGTCTCTCATTGGAGTCTGTTTTTGAAGTCTTTTTGTTGAAGAATTGTCACTTTTAGGTCTGTAATCGAGTGATCAGAGGCTTGTTCACCTGCACATCTACCAATGTGATCTATACCATCATGTGCCAGCAATGCCCCTCTGCCATGTCCATTGGTCAAACTGGACAGTCTCTACGTAAAACAATAAACGGACACAAATCAGACGTCAAGAATTATAACATTCAAAAACCAGTCAAAGAACACTTCAATCTCTCTGATCACTCGATTACAGACCTAAAAGTGGCAATACTTCAACAAAAAAACTTCAAAAACAGACTCCAACGAGAGACTGGAATTAATTTGCAAACTGGATACAATTAACTTAGGCTTGAATAGAGACTGGGAGTGATGGGTCATTACACAAAGTAAAACTATTTCCCCATGTTTATTTCCCCCCCCATACCCCCCACTATTCCTCAGACGTTCTTGTCAACTGCTAGAAATGGCCCACCTTGATTATCAGTACAAAAGGTCGTCCCCCCTTACCCCCCGGCCTGCTCTCCTGCTGGTAATAGCTCATCTTAAGTGATCACTCTCCTTACAGTGTGTATGGTAACACCCATTGTTTCATGTTCTCTGTGTATATAAATCTCCCCACTGTATTTTCCACTGAATGCATCTGATGAAGTGAGCTGTAGCTCACGAAAGCTTATGCTCAAATAAATGTGTTAGTCTCTAAGGTGCCACAAGTCCTCCTTTTCTTTTTGCGAATACAGACTAACACGGCTGCTACTCTGAAACCTGTCATTAGAGAGACAGCATCTCCCCAATCCACAAAGCAGCTTCAATGAGAAAGTCTAGTCCTGCCCAAAGGAAAGATGGGATGCTGGAGAAGAGCCATGGGGAGAGTCTCTCCCGCAGGTGAAAAGGGGAAGGATGTGACAGCCATGAGGAGAGAGATTTCTCTACTGATCGCCCTGAACATAATATTAGACAGAAACGTCAATGTCAGTACAAATGACCAGGCCACAATTAAGAAGGTTCGGATGCTGGCCAATGAGAGAGTCTGGTTATTGGTGCGTGGGAGAGTTGTTTTCATGGAAATTTTCAGTTAATCGATGGAAAGTCTCCACCAGAGCTTACCCTTTGGCTGAGCACCCAGAGATCCCCCCCTTCCCTGCTCTAGCTCAGGTGGCAAAGAATCTGGAGGGGAAAAGGGTGGAAGAGATTAGGTACATGGTCTCTGAATTGTAACACCATTTTGGGGAGCTGCCTCTCCCTCCTAAGTGAATCACAGAATCATAGAATATCAGGGTTGGAAGAGACCTCAGGAGGTCATCTAGTCCCAACCTCCTGCTCAAAGCACGACCAACCCCAACTAAATCATCCCAGCCAGGGCTTTGTCAAGCTGGGCCTTAAAAACTTTTAAGGATGGAGATTCCACCACCGCCCTAGGTAACCCATTCCAGTGCTTCATCACCCTCCTAGTGAAATAGTGTTTCCTAATATCCAACCTAGACTCCCCACTGCAACTTGAGACCATTGCTCCTTGTTCTGTCATCTGCCACCATGGAGAACAGCCAAGCTCCATCCTCCTTGGAACCCCTCTTCATGTAGTTGAAAGCTGCTATCAAATCCCCTGCACTCTTCTCTTCTGCAGACTAAATAATCCCAGTTCCCTCAGCCTCTCCTCGTAAATCAGGTGCCCCAGCCCCCTAATCATTTTTGTTGCCTTCCGCTGGACTGTCTCCAATTTGTCCACATCCTTTCTGTAGTGGGGGGCCCAAAACTGGACGCAATACTCCAGATGTGGCCTCACCAGTGCTGAATAGAGGGGAATAGTCACTTCCCTCGATCTGCTGGCAATGCTCCTACTCATGCCGCCCAATATGCCATTAGCCTTCTTGGAAACAAGGGCACACCGTTGACTCATATCCAGCTTCTCGCCCACTGTAATCCCCAGGTCCTTTTCTGCAGAACCGCCGCTTAGCCAGTCAGTCCCCAAACTGTAGCGGTATATGGGATTTTTCCTTCCTATGTGCAGGACTCTGCACTTGCCCTTGTTGAACCTCATCAGATTTCTTTTGACCCAATCCTCCAGTTTCTCTAGGTCACTCTGGGCCATATCCCTACCCTCCAGCATATCTACCTCTCCCCCCAGTTTAGTGTCATCCGCGAACTTTCTGAGGGTGCAATCCATACTATCATCCAGATCATTAATGAAGATGTTGAACAAAACCGGCCCTAGGACCCACCCCTGGGGCACTTCGCTTGATACTCGCTGCCAACTGGACATCGAGCCATTGATCGCTACCTGTTGAGCTCGACAATCTAGCCGGCTTTCTATCTATCTTATAGTCCATTAATCCAATCCATACTTTTTTAACTTGCTGGCAAGAATACTGTGGGAGACCGTATCTAAAGGTTTGCTAAAGTCAAGATATATCACATCCACTGCTTTCCCCATATCCACAGAGCCAGTTCTCTCATCATAGAAGGCAATCAGGTTGGTCAGGCATGACTTGCCCTTGGTGAATCCATGCTGACTGTTCCTGATCACTTTCCTCTCCTCCAAGTGCTTCAAAATGGATTCCCTGAGGACCTGCTCCATGATTTTTCCAGGGACTGAGGTGAGGCTGACCGGTCTGTAGTTCCCCGGGTTCTCCTTCTTCCCTTTTTTAAAGATGGGCACTACATTAGCCTTTTTCCAGTCATCCGGGACCTCCCCCGATCACCACACGTTTTCAAAGATAATGGCCAATGGCTCTGCAATCACATCAGCCAACTCCCTCAGCACCCTCGGATGCATTTCATCCAGCCCCATGGACTTGTGCATGTCCAGCGTTTCTAATTAGTCCTTAACCTGCTCTTTCTCCACAGAGGGCTGCTCACCTCCTCCCCATACTGTGTTGCCCAGTGCAGCAGTCTGGGAGCTGACCCTGTCTGTGAAGACCGAGGCAAAAAAAAGCATTGAATATTTCAGCTTTGTCCACATCCTCTGCCACTAGGTTGCCTCCCCCACTCAGTAAGGGGCCCACACTTTCCTTGACCACCTTCTTGTTGCTAACATACCTGTAGAAACCCTTCTTGTTACCCTTCACATCCCTTGCTAGCTGCAACTCCAGTTGTACTTTGGCCTTCCTGATTACACCCCTGCATGCTCGAGCAATATTTTCATACTCCTCCCTAGTCATCTGTCCAAGTTTCCACTTCTTGTAAGCTTCCTTTTTGTGTTTATGCTCACTGAAGATTTCTCTGTTAAGCCAAGCTGGTCGCCTGCCATATTTGCAATTCTTTCTGCACATCGGGATGGTTTGTTTCTGCACCCTCAATAAGGCTTCTTTAAAATACAGACAGCTCTCCTGGACTCCTTTCCCCCTCATATTAGCCTCCCAGGGGATTCTGCCCATCAGTTCCCGGTAGGAGTCTAAGTCTGCTTTTCTGAAGTCGAGGGACCGTATTCTGCTGCTCTCCTTTCTTCCTTTTGTGAGGATCCTGAACTCAACCATCTCGTGGTCACTGCTGCCCAGGTTGCCACCCACTTCTATTTCCCCTACCAATTCTTCCGTGTTTGTGAGCAGCAGGTCAAGAGGAGCACAGCCCATAGTTGGTTCCTCCAGCACTTGCACCAGGAAGTTGTCCCCAACACTCTCCAAAACTTCCTGGATTGTCTGTGCACTGCTGTATTGCTCTCCCAGCAGACGGCAGGGTGACTGAAGTCCCCCATGAGAACCAGGGCCTGTCATGTGGAAACTCCTGTTGTTGTCTGAAGAAAGCCTCGTCTACCTCATCCTCCTGGTCTGGTGGCCTATAGCACATGCCCACCGCGACATCACCCTTGTTGCTCTCGCCTCTAAACTTAACCCAAAGACTCTCAACAGGCTTTTCTCCAGTTTCATACTGGAGCTCTGGGCAATCAGACTGCTCTCTTACATACAATGCAACTCCTCCACCTTTTCCCCCCACCTGTCCTTCCTGAACAGCTTATACCATCCACGACAGTGCTCCAGTCATGTGAGTTACCCCACCAAGTCTCTGTTATTCCAATCACATCATAGTTCCTTGACTATGCCAGGACTTCCAGTTCTCCCTGCTTGTTTCCCAGGCTTCTTGCATTCATGTACAGGCACCTAAGATAACTAGCCGATTGCCCTGCTTTCTCAGTATGAATCAGGAGGCCTTCCCTGTTGCACCCTCCTCCTAGTGTTTCCTCCTGGTACCCCACTTCCCCACTTACCTCTGGGCTTAGGTCTCCATTCCCTGCCAAACCTAGTTTGAAGCCCTCCTAACTAGGTTAGCAAGCCTGCCTGAGAAGATGCTCTTCCCTCTCTTTGTTACATGGATCCCATCTCTTCCTAGCAATCCTTCTTCCTGGAACGACATCCCATGGTCGAAGAATCCAAAGCCCTCTCTCCGACACCACCTGCATAACCATGCATTTACCTCCACAATTGGACGGTCCTTACCTAGGCCTTTTCCTTCTCCAGGGCAGATCGACGAGAACATGACTTAGAATCATAGAATCATAGAATATCAGGGTTGGAAGGGACCCCAGAAGGTCATCTAGTCCAACCCCCTGCTCAAAGCAGGACCAAGTCCCAGTTAAATCATCCCAGCCAGGGCTTTGTCAAGCCTGACCTTAAAAACCTCTAAGGAAGGAGATTCTACCACCTCCCTAGGTAACGCATTCCAGTGTTTCACCACCCTCTTAGTGAAAAAGTTTTTCCTAATATCCAATCTAAACCTCCCCCATTGCAACTTGAGACCATTACTCCTCGTTCTGTCATCTGCGACCATTGAGAACAGTCTAGAGCCATCCTCTTTGGAACCCCCTTTCAGGTAGTTGAAAGCAGCTATCAAATCCCCCCTCATTCTTCTCTTCTGCAGACTAAACAATCCCAGCTCCCTCAGCCTCTCCTCATAAGTCATGTGCTCTAGATCCCTAATCATTTTTGTTGCCCTTCGCTGGACTCTTTCCAATTTATCCACATCCTTCTTGTAGTGTGGGGCCCAAAACTGGACACAGTACTCCAGATGAGGCCTCACCAGTGTCGAATAGAGGGGAACGATCACGTCCCTCGATCTGCTCACTATGCCCCTACTTATACATCCCAAAATGCCATTGGCCTTCTTGGCAACAAGGGCACACTGCTGACTCATATCCAGCTTCTCGTCTACTGTCACCCCTAGGTCCTTTTCCGCAGAACTGCTGCCTAGCCATTCGGTCCCTAGTCTGTAGCGGTGCATTGGATTCTTCCATCCTAAGTGCAGGACCCTGCACTTATCCTTATTGAACCTCATCAGATTTCTTTTGGCCCAATCCTCCAATTTGTCTAGGTCCTTCTGTATCCTATCCCTCCCCTCCAGCGTATCTACCACTCCTCCCAGTTTAGTATCATCCGCAAATTTGCTGAGAGTGCAATCCACACCATCCTCCAGATCATTTATGAAGATATTGAACAAAACGGGCCCCAGGACCGACCCCTGGGGCACTCCACTTGACACCGGCTGCCAACTAGACATGGAGCCATTGATCACTACCCGTTGAGCCCGACAATCTAGCCAGCTTTCTACCCACCTTATAGTGCATTCATCCAGCCCATACTTCCTTAACTTGCTGACAAGAATGCTGTGGGAGACCGTGTCAAAAGCTTTGCTAAAGTCAAGAAACAATACATCCACTGCTTTCCCTTCATCCACAGAAC